>NC_137054.1:68377300-68392300 GCF_032717465.1 Coenobita brevimanus
CTTTACTCGAGCGTTATCCAGAATGCTGTTGTTTATTTTCCCCTAGACACCCCGATTTTTCAGTACCTGTTTGGAAGCACCTTTAAGCCTGTTGAATATAAAATGATTCTCTTTGGCTGTCACTGATTGCAGCTGCGTGCCGCCCACCCCCTCCTTTATATATACACCCCTAGCTTCTCACATGCACAGCTTTTGGCTCCGAACCTTCCTCAGTGGTCCACCCGCAGTTCCAGTTCCAGGACGTTGCAGCTACAGTGCTAACCCTCTTGGATATTTACATGTGAAAGTTTCTCGACAAATATCAACGTGATTGTTGATTTCTGTTGCAATAGCTTGATAGATATCTGAGTCGGGCTGGGATTCATTACCGCCACATCCGGGCACAATGTACTCCACATATTCTCCGGCGAGCCCAAGGAGATTTTATAAAGGGTGAGCCACCACAAGTGTATATTCTTGTTAGTGATCGGACATCTCAACTTCATATGTAAACTCTCGGAATGAAAACCCCTACCTAAGTACCAGGGTAATTATGGACAGCGGAGAGGCATCGCAGACTTTGGTGGAATTTACAGACAAATATTCCCGTTATCTAGAATGGCCACTTGTGTATTGGGTATTCAGTAACAATGGCAAAGCCACCACCTTAGCTGTCGCTATAGATTCGTCTAAAACAGTGTTGCGAACAGGCTGCGTTCACTGGATACTCTTACAACTGAAAGTTACCAGAGATTTCGTGACAGTCGGTCAGAATGTCCCAGTTGGAGTGATGGCCTTGTAATGAGCTGGAAATCAATCTCCGAGAGGTGACAGGAGGTATCTCGATTTTGTGATGCCACCAAAGGGGCTGGACTCATCTACCCATTAGTATACTTTTCATGTTTTCCGACTCTGGAAGACTTTCATCCCCGAGACTGAGCAGTTATCTTGGATGTAAAACTTAGCACTTCGGCGCTGATAACCGCCTTCCATTTTGAATATATGGCAGGCTTTCTTATTCGGGACTATTTTTTTTTTTTATGCAAGGAAGAAGGAACCAAAGGGCAGAAGCTAGTATGCTTTACTGTATGTCGATGGATCTTGCAGAAGGACAATAAAGTCATTTAACGAAAGGCAGATCCTAAACTTGTTCCTGCCCCAGTCTAAGATCGATCATGCGTCCATCCAGACAGCAACCCACGGCTCTGCGCTACGTCTCCATACAACTCTTCAGACCCAGCCCAGGTCCCGTACATCCCGAGGAGAGTAACTTAATGTAGGGTTTATACATGTACGAACATGCTGGTATAAGGTGCAGTGAATAGTACTGTCCAAACAAGTAAGACATAAATTCTCATTGAGTTAGTAGCGCTTTTCAATGTCCACGCGCCGACCCGCTCTGCTGTCTGCCGCCCTGACCGCAACGACTCTTGTGTTCAGCTGGGGTGTGAGTTATGACGTGACCTTCAGTGTCTTCAGTAACGAGAGAAAAATTACCACACTTGAAGCCTTCACCCTTTTCCTTTGTGTCTGCCCCGCCATGACACTTGTTTAAAATTGCATATGCCTGCAATTACGTGTACGAGTGACCTAGAGTTCTATTTTATATTCGCCACTTGTTGCTAAGGTCATACTAGAGAATGGAGAAGGGACGCAGCTTTATCAGTCAACCAGTGCCACAGTCTCAGATATTCAGGGAGGCATATTGATCGAAAGCATTTTTACAGTATTTCAGTAACCGTCTGCCTCCTTTCACTTATTTACTCAGTTGTATTTCACCTCTACACCACACTTCTAATACCCTCCCCAGCATACCACAGGCTGCTGGAGGCGGTCCAAATAAACATGGCGGACATTCGACTATTGTTAGATTCTGTTTTTCAATTGTTTTTCTACCAAGTCTGTTGGTTGTGGGTGCATAAGGGATTGCTTTATTGCGCACTTTTTTCTTGAAAAGTTAAAACAGGTGTTGGCAGGGCTGATGGCGCAGATTTTGGCAGTCGGTATACATGCTAAATTGTGACAGAGGAGCGAGGAAAAAACGAGAATTTGGCAGGGTTTAAGGAGTTAGTTCCTAGAAGGGTTGTGTAAGATTATAAGATTCTGGCAATGTTTTGGTAGGGTGAGTCAGAGGCAGAGGTCGGGAAAGGACAAGGGCAAGGCAGTCGGAGGCAGGACAGGGTCAGATGTGGGGATAGACACACGTTAATGACTGATTTCGGCTACAGTAAAGCATATGAATGTAATACGGTTTTTACGTTCTGTAGTATAGACAGCATAGCATTATAAGCTGTAGTCGCATTACTTGTCATCTTTTAGCATGGGAAAGTAAAAATAAGTATGTCACCAGAGTACCAGTTTTAAGAGAAATGGGCCGTTCGTTGGTATTGCCAGCCAAGCAGGAGCCTAAATGAGATTAATATAAGTTGGTCTGGTGGGATGACAAGGCATAAGTACGACTGAGGATTGGGCGTGGACACAAGGACTGAAGGGGGAGATAGGTGTTAGAGGCGAACTAGAGGAACTCTGAGGAAAAAACAGGGCAGAAACTGAGAAGTGAGGTAAATCTAAAGACTGACTGGAACAAGAGAGACATAGCAAGGAACAAGAGAGCTGGAGGCTGGTGATAAGGATGAGGCAGATGGGAAATGCAGCTGTGGATGGAACCAAAGACATTAAATCAGAGGAAAGGTAGAGAGTACAGACAGGGGCGAGAGAAAGTGTGAGACAGAGGCAGAGGTAGAGACAGTGGAAGGGAATGCGTAAAAAAGAGAATACAGAGACAGTGAGGAGAATATTGGCAGAGACTAAAAGGGAGTTAGGCAGTTATAGCAGCAAGGGGTGGTAAATGACAGGTCACAAGCAAGGTTAATTGAAAATGCAAGGGTGACATGGAAAAGAGAGAGGCGGCATTGGACAGGTAGGGAGGGAGGAGAGTGAGGCAAGACAAGAGTAGAGACAAGGCGTGGCACGGCGATGGATGAGGGGATTGTGAGAGGATGGATAGCGGGTTTGTAAGGAGTGATAGCGGCTGTCGGCTGGCGGGGAGTGCCTCTATAACTCCCCAGCTTCACCGTTCAGGCACGTATTCTAAGAGGCATAGGAAATTTCGTAGTACCATTTCCTTGGCAATTTATTCTGCACATACATGTCAGTTTTACTTGTATAATTAGATAGATAGGTGGATAGACAATAGATGTAGATATGTTTATTCAAGGTGCTCAGGCCAGTAAGTCGCCGAGGAGGAGTTGTGATATATCCTGAACCAGCGACAAGACGGCCCAGTTGCCTCACTCCCGCTGGTGACTTATCTGAATTGTAACCGCTGTACTTACCCCGATTCTGTTACAGCTTTTATATTATTTGTTGCTTCGTGTTATATTCGCAGTGTATATGTATTTTTTAATCACTGACTCGTACATGTTTCCTGATCTGAAGAAAATAGTCTGATGGTACTTTTTAAAAAAATCTGAAGTTCGTGAAGGGGTATTTTTTTTTTTTTTTCCTGCGGTCAGATAACTCCTTCATGCGCTTTAAAAAATTGTTCTTCATTATCAGGAGTTAACATACATCCATGGATTGAAGACTTAACTAGTTCTTTCACACTTGGCCCAGATTTTCGTCCTTTTGCAGCTTATTTCACGTAGCTCAGTGGCAGAAAGTGACAAAACTACGGCTCTACATCCATTCCACAACACTTCTTCATAACTGCCATCATCTAGTGTTAATCTCTAGTTACAACTTGGCATTCAAGATGGAGAGATGGCAGTTTATGGCCAAGTTAGTGTAAAAATGGTTTATCACTCTCCTTCCGAGTTAGCTCTTACTTTCCAAGGTGTGATTCGATATAAAGCTTTTCCTTCGGGTCACAAATAAACTAGAAAGGCTCAAGGTGTGTATGGGTAGTTCGGTTACCTTTCGATTGTTTGTATTTTAGTAATGAGTTTAAGGTTGTGTGTGTGTGTGTGTGTGTGTGTGTGTGTGTGTGTGTGTGTGTGTGCGTGCGTGTGTGTGCGTGCGTGTGTGCGCGTGTATGTGCACGTGACACTTGTGCGTGTGCGTATGCATGTATGTGAAATTCAAAATTAAGTAATTTTTGTCATTTCGTGTAATATAATGTACTTCTTCTAAATTCATACTTAGCTGTCTCATATCTTATGGCTGTGTAATTTCTTAAGATTTATTCTTCCCTTCACATCCTCTTATCTCTTTGCTCCCTTCATCCCTCGCCTCTCCCTCTTCATTTCATCAGCCTCCTTATCTCCTTTCCTCCCTCCCTTCCTCCTTCCCTCCCTCCCTCCCTCCCTCCCTCCCTACTCCTCCTCCTCCTCCTCCTCCTCCTCCTCCTCCTCCTCAAGTCTATTCTTTTAACTTTTCATTAGTCTATCACTCTTTCTTCCCTCCGTAACACCTTCAGTCCTATTTAGCACTTCTCAGCTCTCTTCTTGCAATCTTCAGACAATTTCAGTTTAGGTCGAGTAGCGGTGAAAGGGTTAGAAGGGAGTGTTTCTCAGTGCTAGTCTGCTACATTCTCTTCACCTGGTAGCGGCAAGAATAAGCAATAGAAATACATCATAGCGTAAAGGAGTATAAAAATGACTGTCACTCGTTCCTATCTCGCTCCATCCTTCTCCATGCAGTACTTGTTTATTTACTTAATTGCTTGTTTGCATACTAAATTTTTACTTACCTGCTTAACGGCTTACTTATTTACTTCCTTGCTTAACTGCTTACTTATTTACCTTATTGCATAACTGCTTACTTATTTACTTCCTTGCTTCCCTCTTTACTTATTACGAGCTGACATAATTATTTAGTTACTTACACCTACATACTTGTTTACTTAACCACTTACTTCCCTTGCTTCCTTATATCCCTGCTTGCTTATTTACCTCACTTTCTTCCCTCACCTCCCCACTGGTCCCTTCGTCAGCGTGGTGTGGGGTCCAGCACGCTTGGAAAGGGTTACCCAAATACGGCGTTTAGCGACCCTAGGCTGGCAGGGGGTAGGCCAGGAAGAGAGGAAGGGGCAGTCAAGGAGGGTGGGAGAGAGGGCTGAATGAAGGAGAGATGGAATGTGGAATGGGGAGAGAGGTGAGCGGAGGAGAGAAGGAATGTGGAAGGGGGCAGAGGTGAGTGAAGGAGAGAAGGAATGGGGAACAGGAAAGAAGTGAGTGAAGAAGGGAAGGAAGAGGAGAAATGAGTGAAGGAGAGAAGGAATATGGAAAACGAGAGAAGGTGAGTGAAGGAGGGAGCATGTGAAAGGAGGAGGAAGAGGTGAGTGTAAGACAGAAGGAATGTGGAAAGGAGAGAGGCGAGGAAAGGCATGTGGAAGGAAAGAAGAAATAAGAAAGAACAGTGTGACGATTGAGGAAGAGGGGATGGGTGACGCAGAAAAGAAAAAAG
Source organism: Coenobita brevimanus (assembly GCF_032717465.1). Classification (NCBI taxonomy): domain Eukaryota; kingdom Metazoa; phylum Arthropoda; class Malacostraca; order Decapoda; family Coenobitidae; genus Coenobita; species Coenobita brevimanus. Next base: position 68,382,686 of record NC_137054.1, read on the forward strand.
GAATATTACCCTCAAATCAGACTCACTTTCATCTGTATAAAATCATGTGGTGTTAGCCGGAATGTAGGGTTAATTGTGACAGTATAAACACAATCTCTTGTGACTAAATTCCGTCTAAATAATATCGTTTGACGTTAAGTGTGATACAGTACTAGAGTTTTCCAGACCATGAGGGGACAACAGGAGAGGAGAGGAGTGTAAGAGGAGGCTGAGTGACGAACGCAAAGTAGGGAAGCAAGAAAAAGGTGACGAACGTGAGCAACAGTATGGAAGGATGGAAAACTGATTGACAATATTCGTGTTAAAAATATATAGGCATTTGCTTGTATTTAATTATTTCTACTAACAGACAATTTTATTCAGTTTAGAGGTGACTTTTCCAACTGAAGGGCTTTGATATGGCCTTCATTAACCCCTGCACTGCTAAATGTGATTATGAAACTGAAGAAAATTGAAGACAGCAAGAACACATGCCAAATATGTCACCGGATTTCTCTCTCTCTCTCTCTCTCTCTCTCTCTCTCTCTCTCTCTCTCTCTCTCTCTCTCTCTCTCTCTCTCTGTGTGTGTGTGTGTGTGTGTGTGTGTGTGTGTGTGTGTGTGTGTGTGTGTGTGTGTGTGTGTGTGTGTGTGTGTGTGTGTGTGTGTGTGTGTGTGTGTGTGTGTGTGTGTGTGTGTGTGTGTGTGTGTGTGTGTGTGTGTGTGTGTGTGTGTGTGTGTGTGTGTGTGTGTGTGTGTGTGTGTGTGTGTGTGTGTGTGTGTGTGTGTGTGTGTGTGTGTGTGTGTGTGTGTGTGTGTGTGTGTGTGTGTGTGTGTGTGTGTGTGTGTGTGTGTGTGTGTGTGTGTGTGTGTGTGTGTGTGTGTGTGTGTGTGTGTGTGTGTGTGTGTGTGTGTGTGTGTGTGTGTGTGTGTGTGTGTGTGTGTGTGTGTGTGTGTGTGTGTGTGTGTGTGTGTGTGTGTGTGTGTGTGTGTGTGTGTGTGTGTGTGTGTGTGTGTGTGTGTGTGTGTGTGTGTGTGTGTGTGTGTGTGTGTGTGTGTGTGTGTGTGTGTGTGTGTGTGATATAATGAACCAAGAAGCCAAAGTGTCAATAAACCATACATGCCTGAACAACACAGAAGCGAGTCTTGACCTGCCGTACATGGGAATTGACTAACAAGGAAGAGGTGGAAACTGAGCCTCCTTCTCCACCTGAACACAATGCCGTGAGGTAGACAGGGACCCAGGAACGTGAAGTAGAGAGGGAAACCGCCGCTAGCACATGGATGTACTGTACTGACTAAACACCACGTCTTGGCTTAATGATCAGCGCACAAACATAACTATAAACACACACACACACACACACACACACACACACACACACACCTCACTGCGGGTATATAGGTATTCAGGTAAGGTGCTATGGATATAAAATTAACACTTATGTAAATCACAGTTAATCACCACCGCATGCATACAGTATACTCCAACTTTCTTTTCATCAACCGACCCATCTCTGTCTGTCCTCTTTTTTTCTCTCTTCAACCCATGAGAGAGAGAGAGAGAGAGAGAGAGAGAGAGAGAGGAAAAAAAGGCGACAACAGAGCCACTACCTGAGCCATGAAAGAGGCGTCTGTGTCACGGTGCCCTCGCCTTTCCCCACCCACCGCCCTCGTCACTTCAGGAACATCAGTACAATAATTTGTTCATTCAGCACCATGTCCTGATTTTCATACACTTGTTATCTTCAGGCAATTTTACTCAGCTTCAGTCTTTTCACTCTGGAGGGGTAGGTACAGCCATCACCTGTCCCATCACTACAAGAAATCTCACTCAAGCTGTAGTAATAGTAGTACAGTAGTAGTAGTAGTAGCAGTAGCAGTAGCAGCAGCACCATTTGTGATCCCAAGCTTATCTAAATGTGAACCCAGTGGACTACGGGCTGAAGCTGCCGTCCTCTTGCTCTCCACTATCCTTCTTTCGGGGAAATAAGGAGGGAGTTGAGGGACGTTTTGCATGACCGGGCAGCAAAGGCAACCGGTTTTATCAGTGCCACCGCGAGAAGGTGTCCCTCTCCAGCGCCAGGTAGAAAGGAACCAATCAGAAACAGGTCACCGTACTGATGGGGTAACTCCTTCAAGACTATACGCCTTTCCAAAACTGCATAGAATTACCTGGATGAATGAAAGAAAAGTCAGGAAAGGTACCGCAATGAAATGGTCGGTGAAGGTTCTTTCTAAGCCCTTCAGTCGAGAGGCCTTTACTAAATGAAATAAATTGTCTGGAAGTAGCGAAAAAAAAAAAAAATCTTTGTACTGAAAGGGTTGCAGGGCGGTGAGGGATTGGTGACCATTTGATGTTATTAGTTGAAGTTATCATCATCATCATCATCATCATCAACAACAACAACAAAACCTAGGCCAATCCCTCTTAAAAAATCGGATGGGTGGGATCCTGAAACCAGAAACACAAATTTTAAAAAAAGGTAGATATATAAATAGATTTGAATCATACATACGGGGTGCTTTAGTAAAGAGACAAACTGACAGTAAATAATGTATATCAGTTTTTTCTTCCTTCTGATTTCCTTGTCGGTGCCTTAAGTAACCCCCTCAGCAGTTCTGTTTGTGGAATCGAAGACAGCAAGTCAAGGCTACAGTTATAACATTTGTCGCATGTCATGGGAGAGGCAGAGGCTGGTTTTGTGTGTGTGTGTGTGTGTGTGTGTGTGTGTGTGTGTGTGTGTGTGTGTGTGTGTGTGTGTGTGTGTGTGTGTGTGTGTGTGTGTGTGTGTGTGTGTGTGTGTGTGTGTGTGTGTGTGTGTGTGTGTGTGTGTGTGTGTGTGTGTGTGTGTGTGTGTGTGTGTGTGTGTGTGTGTGTGTGTGTGTGTGTGTGTGTGTGTGTGTGTGTGTGTGTGTGTGTGTGTGTGTGTGTGTGTGTGTGTGTGTGTGTGTGTGTGTGTGTGTGTGTGTGTGTGTGTGTGTGTGTGTGTGTGTGTGTGTGTGTGTGTGTGTGTGTGTGTGTGTGTGTGTGTGTGTGTGTGTGTGTGTGTGTGTGTGTGTGTGTGTGTGTGTGTGTGTGTGTGTGTGTGTGTGTGTGTGTGTGTGTGTGTGTGTGTGTGTGTGTGTGTGTGTGTGTGTGTGTGTGTGTGTGTGTGTGTGTGTGTGTGTGTGTGTGTGTGTGTGTGTGTGTGTGTGTGTGTGTGTGTGTGTGTGTGTGTGTGTGTGTGTGTGTGTGTGTGTGTGTGTGTGTGTGTGTGTGTGTGTGTGTGTGTGTGTCCACATACATATATATATATATGTTGATGTCCACAGGGACAAAGGAAACTCAAATATCCTAAGTGCTCTTCACATCTTCAGGGTAGAGCAAAGTGACTGCTCTCCCCTGATGATGTAAATACACGAAACCACTCGTGAAATTTCGTGATTCATTTTTCTCTGTCGATATCAGCATATATATGAATCCCGTGATATTGTTTTATTTGCACATGTATATGCATATAATACATATGCATATATGTAATATACATGTAAATGAATTTATATATATAATATACAGTACATATATATACAGAGAGAGAGAGAGGATGAGGATGACCAAAAAATTATGCGGGTGGAAAGAGGGTCAGTGATGAGGGTGGATGAGTTAGAACAGTGCGGCAAGTGGGTGGGAAATGGATGAGTGGTAAGAGAAGGGTGGTTGGTGGAGGTTGTGGATGGGGTGCTGGGGAGGGAGGGAGGGAAGTGGTGTCATGTTGCCTCACCTCCAATGGGACTCTTCTCTCACCCCTCCCACTACACCTCTCTTACACCATCAGCATCTAGCTTTCTAAAACTTTTATAGAAACATTAGACCATGGTACAGCTAAGTACACAAGCCAACGAAAGTCCTGTCGCCTCTCCTACTTATCTCTCCATGGGCTTTGAATATCAGCCTCTCGATTCTACAGCAGCTGACACTTCTTTTGGCCGTAGATCAGTGTCATCAGTGCCATTTGCTTCGGATTCATGAGACTGATTTTCATAGACCGGAGACAGAAATGCAGGAGAGATGATTACTTCAGTTGATGATAGTACAATACTGTATATTCGTGGGGCAAAGAGCGGTGTTTTATCCAAAGCAACAGTGACTAGTTTGGCTACAGAAAGTATAAAAAGAAATGTTTCGCAATTCTCAGTACACTCCAGTCTGTAGTGAGGCCAGAGTGGGGTATTAAGAGTAAATACGCGCAGTAATTAAAAACATTATTATATACACGTACCGGTATAAGTGTATAATGTGGTATTACATATAAATTTATTTCCATACCAGTTACATATATCCAGCACTGAAGGGTTTATGATTTTCTGTGATTATTAGTTTTTTTTTTTTTTTTTTTTTTTTTTGTGTCCGACTCTGGGCAAAGGCTTCAGGGCCTATATCTCAGGGGCAGTAGCCTATCCCAAGGCCCAGTAGTCCTCCTACACCTCGACATGTCACCACTTCGGCGCTAACACCCACCGTCCATACTGAATACATGCTAGGGCTATCTCATACAGGACTGGTGTATTGGTATTAGCGGGGGTGTTTTTATGACATGTCGGCGGGTCATCTGGTAGATCAGGAAAGTCTGCCTTTTATGAAATTCAAATCCTTAAACTGTTCCCTGCCCCAGCCGGGATTCGAACCTGGGTCCATCAGGACTGCAGGCCGCCTCTCTACCGATTACCTTCCTGTTAACTGTTAAACCATCGATTGTTTTAAGCTTTTAGTTATTGCATCAAGACCATATTATTTAAATCCGTAGAGACTTTCGAACTGGAGGGTTTGTATATAGCCATCATTAACCCCTTTAATACGAGACCCATTTACCCCAAGTTAAAAATATTACTGTCACTAGGTACCAAGATTAAAATATGTCATTGGACAGAAGGTGTTGACAGACGTGACGGTAAAATGTTTCTGTATTCTGCAGGGGCACACAGACATGGAAGCCGCAAGTGACGCCCCTGGCCCAGGTGAAGACGACTCCAGAGGGCGTGCCTGTAGCTACCAAAACATCCCTGGCTGCCAATAAGAAGGTAACTATTTCATTTGACACAGGAAACGCGGCCATAGATGACTTGTGTACTGAACCCGAGGGCTGTTAAGTGGTAGGCGAGGGAAATGTCCACGTATATTGGTGACACCTTTATGTACCTAGAGCAACGGGTAGGGTTACATTACTTTCGTTCCAGGTAATCTTCAGCACTCCTTCCAGCTGCTCTAAGGTACCCGCCTCAAACAAACACAGCGAACGCCATCAATCAAGGAAGGAAGCCGACACAGTGGGGGTGCTCCGACACAGAAAATTATATTATTACTAAGATGAAATCGGACTCGAGGAGACTAACGTTTTCTATGGCTTTGCCCTATTCAGAGTACGACTTTAACACAGTGGGAGCTGGTGCCATTTGCAGTAATCTGTAGCAACTTTTTCTTTAGCTGAAAGATATTATAACTTGTCAACTGAAAGCGGTGAAGCTATGGCCGAAAGGAAGACTAGATCTTATCTGAAGATTGTGACATCATAACCACCGCGTAAGAGAAAAAGACGACAGTGCACACGAGCCGGTCTCAACCTTCCTGTGTGTAGAGGAAGGGTGTGTAGGGCCTCAAGTATTTCCTGGTGAAGTGCGGCGCTGAGTGGTGTGAAGGCTTAGCGGTCACGGCAAGCACACTTCTCTCTCTGCCTTCCCTTACCTTTACCTTCCCTCTCTTAACACATGCATGTTGTTTATGTTAGCCTTAGATATATATATTTCAAAAGAAACTAATTTTCTGCACGCAGTTTAATTACTTTTTCAAACCAGGATTTTTACAGTCTTTACTACTTTTTCATTTCATTGTGGGGTGTCCTTACGGTGGTGTGTACAAGCTTAGTGTCCACCCCTTGTCAGTACTTGTACAACTTTTCTTGCAGTGTCCATTCCGTGAGTTTTCATGGTTTTTTTTATATTTTAGAAAAGTTTTTTTGGTGTGTGTTTTAGTGAGTATACTTTAATTTTTTCATAAATTTCATAATCGTGTATATATATATATATATATATATATATATATATATATATATATATATATATATATATATATATATATATATATAATATGTATGTATGTACTGTATATATATGTGTATATGTATGTACTGTATATATATGTGTGTGTGTATATATACATGTGTATATACATGTACATATATATATATATATATATATATATATATATATATATATATATATATATATATATATTCCTATGGTTTATTAGTTGCTTAACCCTTTGGCTGTGAGGTACCTACTTTTGTATTTTATGGTATTCGGCGAACTCCGAACCATTTTACTAAATTCAAGGACACACAAAAATAAATAAATAAGCAGACAAATTAATTAATAAAATGTGATTAACGCTTTGACTGGGAATAAAGATACTTGTCTTATATTCCAGCTTACATCAGACATTTATATTCGTCATAAAATTCACAGCAGCCAAAGGGATAAAACAGTGCCAGTCTCACTTTCTCACAGAATATTTTCATAAATGTATTCTGAATTAATGACCTTGGTCTAACCTCCTTAGTGTGTTTCTAGCCAGTGAGATGAATGCATGATTGTCCCTGGTAGCTTTACAGGGCCTCCAGAACCACCCAACACTCTGTGAGGCTGAGTTGCTGGCTTTCCTGAATTAACTCTTTGGAGTGTTTATTGCATAACTGATGTACAGTCAGGCTTTAGCAGTTGGAAAGAAAGCGGTAAGTAAGCCTCTGTGAATATAGAATGTTGGTGAGGTTGACAGAGCCTTTGTGTGCAGTGTTGTGTGTCTAACCCTGTGTGTTTCCCCCTTTGTCCCTCCAGCCAGTGCGTCACATCGGCTCCAACCACAACACAGTACCGCGTCCCTTCCCAGGCTTCACCGGCTCCACCCCTGCCTACACTCACATTTCTACAGTATTCAGATCGCCACAAGAAAATAACAGTGAAGTGATGGCCAGTACTCCCCTCAGCGGCACTTCTTCCAGAAATTCCTCGGGCAGTAGTAGTCCCGCTGGTTCTCTGTCTATTGCCGGTACAGGTGTCTCCCTCAGTAAAGAAAATGCCAAAAATTTTCTGATGATGACTCTAGACAAGGAAAATGTAAACACCATGAACGTGCGTTCCACCTCCCCCAGAACTCCCAGCAGCAAGTCCAGCAGCAGTGAGAACCTATTCAGCAGTCCTTTCCTGAACAGTAGCGGCAGTGTCGGCCACCAGAGGAAATACTCACTGGCCAGCAACGCTTCCAGCTGCAGCAGCTCTGAACCTGACCAGCAGGATGGCCTAGCGCGCCGCAACAACGACGTAAGACGCCGATGTTCCGCCCTTCCCCTTGGCTGCACGCACGAGGCCACACTGGCTTACGGGCACCAGACCTTTTAAATTAAGTCATAGCTGGGTTGGGATGATATGGCAGTATAACAAACTGGTGGTGGAGTGTATGGTGTATGACAAAGACAAATAGTAGACTATACCTAATAATAGATCATATCACACTTTCATCATTTGACTTTGGATAACTTTCGGTGCATTTTGGATTTCTTAAATGCAGGGCATGATAATTATATGTATAAAAATCACAGTAAAATTATGAATAAATACTGTATTAATCAGATATATACAACTGTAATATGTGATCATCCATGATCCACAGATTGATTCCCGCCTCTTCCCTGTACTGTGGTTCCTTTCCCTGCCTCCCCACCCTAGTGCAGCACCTCCCTTCCTCCCCGCCCTTGTGCAACACCTCCCTGCCTCCCCACCCTAGTGCAGCACCTCCCTTCCTCCCCGCCCTGGTGCAACACCTCCGTGCCTCCCCACCCTAGTGCAACACCTCCCTGCCTCCCCGCCCTAGTGCAGCACCTCCCTGCCTCCCCGCCCTGGTGCAACACCTCCGTGCCTCCCCACCCTAGTGCAACACATCCCTGCCTCCCCACCCTAGTGCAGCACCTCCCTCCCTCCCCACCCTGGTGCAACACCTCCTTGCCTCCCTACCCTAGTGCAACACATCCCTGCCTCCCCACCCTAGTGCAACACATCCCTGCCTCCCCACCCTTTTGCAACACCTTCCTGCCTCCCCGTCCTAGTGCAAAACATCCCTGCCTCCCTACCTTTGTGCAACACCTACCTGCCTCCCCACCCTAGTGCAAAACATCCCTGCCTCCCTACCTTTGTGCAACACCTCCCTGCCTCCCCAGTCTTCTGCAACACCTCCCTGCCTCCCTATTCCACCTTAGTGCAATACCTCCCCACCACCCCGCCAGAGTCTGTCCCCGTGCCTGACATACACAGCTACTGTAACTTGGAACACCTTTTTCCAGTACGTTGCTCCGGTAGGCTCACGACACAACGCGATGGCTGTTCCCTTTGCCGAGGTGACGGGCCCCTTTCCTCTGTCACGCAACTCGCATGTCCTGCTTCTCTAGCCTCCCCCGCAGTCCCCCCTCTGGCCTTTGTGTGACAGAATGTTGACAGGACACTTTATTACATCTTCTTAATATCATGCTCCTTATACATATGCTCTCAAATAGGATTATTTATATTAATTCCTGTTTATTCTAACATATCTTCATTCGCCTTCTAACCCTACTCACCCGTAATTTAACTCATCCTCCACTGAAGTATCAATTATATGGGCATGGTAGTAGATTAGCGGTTGAAGACTGGAGTGTGTAGTATCCACGCCAGCCGCAGTTACTAAATATGTGTAGCGTAATCATATGTTTACTAAAGATGTAGAGTGTAATCACAATGTTCATCTCGACGAAGTACTCTTAATAAAACAGTAATTTAGAAAGCTTAATAACACGCATATCTAGACACAACAGCTGCAACTAGACTCACACTAAATAATGAAACTAAGAATTAGCAGAAGTGGCAGCAGTAACCTCGCATGAGTAGCAAGGCAGATCAGTGTGGCAGCCTCAGTGTGTAGCCTACTTAGTATATTTTTTTCATTTTGCTTGTGCTTATTTCGTATCGATGAGTATAATCTTTGTAAGTTTTGTAGTGTGTAATTTTTGTCAGATGAGAGCACTGAAACTTGTAAAAAATATTGGAGTTCATTTTAAAGTGTACATACAAGTAAATTATTTTGAATCATGTACAAAGAACTGAAATATTTGTACTAGATGCACTAGATATTGTACCGTATATCTAATAGTAATACATACTGTAGAGAATTCTTTTCTGTATCTATGGATCTGTTATGTAGACAGGTACTTGCATCTCCATCAGGCATTCTATTTCTGTCTTGCTCTCCGTCGCGACTATACCCACATCAGTCCTGACTCACAACTACATGACACACACACACACACATACACACACACACACACACACACACACACACACACACACACACACACACACACACACACACACGCACACACACACACGCACACACACACACACACACACACACACGCACACACACACACGCGCGCGCGCGCAAGAACAAGAGGTAACTAACATCAATTCACTCAGCAGGTCAATGGACAGCAGATCGTGAACGCCCAGTACAACTCTCCCCTAAACCTGTACAGCGACGACAACATTGCCGAGACCCTCTCCGCCCAGGCTGAGGTGC
>NC_137054.1:68397300-68404545 GCF_032717465.1 Coenobita brevimanus
AAATACAGTAGAGTAAAATTTACGGTATCAGTTCACTTGTGCAGGAAATAGGCTACCCCGATTTGTTTGGGTTGCCGCGTGTCTTGGTGTATGGTTGACTCGCACCCGTAAGTATTTGACATTGTGTTAATGTTAATATTTGCATTATTGGTCCCATGGATGTCTTTTGATCTATCTGCACGTGTAATCTTGAGCATAACATTTGTGTGTTGCCTGCAGTGTCCTGCTTGCTGCTACAAGTGTGCATGTTCTCTGTGGGTAGCTTCTTAGGGAGTCTCTTAGTTAAGCATATCTAACTCCATACGATTGATGATAATGGTGTGCCTGGAATCATTGCTCGGGATATTGTACGCTCAAATTTTCCCTAATTCTATGATACATGCCTCTAGGAGACAGGTTATTACACTCTAAGATAAAATTAATTGCCCACAGTTTCCAGTAATTATTCTTATGAAAATGGTTATAACAGTACTGATTAGTTTATCATTGAAAATGGTGGAGCTGTGAACGGAATTATTTTTTCACAAAGTCATTCCTCATCGAATTTAACATTTCTTCTCCACATTCCAATCGCTCGATGAAGAATTAACGCCGTAATAGAATGAGTAATTCAAAAGTTTAACTTCGAACTTGGGAAATCACATGTCATTACATTTGTGAATTAGAGGATAACCTGCACATTAGTTCTAATAGCGTTTTCCATTTTAATGAACCGGCAATAAGGCAAACGTATTCAGAGAGTTATTTATTGTGTATACAGGCCCTATTAAAGCATAAAACTTTTATCTTGGAGTGTACCATGGAGGGTGACTTCAGAGGATAGTCCCATAAGCATAAAATGAAGTCCATCATAATCTGAAGTTTCATCACAACGATGTCACCACGGAGACTAGACACATCACAGCGGGCCAAGTTACAAGATATGTTACAAGATATGTTAATAACCCGGATAAACTTGGATTTTAACCTCTGGCTTTCCCTGGTTAAGTGTCTAGTGTCCGTAGTGCGATAAAGAGTTAGAAACCTAGGCCATGGTAGCTGTAGATTGGTCGTAGTGGCAAACCCGCCTCGCAGCATGATTAGTGTGATTAGTGTCGCATAGGTTGAGACCCCACGGCTCTCCACACTACACATGCTCACCTTTGTCACATCACATTAATATGTCTCTCTATTTCAGGCATCCCTAATTTTCATACACATCTATCCTTTCATGAATGAATATATTTTTACAAAGTACAGACTAATCACTGACCTCATAACAAGTCGTTCTGCTAACTAAATTTATGATTGTACAAACCTCTGAAGCCTGTGAATTGCCCCAGACCAACTCTGAAAGTGATGTACAAATTATGTGAGAAGATCCCTACACAGTCCTGAGGTGTGAATGAAGTGCGTGACCTGTGTGACTGTTCCCTCAGCTGCGGCACCCTCCTCCCCTTCTGTGGCTCAGCCCTACGGCCAGAGCGGTGCAGCCTCCAAGCCCAGGACTGAGCTCAAGCCCGGCGAAAACATTTGTTCAGAGTGTGGTAGACTTATAGTGTAAGTACAGGCGTGAGCTGCCAGCTGCCGGCCCCCCCCGCTGCTCCCGCCCCTTCTTCCCTCCCACTAACTACTCACTTCCGTAGCCCTTTGCTGTTTCCGCCAATAACGCAGTGTTGTGCCGGCTGGAGAGTCGTGGGTGACGGGGGCAGTGGGGCGAGGCAGGTGTGGGTGACGGTGGTGGTAGTAACGGGTTCCTTTGTTTCGGGCACAGACAGCCCCAAGACCCCTGTGACGGGCAGTGGGCCGGGCCCCGCCGGCACCCGCAGCGTTCGAGCCCCGGAGACCAAGGTGAAGCCCCCGGGGGCTCCCAGTGCCGCACAAGTCAACATATGTTCCGAGTGCGAGCGGCCGCTGACGTGAGTACTGGCACAGGTCTCCCTGGCTGGAGCCCCGCTTGCTAGTTCACTATGGCTGTGCGCCCGTCTGCACCCGGCCGTCCGTTATGAGTGCAGGACTTAACCGAGGTCGCCTTGGGATGACCACACATACGACGGGCGGGCGGGTGGAGAGATGGAACTCTTATATAGCCAGTTCAGGCTTTTGTAGCTGCAGTGTCCGCTCGCCTTGCAAATTGACCCCATGTACTGTACGCCGCGTTTTACAAAACTACTCCACATAGCTGACGTGCTGACGCGACACCCGGCATGACCTACCCGGCATTAACCTGCACTGCTCCCTTGCTCTCATACATAATGCTTCACCTTGGTCGTCAAAGGGCAAGCTTGGCATTTGCCACACACTATTGCTGATGGGCGGCAGGGACCCGAGACACTCTTGTCGCCCTTCCTCTCCTCTTCCTTGCTACTGCTGTCGTTAAACATTTTACGTCCCTGCTACTGCTGTAGTTAAACATTTCTCATACTAGTTTATCTCCTGTATGATATATTATGATTGTTGATATGCAGATATATTTTGTATATACTGTACCTTGTACATTATAAACCCTGTGTTAATGAAGAATGAAGTACTGTTTTATTGACGTTTCATGAGATTCCTACTAAATCCAGGGAATGCAATTTTTCTAGGTCATGTATGATGCTTGCTTTTGGTACCTTGTTTTGAATTTTCCAGTAATTAAAGTTCTTCCTTGTGTTCAGTTTGAAGCATCGTTTCATCTCGACTATCGCTCGTCCCACCTGTAAAGATAAAATGTTCCTTTTGATTAATCAGTTGAATTTGACATTATTCATGATCAAGCTAATGTGTATGGATGTGCAACGAGGAAGGCAGGTCCTCGATATCAACAGCTGGGAGGAACTGATAGTGATAGATGGTTCAAGGATGTTCAGTCGTATGGCGGAAGAATTCTCCCGCCGGCCAGCTTTCTCCCCACTAGTAAGCGCACAAACACACGCATACACGCACGCACGCAAGCACACAGGCACACTTACACATATACTGTACGTAAGTATATCTGTGTGTGCACACCCACACACATATATGCTTACATACATTTATACATATATACACATGCAGACGCACGCACTCACGCTCACAGGCAAACAAATAAGCAAACATACTTTCACGCATGTGCACATACACTCACATACATGCAAATGCACATGCACTTACACACACATGGACATAGTCATACTTATAAATGAACGTGCACATACAAATAGACCTACGCATACACACGTACATGCCATAAACATGGATATAAATATATATTTTCATACACATCGACACGGTGCACATTCCCATACGCATACTCATGCATGTGCACAGAGAAAAGGATATGCAAATGCTCTTACAACTGGGCATAAAAATGAACTTACATAGCACATACTTATGAACACTGCCGTACACATCCACACACGTGTGGACATACATATGAACATGGACATGTAAAGGAACATACCCATGCACGCTGTTAAATGTACATGCGTACATCATACATGAACGTAATTAAACACGTACGAGTACACGCGCGGCAGCACACACAGGCACATGGGCAAGGGAATGACACATGTTCAAGCACACAGACATTTGACAGTAATAAAACATGCGTGATCTATAGGAATTATTGGAACAAGGAACTTGTTCTGATAAGAATGCTCATACTACAATAGCTGAACAAATTAACAGTGCTTGGTGATATCACCTTGGCTCCTACGTTCACCACATTCGGACAGTCTCTCACACCTCAGTTTTACGGAGTTTAAACGGTGTAAGAATTTTGGATTTCACGTACAGCAACATAAAGTAATATGTGGGTAGGGAATGCGGCCGGTGGGGGTGAGGGTGTGGAAGCGACGAGCTACTGACGGTAGGAATGTGTGTCTTTCAGCGGCGTGTTCGTGCGCATAAAGAATAAGAACCTGCACGCCGACTGCTTCAAATGCTCCACCTGCGGCTCCTCGCTCAAGAATGTCGGTGAGTGCCCCTTCTCCTATCCCATCTTCCCTCCCTCTTATCACACCTAGTCTCCTTGGCCTTGCTCTTGATCATTTGTAGCTTACATGCAGTACAACACAATACACAACATTATTCATGATTTTTTTTCCAGCAGTTTTGTACTTACTGGAAATTCTGGTCCTTTACTAACTGTGACTTTTGTGTCCACGGAAAAAAAAAATGAATATAAAATGCTAACTAGAAGGCAAGAATACTTAGTCATGTATAAGATAGGCCAATAGGAGATGTCGAAATACCTTCAGTGATCCAGTATAGATGTATGCTTGTGCTGCATTTATAGAAGAGAATAGCAGTTTTCCTACTGAGGGAATGCGGGTCCATTCTCTGGGTGTCCCTATCACCTCTTATCGTAAATGCTGATATGTTTAAAACTGTGGTGTGTGTGTGTGTGTGTGTGTGTGTGTGTGTGTGTGTGTGTGTGTGTGTGTGTGTGTGTGTGTGTGTGTGTGTGTGTGTGTGTGTGTGTGTGTGTGTGTGTGTGTGTGTGTGTGTGTGTGTGTGTGTGTGTGTGTGTGTGTGTGTGTGTGTGTGTGTGTGTGTGTGTGTGTGTGTGTGTGTGTGTGTGTGTGTGTGTGTGTGTGTGTGTGTGTGTGTGTGTGTGTGTGTGTGTGTGTGTGTGTGTGTGTGTGTGTGTGTGTGTGTGTGTGTGTGTGTGTGTGTGTGTGTGTGTGTGTGTGTGTGTGTGTGTGTGTGTGTGTGTGTGTGTGTGTGTGTGTGTGTGTGTGTGTGTGTGTGTGTGTGTGTGTGTGTGTGTGTGTGTGTGTGTGTGTGTGTGTGTGTGTGTGTTCAAATTTGTTCAGATTTATTTTTCATTGGGTTAAGATGTATGTTGAGCATGATCTGACATGGTATGAGCTTGTACCTCTTACTTTTTTTTTCAATGGGAGGTCACGTTATCCATAAATGAACTGTAATCTGATATACTGTAGGTGGTCTCGTGCGTGTTCTGCCACGGTGAGATTCCTTTCTCAAGCAGCAGTCCCTACCTGTACAGCACTTTAGTGTGTGTGCATTTTCGTGCAGGCTTAATGCTGTAAGTGGACATAATAGATCTAAAAACAATTTGTGAGTGATTTGTGAGAGCGTCCGTGAGCTTGGTCTAATGTGACGTGTCCACGCAGGCTACTACAACATCAACGAGAAGCTGTACTGTGACGTGCACGCCAAGCAAGCTGCACGCCATCACGCCCCTGCACCAAATCTGGACCCCATCATTGTTAAGCCGTGAGTATCTGTTCGGTGGCGTGTTACTGAGCAACCCAACTGTTTTTTGCATTAAGGGATGATTTTTCAGACAGGTATTGTATTTATGCTGAATTTTTTTATATATATATATATATATATATATATATATATATATATATATATATATATATATATATATATATATATATATATAATTTATATAGTTGTAATGTACCATCGATTTATAATAGACACTCGCTACTATGAAAGGTGAAGTGACGGGGAAGATGTGACATGGTGTATGAAACCTGGTGTGAACACCAGCTGAATGAAGAGCGAGTTTGTTAGTGGATTAATAGGGAATG
The DNA here is from genome assembly GCF_032717465.1 of Coenobita brevimanus. NCBI lineage: Eukaryota > Metazoa > Arthropoda > Malacostraca > Decapoda > Coenobitidae > Coenobita > Coenobita brevimanus. Next base: position 68,402,811 of record NC_137054.1, read on the forward strand.
GAGGAAAAAAAAAAAGAATGATTATGAATGCTTAAGCTCTATGTTCTTGTATGCCAAAATGTAATCTGAGAATGTGAAAGTGGCTATCATCAATGCAACTGTATCATGTGATAAGGGAGGTGTGTAAGACAAAAATAGGTTTTGGATAGACTGGATGGAATGATTGAAGACACCCAGAGAAAGTGTGTCTGAGACAGGTCCTGTCTGAAGCGGTGCATAAATATTTCCCATCTGAAACATCATCATCATCATCACCAGCCTGATATAGTTCACTGCAGGACGAAGGCTTTTCTCATCTTTCTTCACTGTAACCTATACCTGTAGCTAGTTCCATCCAGTCCCAGCATATATACAGATTTCATCTCTGTCTAGTTTTCTATCTGCATCTTTCTTTCCATCCTGGGGTTGCCATTCCGTTACTCTGGTTGGTAGTCTATTACTTCTGTGCGAGAGACATGACCCGCCCTTTTCCAATGCTGCTGCTTCACTCTAGTGATTTATGTACTCTGCTCGCTTCTGTTTCCTATTACAGATATCCTTGAAGTTCGTCCTATCTCTCCCTGTAATGTCTGCATATCCTTTCCAATCCTTCCTGAACTTTTAGATTTACTTGCTATGGATTGTAAGAATCAAGGCCTCCAAAGTGTAGGGACAGGAAGAACACACAGATAGTATACTATTTTTCTACACAGAGACATATTCGAGACATTCTAATGCTTCATAATGTTATTTAGTTTACCAAGAACCATCCATCCCATAATTCCGTCTTTGATTTCGTTGTTGTGACCTGCTACTGTCAGTATAAGTACAGAATGTATACTTTTCAATATTGTATTGTGCTCTCTCTCTCTCTCTCTCTCTCTCTCTCTCTCTCTCTCTCTCTCTCTCTCTCTCTCTCTCTCTCTCTCTCTCTCTCTCTCTCTCATGCGTGTGTGTGTGTTTTCTGTTTGTGTATATATTTGTATTTAAGTGGCTGTGTATTTATTGTATAGTGTGTTTTTGCGTACGTTTAATGCTTTGTGTGTTACTGTGTTTTGGATGTGTTTTTGTGTATATGAGTATTGTGTATGTCCAGGTGTTTTTCTTTGCATTTGTGTCTTTGTGTGTGTGTGTGTGTGTGTGTGTGTGTATTGCGCGATTTGTGTATGTTGCGTGTTTGTGTGTGTTCTGTGCGTTTGTGTTTGTTTTGTGTGTTTGTTGGTGTTTGGTTGGTTGGTTGTTTTAGGTTGGCTGGTTGGTTATTTCTGTGTGTGTTTGCGTAGCCTATCTGCAGCCTGAGTAACTTGCTTGTTAACACGTATTCTTTCATGCAAGAAGTTAGTGTAGGTAATTAATGCCATGTTTTACGACACCATCAGAGGAGCCACACCGCCCGCCGGAGCGATGACCATCCCAAATTCTACGGGTGTCGCCTCTGCTGCCAGAAAAAACCAAACTGTCTTCTCCAGCACAGAGGTCAGCCAGTGGAGCTTCAACCCTCATAATACCACTCAAAGCACAGACCCTAAAGTATGAGAGATGGAGTTTCACCCAGAATACATCTCTTTTAAAATCCATCTAACTGGTCGAGTGTTGCAGTTACCCGGCCACACTAGTTTCTGTGACGGCTCAGTTAGGCCGAATTTCAGTTGTTGCATCAAAATTATCCTCTCTCATATTACTGGGTACCTAAACCATAGTAATCCTTGGACCACATGCACGTCTCGCCAGATGGAAGCTGCTGCATCTTGGTGTT
>NC_137054.1:68404645-68417145 GCF_032717465.1 Coenobita brevimanus
CTGAGTTGTCCGGAGTTGAGCTGAGTTGTCCGGAGTTGAGCTGAGTTGTCCGGAGTTGAGCTGAATCGTCCTGAATTGAGCTGAGTTGTCCGGAATCGAGTTGTCCAGAACTTAGTTGAGCTGAGTTGTCTGGAACTGAGTTGAGTTGTCCGGAATTTAGTTGAGCTGAGTTGTTCGGAGATGAGTTGGGAGTCAAGTGGTTCAGAGTCGAATCGCGCTGTCCTTGGTCGAGTCAGGTTGTCCTTGGTCGAGTCGAGTTGTCCGGAGTCGAGTCTAACTGTCTGGGGATTGAGGTGTCCATGGGTTGAGGTGTCCATGAGCCAAGGTGTCCATGGGCCAAGGTGTTCGTGGGTTGAACTGATATAGGACCAAAATCGTGTTACTAAAAGAAAAACATTATAGCCACGTGGTAGGATATTACAGCAAGTACGGTTGTGATTCAAGAGGATACAGAGAAGAATCTTCTCAAGGAAGCAAAGACAACACAGGGGAGTCCTTCATTCTTTAACAGAACCTGCAATGTATAGTATACGCTACTAGAAGAAATTGCCTTAAGCAGAAAATGTACATATGTTTACATCAGATAACTTTTGAAAAAAATAAATAAATAAATACAAGTATAACTTCGAAGCCCAGATAAACACGGCCACGAGCAAAGGCCATCCAGATCCTGTCTTTGTGAAGCCTTTAATTAATCCGGTGAAGTTACCCATACAGTAAATTAAGTATCAAAGTCCAGGTCGAATAGTTGGTTCTACAGACATTGATGATCTTTGCTATTGTGAGTTTTCAGAACGAAGAGTGATATCGTTGCTACTGTGAGTTTTCAAAGCGAAGAGTGATAATCCTTCTGTCATTGGTGGCTTGATTTTATAGCGCCTACGCACAGCAATTTGTATTTGCAAGGAAAAGATATCTCAAGGCACTAAACTAGCAAAGCGACCATATGTTGGACAATATTAAGTGTTTCCATAACGAAAAATTGCATTTGTACTTTACAGTTTTACCTTACACTGGTAACGTAACTTTTTCCGTGGGGGTGAGAAGTGCAAATATCTAGGTTAATGATATTGGGCGGCCTCCTTTCCCTGAGTCCTCCCTAGACTATAGCTTCGACTCCACAGGTGTTCAGACTGATTAAGGCAAATAATTCTGGCGATGGAGCAGCAAGAGGAGCAACCAGTTAAGATGCAATTAGTTTTAGTTAGGATGGTGTTGGCTGTGGGATGTGATAATGTATTCTAAAAACTTTGAAGATGAGTCGGTGGATATTTGGCCGATTTCACTGACAGCTCTACAGACAACTTCATTTTTTTCTCACAAATATTTCTTTATTCTGGTGAGAAATGGAAACTGTGTACATATCGATAACTCATAGTTCTAATTACACCCGTTTTTCTCTAATTTGGCCTAACAATGCCATCTCCCCATCCTCAGTACTGAGTTGTAGGAACGGATTAACGCCAGTAAATGATGCCAGTCAGGAAGAAAGGCTGTGGAAAGAATGTAGAGCTATAGTATTGTCTTATTCTGCCAGTGAGCTACATGAAATAGGCTGCAAAAGGACACAAATGCTGGGCCATGTTAAGGTGATTAGAATGTAGTTTTGCAGCGTTACTTCTATAATTCTAGTTCATTGAAATGCTGCCTTATAGGCCTATAAAATTATTGTATATCTGCATGTGACCAGTAATGGTACGTGAGTACAGTATTTGACAGTGTTATGTGGGTCTATTTCCTATGTTTGTTGACCATGCGTATGACTTGCTCTGTTTGTGTAACCCTTAGGACTGCCTGAACGCCGTGGGCAAGCAGTTCCACCCTGAATGCTTCTGCTGTGCTTACTGTGGAAAGGTGTTCGGGTCCGGGGCCTTTTATCTGGAAGACGGCCTGCCTTATTGCGAAGCTGGTAAGTCCCGCACCAGAGCTTTGTGGCCGTGGGTATGCTCAAAGTCCATATTATATAGACTCTGGATATGCCAGTGGGTGAAGGGTAGCTTATTAGCCGTCCTTCAGTAATGCTGATACTGTCCATAAATGCATCTACTTTTTGCAGTTTTTGTTGAGTATTTTTGGTAGTAAAAATATAATTCGTCGCTCACCACATAATCCTCACTTTTTACCCTTCACCTAACAAAGTCTGAGGAGGGTGTTGTTATTACTGGGATCAATAGGTGTCCGTCCGTAGAGTTGGGCGGCTGGCCGGGCATAGAGATTTCGTTTCCGGGCCAGAACTCAGAAAGTGTTCACAATAGAGCCATGAAATTTCACATGGTAATGTGAAACTGATGTCTTTTGATAGGTTGAATGCTGTGTCGTAAGTAGTTTTTTTTTTTACTTAAAAAAAAAAAAAAAGTTTCCAGACTAGGACTCATAAATTAATACAGGTGCAGGCTTCAAACTCTCCAGGAATATGTGTTAATATGCCTCATGTCTTTTGGTAGTTAGAATGCCATGAGATTATATAATGTTATGAAATTGCAAAAATACATAAAACTGCTTATTTTAATGCATTTTTCTAGTAAAGGTTTGCGTTTATTACACTTAGGAGGCAGAAATAGTACCTGCTAAATGATTATATGAATATCTAAGTATGTACGAAGTTTCATGACTGTACCTATCATGTAAAATAAAAAAATAACTGGCTAAAAGAAAAATGCACGTCATAATTTCATTAGATCTGCTCATAGCTTCGTTATTACCATGGATAAACTACTGAAGTTTTTGTAGTTTTAATGTCTCTGTTATACCGGGGGGGGGGGGGTTAGGGCCGTTATGCATTTGGTTAGGTGAGCAAGGAGGTGGGGGATATGTGCTTGGTCAGATGGGAGGGTTGCAACAGCGTAACGTTGCCTATGTTTTCTACTAAAATTTCTTTATTTTGTCTATAACCTACTCCCATTTATTCATCGCCACTTCACCCTAAGTCCTATGTAAGTATCTCATCAAGTAATATTTTTAACACCAGCACAGCAACGTCTTACACAGCCGCGCCTCCAGACCAAGTAATGGGCACGATGTTGGGTTAAGGGTTGTATATTACAGTATGTAGCTCCTTCTTATGCAATTAATTCTGCTCAGTACACCTCAATATCCATATTTCTGTTATTTATGCATATTATATTTATTAGTGGTTAGTGGGGACGCTTACCAGCCACTCACTCGATGTAGTGCTGCTCTCGGGTGCCTGCCCTGTCCTCTTCCTTCTTTCCACCCTTCCTTTTCTGTCTTTCCTTCCTTCATTCTTTCCTCTTCCTTCTGTCTACAGGTGACTCTACCCTGTGAAAAGTCAAATGGTTTCCTGTACACCAGGAAACCATTTACTACGCTGGGTGGTAACCATATAACCAAATTATGGCGCCTGGTGGCGTAATGGGCAATTAAGGTGCTCCAGTCGGAATAAGCCTGTGTAGGTTTATACCCACGCAATGCCACTTAGGGCTGAGTGAGGCTGGTCGCTATCATCATAACTGTCAGGACCAACTTGCCTAGCCCGGGCTCCTACGCTCCTCATGGGGCAACATTGAATGAGATGATGATGATGATGGAAAATATAAACAGCATACAGGAGAATGCTTAGGTATAGCATACACAAAATATATCGTCAAGAAAGAAGTGCTGTGAGTGTCACCTTCAAAATTATCTTGGCCTTGTAATCTCTCTTCACTAAGCAGAACATCTGTGCACAGTACGTGCACCACTTTGCCCCAAATTCATACCAGCTAAAATCAGTTCGGCTAATACGGCAATGGCATAGCTCAACATTTGGTGTCTAACAATTGGTGTTGTCGTCAGACTGGAATGATCTCTTCACCACCAAGTGTGTGGGCTGCGGCTTCCCAATTGAGGCTGGTGACCGATGGGTGGAAGCTCTCAACAACAACTACCACAGCCAGTGCTTCAAGTGTTCGGTAAGAAACGTCAAGTGCTTCCACTCACTCTCTCTCTCTCTCTCTCTCTCTCTCTCTCTCTCTCTCTCTCTCTCTCTCTCTCTCTCTCTCATGTAGCATTTCCTCTGTCCGTTTTTTTTTTTTTTTTTTTTTTCATAGTTTTCATGAAATTTCTATGCGCGTGCGTTGTGATGACTGCTCTTACTAATTACAGGCGGAGATATACATAAATATTTTTAAATGTAAATAAAACTGAAAAGCTTTGTGCCAATTATATTTTAAACTGCCACGGTGGCCTAATGGTTAGCATTGCTAGCTACGAACTGCAGGCTCGATAGCGTCAGGATTCAAATCCTGGTGCAGACAGCAGGCGCCACTCGACTTGGGTTCCCATACACCCTTTGTGGATTGATAGGTAAAATAAATAGCCTGCCTGGGATAATGGCAAGGGGAGGTAACTGTAGTAACCTGGATGAAGTAGTGGCTTAAACCAGTCACAGGCTCAGATGCTTAAACTGTGGAGATGAACGCCACGGTAAAGTGCCTTATAGAGTCTGACCCTGTCGTTATATTAATAAGCAGTGAAAACTAAATAAATATATTGTTTCAGTTAGACATATTTTATGTATCCGACAGTGGGTGTAGACTAATCATTCCCTTCCCGAAGGCACAGCACTTGTTTGTGATGTGCCAGTACTAAATACTAAATTACCAAGTACAACCCATTATCAAGAAAAAGAACTCTTATGCAATACGGGGTACTGACAGTTATAAAGGGCGTTTTGTCATATCCCTGGCCTTATGCAAGAGTACTGACACAGTTAACATCACAGATTTTGTGCCGTAGTTCCTCCCCTCCCCCCACCATATACTGAAAACAACATTTTTATGATGGTCAGAATAATATTATTCCTACTCTGCTGCAAATTCCCTCTTAATATCACCAAAATTTATTGCAGTGTTTGTTTATTGATCACTACCTTGAGGATTTTAACTAATTATGTCCTGACATGATCACACGTAGGTGCATATTTCTTATCACAGTATCAACTGTTCTGATTAAGTACGCCTGAGCTGCCGTTACCGTGACATCCAGCAGTTGTGTTCTGATGGCACCCACATTGTCAGAATTTACACCCCTGCACCTGCCATTATGATCCCCAGCATCATAGTGATAATGATGGGCATAATTACCATTGTTTTAGACATCTGCCACCTTATGGTCTTTCCTCAACATCAATGTCAGTGCAACACACACACACACACACACACACACACACACACACACACACACACACACACACACACACACACACACACGCACACGCACACGCACACGCACACGCACAGTCTGTCCATAGATCTTTTTAATGTAAGAGTTAATCAGTATTCTGACTTTCATGCACACAACCTGACAAGTCTAGAATCATCTTCAGTCATGCTCATATATATATATATATATATATATATATATATATATATATATATATATATATATATATATATATATATATATATATATATATATATATTCTGAATGTAATAGGATTATTGAATAAGACGGTATGTACTGTACGAGAAGTTGATACTCGTATACCTCTTGTAACTTTTGAGTCGAGTAATACGTTTCATTATTTTTTTCCACAAGTTGCTAATGCTTAATCATTTTCCTTTTCGCTCTGCTCCCGTCCCTTTTACAGGTATGCAAATCCAACCTTGAAGGCAAGAGCTTCTATGCCAAGAACGGGCGACCCTTCTGCAAGTCCCAGTCCATAGAGCTTTTGAAGTCATCATTCTCGGACTTTCTTGCTCTTGGCCTTACAAGCCTTGTACTGTCACCTTCAGTCACGCTACTTTTCTTTGCTTCTTTTACTGTCTTTAGCACCACTGTAGCACTGAGCACAAAATTTATGCTCTGTTTCTTTCATTTCACTTGCAGCTGCAATGTTCGCTTTGTTATGTGTGTCTCCAGGGGGCATGTGGAAACTGGTATAAATAGCTTTCATTAGATCTTTTAGTTAATGTAATCAGTATTTATTGATGTCTTTAGTATTTTCTTCTAATTGTTAGTAATGACTACTTATATGTCGCTAGTTATCTAATAGAAAATTTAAAAGGGGTTTTCTCTGTCAAGTAGCTATTTAGCGATGCATAGTCTAATCCTAGCTAGCAGAAAAAATCAGTTAGCTATTAAAAAGTTACACCTGCCATAATGATAAACCATACTGCATTATAACAATGAAAGTAAATATATGAGCTGATGTGTAATGGTAAAGCGTGGTGGTCTGTGTTAAAGCTTTATTGTAACTGAATGACTGCAGTAGGGAAGCCCTGCCTTAATTGCTACACAGCTCTTTTCTCCTCACACCCCTCTTGTTCCACAGGCAGTAGAGCAGTTCAGTATCTGCAGCACAACATTAACATAATTGTGCTAGTCTTGTGTGTCGTGCTAGAGTAGTAAATGGCCTCTAACCTGCAGAAATGCCACAAGAACTTGGAGGGTCAGAGCTTCTTCGCCAAAGGTGGAAAACCTTTCTGCAAGGCCCATGCCCAACGTGGTATTTGAGGTGCATGATGCAGAATGCAGGTGCCCTGATGCCCGCCGGGACCGGGACGTCCTGCCCCCATTGTTTTGCCGCTGACCCACGGGATGCCCACTGCAACAAACCATCATCAAAGTGTCGGCTTCACAACAACTCAAGTCACCAACGGCGGCAACAGCAGAGGGAACAGGAGGCCCACATCACCTGCTTAGTCTCCTTTTAGTCTACTGTTTACTGACTCTTGGACCTGGAATGAACATTGCAATTATAACTTATTTATCTATATCTGTCGAGGAATGTAACCCGCATGACTCAACTATTGGTGCCTATATCATCAGTGACATGCAAGTCAGTGCCTTTAAACATAGTATAACATAGGGTAGTGTAAGGAAATATAAGCTTTACTGCCTAGTTTAAGACTGAGTCAGCCATTCAATCTCGGACAATATTGTCTGAATTAACACTTATAGTATCTTTCAATTTGCTCATTATTTCCTTGCTTTGGCTATCTTTCAAGTCCTTGCTGTTACTATTATAATTATTCTGTGAACATGATCAACAGACTATCACGTAATGTTATTGTATATGAGTTTAATTATATGCATCTTATTTGTCTTTGACAATTTCATCTCAGTTTTCAGCCTGGACTGTGATGTCTGGCCTGCTTGCTTAGAACCCCAGCTGCTGTGTGTCTCACGTGTCCCAGTTTCTCTTTATGTTTGATATTCATGAACTCAGTCACCAGCCTTCGTGAATTTAGAGTATGGAGAAGTGCCCTAAATTTTGCGGGGATGGTCTGTGTTAGGACTGCTGTGCTCATCTGTGCAACAGTGGCCAGTCAGCAAGCTAAATCTTTTAATTTGATGATGAATTCATTAATAAGCCTCGAAATCCACGAACGCTGTTCCTCATATAATTGAAGTTTTGAGTAATACACATACTTAAACAAACATTTGTCTTGTGTGCATATTTGATTCTTCTGATTATCTCCTCGTGGAGAATATAAATAAAATAAATAGACAAGTGAAGGTATATTTCATTTCCATGAACATTAATCTTTTTTTTTTCTTTTTAACAAACTAGAAGGAACCAAGAATGAGAATCTCAAACATATTTACAATCGATTCCCTGTCATAACTTACAGTAGATTTGTTTTTACAGGAATGACAAGAAAAGAAGAGTTCAGAATTCCCATGTCTCCTCTTGACATATGTTACGAGAGGGAAAACTATCCTTTTTTCTGCAGGAGGAACCCCCCCCCCAAAAAAAAAAAAGAAAAAAAGAAAGAAGATAAGAAAACGGAGGTTACTGAAGACAACCTTTCCCAGACTCTAGGCTACTTCTTGCTACAAAAACCATTCAAAGTTACAAGGAACCTATCGTAAATTTGTTCGAGAATCCCAGTCCAGGAAGGAGAGTTATCAAAATATATTCCCTGAGAAAAACTAACATTCATCGCTTTCATCAACAACAAAAAATCAAAGAGCAGTTATAAAGAGTCCTTTACCTACCACTCGAAATTTTGAAGACCCAAGCTGGGCTCCTAAAAAGACAGGAAGCCCCCCCCCAAAAAAAAAAGTGTAATACTTGAGATAATTGTAATACGGTACAGCACTTGCATACTTAAACATATCACATTAATATTTACTTGGCACCAACACGGAAGCTGATATAGGCCTACCCATTAGACCTATTAACCTCTGCCCATTATGTCATTTGTGCTCAGTGCAGAGCTACTCATTTGCCAGTATCATTTGACGGCACAGGCAACACGTCCAGCTTAACCAAATGTAGGCCGAGGCCGAGAACCTATGGAACCAGCAGGATATTCTCTCACAAAATGCCCATGTTCCATCCAGTGACAGACAATGGTGCAGCACAAGAAATTATGTACTCTTTTTTTTTTCTCTGCTATTAGTGTCAACGAGCACACAACCCTCTAAGCTTTACTATGTCATCCCCACTCTAGCCCCCACTTCTTGGGTAGCAGAAAAGGGCTCTGTGTCACTTCCAGTTCCCTCTCTCTGACCTCCAGCATCGTCTGTAGTCCCGAGTATGGCATCTCCTTCTGGCCCTACGCCCTGTTTTCCCTATCTCCCTTTTACCAGTCCTAAACCCAGTGCAAGTCTACTTGTCCTGAGAACAACGAGCTCCAAACACTAATGCATGGATGTCCAAGCTGCGGCCACAGAAGCCGTCGTGACCCACTGTTGGGGAGAAAGTGAGACAGACGTCAAGTACCGCTTATTCTTTAAGAGCTGTCTGTTAGGATACCTGGAATATTAGCACCCGACCCATGTGGGAGAACTGAGGACACCATAGTGGGCATTTAGATCCCAACCTAGCCATGTTAGGAGGACGGTGTCGAAAGCTTTACATTACTCAACCTTTATTTTTGTGTGCCTGACAGAAGTTCTTTTAGAGTCGAATGGATTTTAGGTGATCCTTTGATGTTCCTGTAAAGACCATTCATGCTTGTTCCTTGTAACTTTCGTAGATTCTGGGATGTAACCTCTCTGCCATCCCTTTCATTTTAGCATGCTCCATTCACTGCAGAGCTGAATATGTGAATATAATTATTCTCTCTCTCTCTCTCTCTCTCTCTCTCTCTCTCTCTCTCTCTCTCTCTCTCTCTCACGGAAACGACAGCATACGGAGCAGACGTCGGCTGTGCTAGTGTTGTCCCGTCTTGTGATTTTAAACAAGGTTGATTAGTCTAACCTGTAAAAAACTAGGCCAAAGAAAGAACCATGGATAAAAGCTGCAATGATACCAAGGCGTTAATATGGACTCATGAGATGTAAACAAACAAAGCCGACGGGAAAACAGCTTGGAAAGAAAACTGTGGGCATAGATATTTCTGATAAGAGGAATTTGAAGAAGCATTAGTAACAGTTTATGTCTGACCTCTCTGTTCTAAGCAAAACCAAGCGTTGAAGTTACCCTTCGCTACCTGTATGTCATACATGAAACACACAGTACATGACCCAGGCTTTAGAAAATAAGAAAAAAATTAGAACCTCATGCCAAGTTCATCACCTTCTTACTCATCACCCATCCTCTATGCCTTTTCCTTTTCTTTCTTGTGATCAGTTGGCGTCAAGTCTCGAGTATTATTATGATGGTTGAATTCAGTGTAGACAGCGCGTTAAAATAATACATAAATCCATATCCGGCCACACCATCTGTGTGCTAACAACCACCCACTTGTTCTTCTCCCGGACCCTATCCCCGCATTGATGATTTTTTCCCCCATGGACCCATTTCCCCTTTTTAGACCTAATTTTATCCATGAAAGTATATTTCTCTTGCTTATTATAACTCACAGACATATTTTTCATATGAAACTGTTTCTTCCTATGAACCTGTTTTCAACATGTAATTATTTTATCCACGGTCCTATAATCTTCCATTGACCCATTATTCCACATCATTATTTTCCCCCAGTGAACTTACTTTCCCCATGGACCTAACCTTCCCACGATGGACCTATTCTTGAATAATTCTTCCCCTCCAACCTTTTTCCACATGGGACCTCTTTGCCCATCTGACCTATGTGCCCTGACGGATCCATGTTCTGCCCATGGAGAAACACAGACTCTGCACATGGCCTGATTTTCTCCCATGAACCTGATTCACCCGTAGAGATATATTTACCCATTGTACCTAAATTCTTACTTGTACCCATTTCACAGGGTTTTATTCTCCACATGGATCTATTTCTCGTGTGGATCAACCCTAACCACTCTACCCACCCAAAAACCCTGTCCACCCCACCCACCCACTCAACCGACCTTACCCATCCACCCACTCACCCACCTCACCTACCTATCCACCTGCCAGTCCTGCTCACCCACACAAAGAGAGAGAGAGAGAGAGAGAGAGAGAGAGAGAGAGAGAGAGAGATTCAAACAAGACTAGATCTGGACCAACTTGGTGGTAGGGTAAAAGGTTAGGCAAGGATGAACTGAACCAATTTTTCTAACTATGGGTCAGAGGTCAAGATCACAGGGCCAATATCAACAGACATATGTGATCGGATTTAGACCAAGCTTAGTGGAAGGGTTGCAAGTGATTTGATTTTGCGACTTCGATCAAAAGTCAAGGTTACTAGACATGGTCCAAGGATCGGCCCTACATTGCACTCTATAGGTGCTCCTTGTTTACAGATACTCTCTTCTTGCCTAAGATGGCACCAGGTTTCTAGAGGAGAGGCTTGTGCTTTGGGGCACAATGCAAAGGCATTTGAAAAATAATGACTCGTATCTTTCAGTAATGGATGTGGATAGAAGGACGGGCCAGTATGGTCTTGGGTGGCAGCTAGGTCACAGTGAAGGATTATATGCTGCCAGCATAAGCAGTGTATATCTGCTGCTAGCTGCGGTAGACACTGCTGTAATAGTTACCACATTAGAACAAAAATAGTGGGATGGGTGGAAATGAGTGGACTGAATGGACTGTAATCATTTCACGTCATGACTTTGACGATGTACACCGAAATTCAGACTCTTGGTGAACTGGGCTTTGGGATGTTGATTTACATCTGGGTGGCGTGGGTGGAAACGAATGAGCAGGATGGACTGGGATGGTGGCAGGTGACAACATGGTGAGATAAGTATACTCTGTGCGCAAGGACACTGTAGGTCTGTTGATAGTCAAGGTAGCCATGCTTTGTGATATTTACGAGCTTAGAGAGATGGAAGTAAAATGGATAGAGTGGGTAGGAAAAAAAAAAAAAAAAAGGCTAACATGGTCGTGGGGAAGTTAAGGGATATACAGGTTTTGTGCTGTGAAGATAGGTGTTGCAAGGAGGCTGTTAGAGTGCAAGTCAGAGCTGAGAGAGCAAAAAATAAATGGAGTAGAGTAGACATGAGTGAGTAGGAAAGTTGAGATGGGCCAAGATGCCGGGTGGTGGGGCAAGATAGGACGGGTACACCTTGTGAAGATGGGAAAAATAGATCCATAGTGGAAAATAGTCACGTGTGAAAATTAGTTCATAGGGAAAGACAGGCTCATGGTTAAAAGAGATTCATGCAGAATAGTAGCCTAGCCCGATGCGGGATTATTTGTCTCGACACATATATGTATACAGTAGTTATATTCAGTATTACTATCAGAAGAAGCAGTTCCTTATGAGCTAAATAGTCTGTCTTTTCACTGATGGGTATCCCAACAAGGGAACGTGTCCATGTGAGGTGAACTTTATGAACTGTACTTTCAGTACACTTGATGGTTGATCGACATCTGCTGACTACATCACAGTCTGTGGGATTACTTGACACTAATCCATAATAGAGCACCCTGATTGTCAACACTGAAATAAACATCCTTGGATAAAGACACTGCACAATCAAGTCCTTCTCCTATTGATTATAGCTCTGCCCTTGTAGGAGAAAGACAATCTGGGAGTCCCTGAGATTAGTGTCCACGTACTGTGTGGGAGCTTCGTGATCCCAAATAAGTATCCCATACCCACACTTGGTTTTATCAACAGACCCGTCACAGTATATATGAACAGACTGGTGACGACTGATTCTCTCTAGTTTTTTCCATGATTAGAGACTTTAAGTTCACAAAGCATCTAGTATTCCTTGGGCTTAGGAAGTTTCTCATTCAACACTTAGCCCACTCGCAGAGGACTCTACTTGCTCTGCCTGGTATGTATTTATACTAAAAGTACATTAAAATGGTAAGAAAATTTGTACATAGAACGAAGGTACGTATAAGGAGGAAAACATTGTTATGAAAGTACAACAAGGAGTGTCATGTATATTCTGACTCATAATTAATCATTCTGACAACTGTGTATGATTAGTTACAACATTTTATAGCTCCAGTTCATCCCGCATTACCTTTTTTTTTTTTTTTTTTTTTCTTAGAACAACCTAGTGCAGTATTCAGCGCCTCATTTCGTAGGATTTGTAACTTCCTTAAGTGCTGCTAACTATACCGTACCGAGACAGGGGCTGCATTATCAGTCTACTCGTACGTGTATCTTCTTCTTTCTCTATACATACATCTTTTCCCACTTCTGTATGGGGTCGATGTTTCTGTCCTCCTCCACTTG
>NC_137054.1:68422145-68724645 GCF_032717465.1 Coenobita brevimanus
ACACACTGCACACCTATGATGTCCATGTTTTCCCTCTTCATCTGATTTGCCACCTTAAATACCATATTTTTCATTTCAGCACTAATTAGGTTATCCAGTAAAAGTCTCTGTGACTCAGATTTTACCCCGTAAATTTCCTTTCTAGCTCTTCGGTAGTTATTTTCCTCTGTGTGTAAAAACGGCATTGGGAGTGGCTGCTTCTATGCAGATGATGCCCTGCCTAGCTGATTGAGGTCCCCCTTGCAGGAGGCAGGGTTCACTGGGGAGGTTCTCCTTCCAGGCCAAAATTGCAGTCCTCCTCTCATCGGGTGCATAGCTCCACCATGAGTAAGATCCCTCTAGCACCAGCTATATCAGTGATGTGTTTATTGAAAGAAGACTGGATCTTGTAGGGACTTAGCATCCCTGTGTATTAGACAGTAAGGTACCTCACAAGGGTCAGACCAGGGTCCTTCCCATGATGAGGTCCAGGGAAATTTGGGGAGGGTTGGCTTCTCCATGGATTCTACAGCTCCTCCAGTCAGGGTGCACAGTGCCACCACATGCAGGGCCCCCCTTCAGTGCCAGAAACTTGATTTAATGGGTCTAAGTGAAAGAAAGCTGAAAGGAAGTGGAGGAATGATATTTTAGGATGTCAGTGTGAAAGTGTGGGGTGAATGAAATAATAAGAGCAAAGGAAGTGGTTGAAGTATTGATTAGAGAAGAATTGTGGAACTGTGTGCCTGAGTACAAAGAGGTGAATGAAAGGTTGATGTAGCTGAGGATGATAATCCCCCACCATGGAAAGGTCATGTTGTTGGTTCCAAGCACACACCACTCCTTGGCCTGATTATTCAGAGACAAAGTCACATACCCTGTAGCCAGTTAGTATTAATTGTACTTCACTGTAGGTGTATGTCAGGAGTGGTGTGTCCATAGTACAGATTTTGTCCTGAACTGTATAGGGAAGTGAGTAACTTAATAAAGTAAGGTACTGTAACTGTCTTTGTGAATTAATACCTGCTAACATAATTTATTATTCCACTGTACAGGGACCAAGTGTCAAAGGGGTTGTGGCTACCAGAATCAAGGATGGTTCAGTTGTGTCGCCACACAGGCAAATTCTGGCACTACATGGGAGCTGAGACAGACATTGGCAAATGTTTGTATCCTGAAGAAGCACTCTACCTTATTGATATTGTAAGAAAACTGTTTTCTTTTCAAGTTTCTACAATATTGGTTTTCATTTTATATGAAAGTTTTCTTAATATTAGAATTCTGTACATTCAACCTCCCCCATTGTGAGTTTCTCATAAATATTCATTCTTTTCCTAATCATACCTTCTTGGACTCCCCACTACCTTCATTGTCTGATCAGAAAGTTTGATGCCTCTATAATTTCCTCTTTCGTAGGCATCAATTTTCCCCTTTTGCAGATACACACAGTAGTAGTAGTAGTAGTTGTTCCATAGGCAGTCTGGCCGAACAGCCCCGAGTCCCTTAGGAAGCCCATGGCCGAGACCGGGCTTTCCTACAGAGCTCTCAAAGAGTGTATGTTGTGTTGTTGGCATAGGTGATTGTGTGCAATGCAGTCTTCCATAATGTGCTTAATAGTATGGGGTGCTGTGTTCCATCCTGGACAGGCATCAGCAATGGAGTCATCCAGCCTCTTCTGGTAGCTTAAGAGGGCTGGATGGTGCCCACATCTCAGCCTGGCCAGGTGGACCCTGTCCTCACGAGGAAGATAGGATTCAGAAGGGTGGATGTCAGGAGGCCATGCATGCAGCTGTGTGTTGTCTTTAAGTGACTGAATGGAGCGGCTAATGATCTGAGTGTGGATATGCTTCTGGAAGCTGGTCTGAGGTGGGCGAGGGGGGAGAGATGACAGTATTTGTGTATGATATCGTGTGCTGGGTGTTTTTTCGATGTTCCTTGGTGTGGGTGGATGTGCTGCCATGTACTGTAGTGGATGTTGTTGGTTTGTGGAGGCTGCAGCAAGAAACTGGGTGCCTCTCATGTCTAACTTTGAGGACTTTGGTTTCTTGATGTAGGTGGTCTGTGTGGTAGTAGCTGTGCAGCCTGTGATTATTTTTAGGGCCTTGTTCTGTATGGTCTGTAGAGTGTTGTAGTGTGTTTTGGTGAGGTTAGAAGCCCAGGCAAGGCTTGCATAATTCATCACTGAACGTATGCATTGTATGCATACTGTGGTGGTGGTTTCTTTGTTGTGTCCGAATGTTGTATGGGCAAGTGACCTCAAAGCATTGAGTCTTGGTGTTATTTTATTTTTAATGTTTGTGATGTGTTGTTTAAATGACACTGATGTATTGTATGTTACACCAAGGATTTTGGGTGTGTGTGTGTGTGTGGTAGGGGGGGTGTTGTTTATGGTGAGGTGTGGGATGTGACTGTGTTCTGCTGTCCAGTTTGTGAGAAGAGTCACTGTAGATTTGGCTGGGGCTATTTTGAGCCTGTTTGTGGTGAACCATTCGTGTAATATGCTGAGGTAAAGTTGAATGATGTGTGCAGCTGTGTTTGCATTTTGGTGCGTACATGTAAGTGTTATATCGTCTGCATAGGAAGCTATGTGTATCTGTGGTGTGTGGGGTGTGGGTACGTCAGGCATGTATAGGTTAAAGAGTGTAGGGGACAAAACAGATCCTTGGGGGACGCATTTGTGAAGTTTCTGATGTTAGAAGACTGACCGGCAAATGTTATGTGTTCACATCTGCCTGCTAAGTAGTTTGCCAGCCATCTTTTTGTGTTATTGTGCATGTTTGTGTTGAGTATTTTGTTTGTGAGGTTGTGGCGGGGGATGGCATCAAAAGCTTTTGCTAATGTTTAGTGTGACTAGGAGCATTCTGTGTGGTGGCCTACTTGAATTCATGCCATCAAAAACTCTCTGTGTAAGGTCTGTAAGAAGGGTGTTTGTGGAGTGTAGTGGCCTAAAGCCATGTTGTGATGGGGCTAGGGGAATGTGAGGTGTGACTAGTTGTAGTACCAGTCGTTCAGTGACTTTAGAGGGCGATGTGAGGAGGGTAACGTGGGGTCTTTGTTGGGTTTAGGGATAGCGATGATATTGTCATGCTTCCAGATGTTGGGTATTATCTTGTGTGAGTAGCTGTAGTTTGATATGTTGGTGAGTGCTTGTATGCCTTGTGGTCCTAGGTGTTTAAGGTAAATGTTGCTTATGTTGTCTGGTCCACAGGCAGATGAGTGCTTGAGGTTGTTAATGATGTGCTTTGTCTGGTTGTAAGTGGAAGGTGCGTAGTCTGGGTCTGTGGGGAACTGTCTCTTACGTCGGATGATACGTCGGTCTTCAGGATGGGGGTTGAGATGGCTGACTTGTGAAAAGTGATTGATGAGAGTGTTTGCTTGTTGTTTGTTTGAGGGTATGGTGTCTGTTGTTGTGATGGCAGCATGTGATTGTGTGGTGTTGCTGGTGGAAGGTGTGATGCTGTTTAGTGTTTTATAGAGTTTACTGATGTTTGTTTTGTGGTCAAGTGTTTGGAGGTAATTTTTCCTGTTTAGTGTTTGATGTTCTGATATTTTATTGTTTATCTGAGTGTTTAGTTCTTGTATTTGTTGTATGGTGTCTTGTGTATGGGGTGTTGGGGAGTGTCGCAGTGTGTCCTGTTGTCTGATGAGGCCTTGAATATCTGGTGTGAATTTGGGGTTGTGTTTCTTTCTGTTGCCTCTAGGGATGTGTCTTTTGTCTGTTTTGTATGATTGTATTGAAAGTGTTCACAGCGGTGTTGATGTTTGTGATGGGTGTACTGTTTAGTGTTTCGAAATGTTGTTCTGTTTCAGTTACAAAGGCCTCCCAATTGGCTCTCTTATAATTAGTGTATGTGTGTTTGTGACCAGCTGGGGTGATACACACAGTTATAATAATGCCTTAGAGCCAGGCATCTGGAACAACACACCTGTATATAATCAAATTTATCAAATCAGTAACTAAACTCATACCTTTATTTCTTGAGGCCTTCATCATTTCAGCAGTCAACCTAGACACACCAGTTTCCCCAGTTTCCCCAACTGAATCATGCCAATTGCCTTGCTAATGGTAGGAGCATCAATCAAAGGCCAAGGACCAAATGCTGGATTTGCTATATAAAAGAAAATGATAATCTTACTATGAAAACGTTGCTAAAATATTAAAATCACAGAAGCAAACTGTCTGATATTGGTGAGTCATATAGCAAGGCTGACCTGTATATGGCATATGAGATAGAGGC
The DNA here is from genome assembly GCF_032717465.1 of Coenobita brevimanus. Taxonomy (NCBI): domain Eukaryota; kingdom Metazoa; phylum Arthropoda; class Malacostraca; order Decapoda; family Coenobitidae; genus Coenobita; species Coenobita brevimanus. The sequence continues at coordinate 68,426,360 of NC_137054.1, forward strand.
AGGATTTTGGAGGTTTGAATGGTGTGTAAGTACTTGGGTGGCCCATTTCACGTGGCATGCAGTAAATAGTTCTCCTTTCATTATTTCTTTTCATGTTAATGGTTCCTGCTTTGTTCTATTTGAGGTAGAAAAATTTGTCAAGATGAAGATAATGATAGTGTTTGTTATTTTCAGGGCGAGCTTGAGGTTGAGGCAGGAGGAATTATACTGAGCATGCAACAGGCACAGGTATTGATGCTGCAAAATGGGAACCAGTTGGACCAGTATCTGGTTTATGCCCACCTCTCACGCACTGGCTGCAAAGTTGTCAGGCATCAGCCTCATCTCATCTTTACAAGTAAGTCTTCTCATGAGTGTTGTAGCATTTGTTGTAAACATATTGTATGTGATAATACGACCAACTTCATAAATTAGTTCTTGATAATTTGCTGCTTGATTGAAAATTACCAGGTAACATCCACTCACTCGATGTAGTGCTGCTCTCGGGTGACTACCCTTTCCTGTCTTCCATCTTTCCTCTTCTGTCTTTCTTTCTTTCTTGTTTTCCCCTTTCTTCTTTCTGTGGATGACTCTACACTGAGTGACAAGCCAAATGGTTTCCTGTACACTAGGAAACCATTTGCGACATTGGGTGGAAACCATATAACCAAAAGGTTTAGTGGGTAGTGAAGGCACTGCAACCTGATTGGACCTGTGTAGGTTTGTATCCAAGGGATGGTTGAGCTTTATTGCTCATGCAATGCCACTCAGAGATGTGTGAGGTTGGTCACTTTCATTTTAAATGTCAGGACAAAAATGCCTAGCCCTGGGCTCCTGTGCCCCTCTTGGGTCATTGCAGGATTAGATGATGTATGTATGTGTAACACAGTCATTTTGCAAATCACTTGGTAACACCATCATTTGGAAGAAAACTACCTAGTACGACATAACCTGGTAACATTATCATTCAGATGAAAATTACCTGGTAACGTTATCAATCGGATGAAAATTACCTGGTAACATTATCATTCGGGTAAAAATTACCTGGTAACATTATCATTCAGATGAAAATTACCTGGTAACACTGTTATTTGAATGAAAGTTACATGGTAACTCTTATCATTTGGATGAAAATTACCCTGTAACTCTATAATTTGGAATATTGTTGTAACAGTAAAACAGTTACCACAACTGTTCTCTGTTTGTTCTTTATTTTTACCTTGATACTGTATTAGAAACAAATATATGAGGTGCTACCCAAAAGTTCCTGAAATTGTACAAAAGAAGGAAAAAAACTTACATCGTTCTACTCACTACTGTCCGCTTCAAAGTAGTCTCCTTGGGCTTGCAGACATCAATCCCAGCACGTCTTCCAAGATCGAAATGCATTGTGGAAGGCCTTGAGCATCAGTTTGTTTACGACTTTCTGCTATTTTCTCCTGGATTTCCTAATTGGTGTCAAATCTTAGTCCATTCAACTGGATTTTCATTTTCGGAAAGAAGAAAAAATCACAGGTGGCCAAATCTGGTGAATACGTGGGGTGGGAGACAACCGGCGTGTGTTTTTTTTATACAAAAACTGCTGAACAACAAAGGCTATGTGCACAGGTGAATTGTCATGGTGAAACACCCATTGGTTTGTGTGCCACATGTCTGGATGTTTTTGCCTCATGTTGGCAGACAAAATGTGTTGGCAAGTTCCATACAGTAGGCTAACAGTGCCAGAAACATCATGGATTGCCCTCCTGTGATCTTTGAGGATGGTTGCACCAATTTTGTCCACAGTGTCAGGAATTGAACTGGTGGAAGGGCATCCAGAAAGTGCATTGCCATCTGTTAACATTCATCCGTTTTAAAACACCTAAACCAGTTGTAGGTTTGTGTAACCCCTAAAGCATTATCACGAAATGTTTGTTTTAACATGAAGTTTCCCTGTTGTGGTTGCACAATAAGAATAGGTAACTAGTTATTATTAGTCAACTAGGTACGAGTTTTTGCCGTGTTCTTCCCGAGTTTCACACAAAACTTGATGCACATATGTTGCTCCTTCACATCCTCCATTTTTGAGATCACAAAATTCCCAAACTAACCCAAACACAACTATAAAAAAACACACATTTAGCGAATGCATTCACCCTGCACAATGCGACTTAACACAGTAGGTGCACTGCCACCCGGCATCCACACACTGTATGACAAGCGGTTTCCACCCTACTTTCAGATTTTGGGAACTTTTGGGTAGCACCTTATAGATTAAGCAAAGGATTTAACCCCACCTCTATGAGGGAAATTTTGGAGATTTACACTGAGCCAATGGGAAAAATCAGCCCCTTCAAAAGCCACATTTATCATTATGAAATGGTAGTACAGGAAAGTCCTTCTATTTGAATAACCAATATCCAAATTTTCATCATCGTCATCATCATCATCCAGACCTCCTTTCCCACCCTAGGGCAGGGTGAGGAGTAGCAATGTTTCGACAGCCCAAATTTCCCCAATCCAATGGGCCATGCTTCCATTCACTCATCATTTAAGCCTCCGGAATCCTGGCTGTATCGGATACGGCAAAAACATTCACTACTATCTATAACTTCACATAAATGTATCCGATAGAGTCAGTCCGGATGCTGTCACATTAAACAGGGGTGCCAAATCCCTGATCATCCACTTCTCCTCACAATATTCATCCAGCCAGCTCGATCACTTGTCAGTTCCGTAGCCTCGCTGACTTCCACACTTTTCCTCACACGTTCATGCACCATATCTCTCCATCTTCTCCTTGTCCTACCTCACCTCCTTCCTCCTTCAGATTCGCTCAGATATACCTTTTTGACCTCTCTGTTGTTATCCATTCTCTCTACATGACCATACCATCTCAGTACACTCACTTCGATTCTGGTGTCCACAGACTTCCTCACTCCACATCTTTCACGAAATAAATTATTTCTTATCCTGTCCATTCTTTGTATTCCACATACATTTCTCAGCACTCCCATATCCACAGCTCACGCTCCTGACTTCTCATTTTGATGCCACACCATAGTCTCGCATCCATATGTTAAAGTTGGCACTGACACTCCTTCATGTAAGCCTCATGCAGCAGCAACACTCAAGCCTCTATTTCTTATCAAGGCCTTCATTGCACCCACTACTTTCCTTCCTGGTGTCACTCTACTTTCCACTTCATTTGCACATTTTCCTCTCTTTTCTATCACTGTACCCAGGTATTTGAACTCTCTCACCAATTCTAGTCTCTCTCCATTCACTGTAACATCACACTGGGAGTCACCTTCACTCTCAGTAACCATCACTTTACTCTTTTCTGTATTTACCCTCAAAGCACGATGCTCACAGACATCAGCAAAACTTTACGCTAGTCTACCAAGTTCTTGTCCGGTTTTTGCAAGTAGTACTGCATCTTCAGCATACAACAAATTTGAGATATTCCATTCATCGCCATTCATTATCAACGCCATCCTGCTCTCTATTACTCGTGTTTTTACTTCTCTCATCACCCCATCCGTATATATGCTGAACAACCATGGGGACACAACACAACCTTGTCGCACGCCCACACTGATCGCGAACCATTCACTTAGCTGCCCATTAACCCTTACACATGCTTCACTACCATCATAGAAACTCTTGACATCACCTAGCAGCTTACCATCTACACTGTACATGTGCAAAACTTTCCACAATCCTTCTCTGTCCACTTTGTCATATGCTTTATCCAGATCCATGAATGCCATGAACACCTTAGGGTCCTTCTCACATGCCATCTCCGCCATCTGTCTCACTGCAGATATTTGATCCACACATCCTCTACCACTCCTAAAGCCACCCTGTTCATCTCTTACTAGGGCTTCTATTATTTCTCTTACCTTCTGTATAATAATTCATCCATATACCTTTCCTACCACACTCAATGTATTTATGCCACGATAATTTTTGCACTCACTTCGCTCACCTTTCCTTTTGTACAGGGATACAGTCACAGTCTTTTTCCACTCTGCTGGCACAGTTTCACTCATCCATGCCTTCTTACATATCTCCAGCAAGCACTTCATTCCGCACTCTCCACTACACATAATCATCTCTGTTTACACCTCATCAACCTTTGCTGCTTTCCCATTTTTCAGCCACTTCACAGCGACCTTCACCTGTGCGAGTGTCACGTCTCCTGGCACTGCATTCCTTTTCTGTGCACCCCCAAAACCAGTCATGTTTACAGCTGCTCTGCTGTCTCTATTCCCATTCATCAGGCTTTCAAAATATTCTTTCCGTCTGATCCATACTTCATCCCCATGGGTTAATAATCTACCACCTACCTCCTTCACACCATCACGTTTCTTTCCACCTTCATTTCTGCATTTCCGCACTTCTTTCCAGAATAACTTCTTATTTTCAGAGTAGTTTACATTCGTTTTTCTTCCTAGATCATCATTTACCTCCTCCTTTTTCCTCTTTGGTTGTCTCTTTACGTTCTTCTTGCTTTCAGTATATTCAGTTATTTATTTAATTGAACCCATGTCCTGTAACCACTCTTGCCACTTCTTCCTCTTTTCCTCCACTGCTCCCTTAACCTCTTCATCCCACCATGCCGTACCTTTCTTCTTTGTTGTTACTCTTGCCACACCACACATCGCTTTAGCATTTCTAACTAAGCAGTTGCTATATGCATTCCACCAGCTGTCCAGATCCATTTAATTCCAATTCACTGATTCTAACTCCTCCCCTGCTTTGGTCCTGTATTCATCTGCCATTTCTTTGATCCTCAGCTTCTCGAATTTCAGTCTTTCTCCCTGACTGCTCCTCTCTCTCCTGGTCCACCTCACTCCTCTCAGCTTGATCTTGCATACCACAGTCATATGATCTGAAAGACCTCCACATCGTCCTCTCACAGCCCTTGTATCATCTCCCATTCCCAGCATCAACCTCACTATGAGCACATAATCAGTCAGGCTCCTTTCACCATGATCCCTGCCCCCTCAATACCATGTACATATATGTGCATCTTTGTGTTTGAAATATGAGTTACATATGCACAACCTCCTTTCCTGACACGTATCCTTCAGTTGCTTCCCATTGTCATTCTCTCCTGGTACTCCATTACAGACTATTATGTTTTCCTCAGGACCAATGCCTACTCTTCCATTCATGTCGCCCATTACGATCGCTTTATAGCTCCTGGGCATTTCTCCCACTGCTTCATCCAGCTCATCCCAAAACCTGTCTACCTACCTTACACTACATGAATCAGCTTCGCGAGACCTTCACAACACACACTTCTTACAACAATAAACACTAGCAAAGTCTCTGATGCCACTGCACAGTGCAAACTTGTTACCAAAATATAAAACACAAACATCAAACACAACACCAAATTGCTGGCTTGCCAACTATCTATCAGGCAGACAAGCACATGTGACATTCCAGGGCAAGTATTTTTGTCTCCCCACAAGTTCCTCTCAGTTAAGAGGAGGATGTTCTTAGGCTCAGATGTGCAGAGATGATAATGATGTGTAGTGCATCCTAAATGACAGATCTGGGAGGTCACGATTGCAAATAAAGAGCTGAAGGAAGGATGGGAGAGCATCCTTAATGACAGATCTGGGGTGTTAGGATTGCAAATAAAGAGCTGAAGGAAGGATGGGCCTTGAATGTATTTCATGTTGTGATGAGACGGGGTAGATTGAGATGGTTTGGACATGTGGGAAGGAAGGAGAGACAACTGGGTGCAGAAGGTAACAGGTGTGATTATTGAGGGTAGGATTGCCAGAGGTAGATTGAAAAAGACTTGAGACAAGGTCAGGGGAATGGGAGGATCTGAAGAGAGAGGCTGGTAAAGATTGAGCCACATGGAGAGGCATCATTAAGTGATCAGTGCCAGCACATGCAAGCATGTTGGAGACTTTATAAATGAATGAAAAAATGAAGGTACCCCATTACTTCCATACCCATCTCTGTTCATCACTGCCCTCAGTGTACCTGCAACCTTCCTTTCTTTCTGTACCCTTCTCTTGCACTTGATCCTCTGAACTCAGTGTACCTGCAACTTTCCTTCCTTTCTGTACCCTTCTCTTGCACTTGATCCTCTGAACTTCATTCTTACTCATCGCACTAAATCTCTGAAGACAGTTTCATTTTCCACTCCCTGACTATTCAACTTCACTATGCACTCAGGAACTTTGTTCTCAGAGACCATAAATTTACAGTTACATTGTTTTTTTAATTTCATTTTTTACATGCTCTTCCAAACTCATTCACCAACCAAGTCATCTTCATTTATCAGAACAAGATTATTAGCAAGCATCTGTTTAAGTATATTTCAAACCCTGACGTTTCTCACCAGTGGAAACATTCCAGCATCCACTCCATTACCTGTATTTCTTTTGCAGCACCATCCAGATAAAAATTAAACAATCATGGACATGTGACACACAGTCTCTCTCTCATTTACTTCATCATTCACAGATTTTATTCCAGGTTGCCTTCCATTGGAAGTCCTTAGTCCAGTCCTGGTAGAATAAATCATTAATTACTTGTGGTACATTTATTTATATTCTGTGAGTCCCCTGCTCACAAGTGTTCCTGACTAAAGTTTATGCAGGGAAGCCATTAATTACTGGTTGTATGTTTATTAACATTCTGTGAGTTCCCTGCACACAAGTATTATCAAATAACTTTTCTCCAAGTTGCGAATGGCAGAAAAGGAATTGCTGAAACCTCTTGTACGCTGTGTCTGCAGTATCAGTAAGAAAGTAATTCCCAATTGTTTATTGCAATATATTATATAGTATATGTATATATTGCAGGGTATGAAAAGCAACTTAGATTGGATCAACATCAGACAAAAACAAAGAAGAAACTGAAGCTGAGTAACCAGGGTGATGGATACAGTGTGAATGATAATGAAGAAACTGGAACTGCATGTAAGGAGCAAGATGAAACTCTGAAGGAGCTTTATGCCTGTCTAGGAGAAGCTGCTATTAACCCTCTCATGAAAGTACAAGATCAGCATAACAAGCAGCCTGAAGAGTTGGAAGATTCTGTTACTAAAAAAGAGACTACAAGCACTACCATTACTCAGTATGAGGAAACACGTAGGAAACTTATTGAAAAATTTCCATGCATGTTTAAGAAGGATGCCATGGACATAAATGTTGAATCTTCAGAGTTACTTCCTGAAGGGTGTGAGCCCAAGAAAGAGACATATAATGTCTCGCTCATGGCTTTATGGTATTATAGCATATATGAAGATGGTCGACCTGGCGATGATTGTGTCTTACAGGATACTGGTACGTATGGGAGAAAAAGACACAAACCTCATTATAGTAAAACTTTCATGAATGAGGGACCAAATGTCAGCAACTGGCGAGATCATCCAAACTTAGAAGACGCCAGATTTAGGGGCAAGAGGCATGGTGGAGGCTTGAGACACACCAATAAATGGCGTAGACATGGATATGCTGATACTGTCTCCAATTGGAGAGAGGCTTTCCCGGATGATGATAACAGAGAACGGGGGCCCATCCAGTATGATAATGATAATTGGAAAAATGATCAGTGCACCCATTTTCATGATAACAGGGACGAGGGATACTTCCAACTCGATAATTGGAGAAATGATCAGCGTATCCAGTTTGATGATACTAGACATAGACAGCACATCCAAGATGGACATGGAAGAAGACTAAATTATCAAGATGATTGCTCATGGAAAGGACAAAGTACCCATACCAATGATTACTGGAGAGAACAGCACTTGCAGTTTAATGATTTGAGAATGGAAGATACTGAAGAAAGGACAGAACAGTACCAGACTGGAAAAGACTGGGGAATAAATTATGAGATATGCAGTGCTCCTGACATGGAAAATAATGGTTTGAGAACAAAAAAGTATATCCCTGAGACTGAAAGTGGGATTACACAGATGTTCAGAAAAGAGAATTACAAACATGAAGAAAATTTTGAGCAGAAGATACCAGATAACACTGACCATGAAGAGCAGCAACCTAATCAGGATGAGACTGTGGACTTCAACTCACGTCCAGGGTGGAAATGCAAGTGGCACAAGAAGCAGAGGCAGCAGGGCAGGGATCACTACCCATGTGCGCTATTAAGGGTGAGATCAAAGACATTCTGTTCATATTATTTTTCACTTTGGTTAGTCATTTTTCACTTTGGTTAGTCACGTTCAGTAAGCAGTATAGAGTAGGGGGATTATTTTGACTGCTGACTGCATGAGGACAGTATATTATGTATCTGGGATTTTTTCTTTTTTTTTCTATTTTTTCTTTGGGGGGAGGTGGAACTGAAGGGGAGGACAGGTGTTTCCTTGCACTTTCTTTTCAGCATACTGTATAAATGAAGACATGTTGAGAAAGATAATAACATCATTGATCAGACCAGCTCTGAAGTATGCATCAGTAGTCTGGAATCCTCATCTCAAAAAACACATAGATAAGATTGAAAAAGTACAAAGGGTAGCTACAAGATGGGTACCAAACTTAAGGGATCTAAGCTACGAAGAAAAACTGGAAAAATTCAATCTACCAACACTATAGGAGAGAAGGAAAAGAGGAGATGTGATTATGCTATATAAATGCATCTCAGGGAAAGAGAAAATAGACGTAAATGACTGTATAACCTATGGGGAAGCATCAGCAAGAGGACACGGCAAAAAAAAAAAAAAAAAAAAAAAGACGATAAAGATGTAAGGAAGTTAAGTTTCCCAAATAGGGCAGTTGATCAGTGGGATGCACTACCAAATGAAATAGTGTGTGCCAAAACTGTTCATAAATTTAAAGATGTGTATGATAAAAATGGTTTAATACACGGGCCAGTAGGAACTTGACTCATTCTTGTAGGGATACAGTTAGGTAAGAACACACACACACACACACACACACACACACACACACAGAAAGAGAGAGAGAGAGCCTGTTGTATGTGCATACTAGCCTTCACTCATAGTTGCAAAAGTCATAGGTTTAAATTGTCAGTACTTTCTCTCAGTCACGCACAGCCTTCCTTATATTCATACCCTCCTAAATTCTTCTTCATATAATCTTGTTTGTTTATTTTTAATAGTGGACTGAATAATCATATTCCATTGCCAGGGTTTATTTGTCAGAAAGTATGGCATTATTGTATCTGTTGCTCTGTTTTGCAGGTTAGCAAAGATATAAAGTGCTGGAAAGATTATAAACAGTTTGTTAAAGAAAAGTCTTGGATGAAGATGTTGAACAGAGGTCCAGCCAATGCCTTGTGGAAGGGCCCTACTACACCTCTCTTCAAGCCTTCTCCAGGCATCTCCACACGTGAGTTATATTTACCCAAGTCTTTGGTTTATGGATGATTTGGGCAAAGAATGTACCATTATCAATTAGTAAGTGGATGGTTACTACTGACTGTGATAGGTGTTATGATCTGAGTGGTGAATGGTTACAGGCTTGGTATCTAATTACTCAGTCATCACTCAGTGGTAGGGAACTCAGCCGAAAGTACGTTGAGTCAGATTCCAAGTGGAAACTCACAATATAAATTAGAATATGTACACTTAACTGATTTTTTTTTGTAACAGTTTTTAGCAATTGTGAGGGAGAAAATTGGTGGGTTTTAGTTTAAGACCCTCTTTTTACCGACTCGGTCACATCCCTGCAAAAGCTGTGTATCCATATTATGCCTAGATCTGGCCCTTAATATATGTAATCATGCCAGTAGAAAAGAAGTCATGTCACTGCTGTACCAGCATCCCTATCATAGTTCATCATTCATTTCTGGTTTCCACATGTAGCCCATGGGGTTTGAGTCAGCTTTGTTCTTTGCCATCTCTTGACTAATACCTCGGTATCTTAGGTCAGCACGCACCACCTCCTTCCATATGTTCCTTAGACTGCCCATCCATTGATGGCCAGATACATTAGAACCTGTGTATGTCCTCACCTACATCCCTGGTCCATCCTCATGACATGTCCAAGTCATCTCTGTGTCCTCCTGTCTTCTTCCTTTCTGATGCTTTCCACTCCCAGCCATCTTCTTAGCTCTTCCAAGTATATTCCGTCATTCAGTTTTACTCCACTTATTGGATCATTCTCTTGTTGCTTTGTTCCAGTGTTGTTATATTAACTTCTTTTATGCTTATGTTTTGCTACCATACAGTGTGACACTGACACAGGTATAAATTGCAGACAAATGAATCAAGGCCACCTGCTCCTCCTTACCAATGGTTAGTTGCTCATCTCATTTATTAATACTGGGTGCAGCCTGGAATGTTATCCAGTGTTGATTCACTTTTGATGCTGGTTTGAACATGCTCCCCCCCCCCCTCTCTCTTATTCTGATTCTTGTTTTTGAGTCGAATAGTATGGCAGGCAGTGATTCTACAACAGAATCTAATATGAATTTGTTTTCATCTCATACAGCATGTAAACGTCATCTTATAGTGGTGTGATGTGGTTAATGAATATTGAGTTTTGCTGGTATGGAGTAACCTGGTTAACCTCCTCATGGTGATGCTGATAAAATGATATTGTCTGCGATTTGAATTGATGTGGTAATACTGGTACTGATATTTCTAATGACTCTGTAATTCATATATTTTCATAAAAAATGCGAAGTCCTTTTGTATATATGGAGTTGTGGGAAGAGTGGTATTGCTGATGGTGGTAACATCAACAGACAGGGATCGCCATGCTTGGGAGTGGTAGGGAGGAAAGCCCATTCATTGTTCACTGGTTTGCCAAGAGGAGTTAGCCAGGCTCTTAGATATCTAAATCTCAATTTTGTTGCAGGCGCAGTGCTTCTTTAATTGTATAATTATGACTGGACATGTACAGTGCATAGGGGGCGACTAAAGGCCCAAATGATAACTATGTACAGCTTGGCCATTAGACATAACGGCATTCAGCAGCTTCCAATTTACTTCATATGTTCTTAGTATTTTCCACTTTACTTGTCTATCCACTGTGTCATATGCTTTCTCCAAATCCATGAAGGCCATATACAGCTTCATTCCCATCTTTAGAAACTTTTCCACTAAAGACCCAAGGATGAATATGTGATCTACACAACCTCTTCCCTTCCTAAAACCTCACTCATCATATCCAACTAGGCTTATTTCCTCTGTTATTTACCTTACTCTGTCAGTAAGAATCCTACCATATACTTTGCCAATTACATTAAGTAGACACATGCCCCTATTGTTGCCACACATTTCTCTTTCCCCTTTTCCTTTGTACGGAAGAGTAATTGTACCTGATTTTCAATCCTCCAGGACTCTGCCTTCCTCCGAGACCAATTTGTACATCTTCCATATCCATTCTACCACTATCTCTCCCCCATGCATCATCATTTCACCACATGCTTCATTTGTTCCTGGGGCTTTCCCCATTTTGCATCCACTATTTTCGTCTTACTGATCTCTTCCTCCTTTCTCACCACCCTCCTTTTCCCAGCCATTCCCCAACCACTTATACACTTATTACTTTCATTGTTTGTGTTTAACAATTCCTTAAAGTGTTTCCTCCATCTGCTCACTTTAAAATGTTTTCTCCATCTGCTCTCTTTTTCACCTTTCTCCACACTCAGTCTGCCTTTTTATCTTTCAGTCCCCAACTAACTTATTTATCACCTTGTCTAACTCTCATTACCTCCTTCCAGAACATTTTCTTACATCCCCTCCACTTCACACTCAGATTCCTTCCAGATTCCTCATCCACATTCTTCTTACTCTCCTACTAACCTTTTCAATTCTCTTCCTTTCTACCAGGGTTGGCGTTGATTAAATCAAACTGATTTAATCATGTGATTAAATCAGTGATTTTTTTTACTAAAAAATCATGATTTTTTTGAATTTTTGATTTTTTTTATTTTTTCACCTAAAGATTAACAAATAGAATCTGAGGGTTTATAAAGGTTGTGTATAACTTTGCATTCATTTATTCTGATTTTATACTTATGCATTAAGTGAGCAGATTTTTAAGGAATGGTGCCAGTTGAAACTGTTACATTGTATGACACATAAAATAATTTTAAATTTGTGGAACTAAGGATTGATAATATTTGCAAGTTGCAACATACATTTTAGATAATCAGGGTCCAAGCAACACCCTTCCGGGCCCCGGTACTGCTTTTGAAATGTTTCCTACCGTATATGATGAAAAAATAAAAAAAAATAAAAAACAAAAAAAATCGATTAAATCATTGAATTTTTTATTTTTTTGATTTTTTTAAAAAAATCAAAAAAATCTCCAACCCTGCTTTCTACATATAACTCTCACTTCCATCTCTCAGTTTCCTCCATGCATCTGCTGCTTCCCATCCACTCACCATATGCTTCCTTCTTTTGCATCACAGCATGCGTCACCTCTACATTCCACCACGCTGTTCCTTGCACCCCTTTTCGTCTTTTCTTCACCTCACACACCACCTCACATGCTGCACAGATTTCATCTGTGAAAATCTTGCACACACCTTCTACCTGCATCTGCTCCAAATCATATTTACCCAATCACTCCTCTACTTCTCTTTTTATATTCTCTCTCTTTTCCATCGTCTTGCAACCTTTCTACCTCCTTGTATGGACTACTTCCTCCTGTCCTTCCCTCCTTATATTCCTCCATTGCACTTGAACCTTGACTTTCACCACCTCCAAGTGATGGTCAGAAACTCTATTTCCATAGCCGCATGCATCCATTACATACCTTCTCATTCTGTCATCCACACACACACATAATCAGTCATTGCCCTCTGTTCATTCAGTTCACCAGCCACCCTTCTCATCACTCACCAGTATACCTGTGGATCATTTTGTGCCTAAAGAGGGTATTGGCCATCACCAGCCCGCTCCCCACACAAATGTCCACTAGAGCACTGCCATTCTCATCCACTTTGGAGGCATACCCCACTCACCAACTACTCCATCCACCGTCACATTCCCTACTTTTCCATTCATATCTCCTGTCAAAAACACTCATTCCTCTCAGACTCCTCCATGCATGTTTCCACATTTTCACTGAACTCTTCTTTCACTCTGCTTGCACGATCTTGCATTGACGCATACTGCACACACAGTCGCCCACGGTTGTAATCCAACTTTCAGTCTTACCCGCACAATCCTTGAACCAACTGATCCATCCCTCATCCAATCCTATGTCGTCCCATGAGGAGCATAGGAGCCCAGGGCTAGGCAAGTTGGTCCTGACATAAGATGAAAGTGACCAGCCTCACTTATCTCTGAATGGCATTACATGAGCAATAAACCCCAACCACCCTATGGACATAAACCTGCACCAGCTCAATCCTATTGAAGAGCCTTGATTACCCACTAAACCGCCAGGTGCCATAATTTGGTTTTATGGTTACCACCCAGCATAGTAAATGGTTTCTTGGTGTACAGGAAACCATTTGGCTCGTTACTCAGCGTAGAGCCACCCGTAGACAGAAGGAAGAGGAAAGAATGAAGGAAAGAAAGACAGAAGAGGGAGTGTAAAGTCACCCATATGCAGAAGGAAAGAGAAAGAATGAAGGTAAGAAAGACAGAAGAGGAAGGAAGGAACCAACTGATCCATAATGTCTTATATTCTCCCTCCATCTCTTGCACACAACAATACATACACCCTCTTTTGCTCTCTCATTCTCACCTACTCCCACACATATACCCCATCCACACTCCCACTCTCTCACACTCTCACCTTTCCATTTCGTCTCAGTTAATCCACATATGTCCACTTTTGCACCCTCACGCACCTGGACAATCCCTCTCTCATTCACCTCATCATTCGCATCCCTAACATTTCATGTTGCTGTCGAAACCATGTCCTTGAACGGTCCTTGGTCGTCACCTGTTTGTCCATTCTGGTTCGAGGCTTCTTGTTTGTTTTTTTGGTTAGTTTTTCCATGGAGGGCCATTAACTCTCTTCCAACCCACTTTTCAACACATAAGGAACACGTGTTGGTTGATTATAAGGTTCCCACTCAGCTTATTAAATGATTTCCCAGTTTACAGGAAGTCATTTGGCCTGCCATTCAGTGTAGTGCTACCCTGAAATAGAGTACCACTACACTGAGGGGGTGGATGATGGGCTTATTTCATATTTGTTTTTCTTTCACAGAAAGTGCCTTGAAGATGTGTAATCTTGAGAGTGAAATGAACAACTGGGATGTTTATAGAGCAAGAGTTGAGCAGGACTTGCATTTGATCATTGTTTATGATGCCTACCTTCCAATCACACCATACAAGAAGTCCAACCCATCTCCACCAGACAAAAGGATTGTAATCATGAGGTATAATAAATTAACCTAGTCTGTAACTTACAAAAGCTAAACTGTAATGTAGCAATGATTTCTTTGGTGGAAATTACGGAGCAAAAGATGATGATGAAAATTTGAGCAAGTTATGACTTCAGTGGTAGTAATATTGTGCAATAAGTGCACTACATATTGTCAGTTCATAATACAGTGATCCCTCAATTATCCAGACGCTCAGTATCAGGATGCTGGGCCTTGGCTCTATTAAACCATATCCGAATTTACTTGCTATTATTCAGATGTAAAAGTGCCCCAGAACTTTGGCCGGCCAACCAACATGTCCATACATTTGGTATCGTGGCCGCTGGGCCTGAGCCGTGAACGGGAAGAAGTCTGTAGCCCACAACCATAGCTAAAATGTCTGTCTGCTCCTGTACTGAATGGTCAAAGTCGTGCGCTTGTTCGATCACTCCCAGTGAACCTCCAGCACCCAAGCAATACGACTGTAATCCGCAAGTGGTGTCCAAACGTCCGTACACACCCCCACCCGATGTCTAGTATTGCGCGGCCACTGGGCTAGCTCCTTCCTCACTGCCACCTTATGTGACACAGACCACAAGCCACGAGTACATGTTCACTGACAGCACCTGTCCGCCACTCCACTGAACATTGGTAGTCGCAGGGCCACAGGGCTAAGTCTTGACCAACAGCCACCACCATTGAATGGAGACCTAAGCCACAAGTACATGTTCAGTGACAGTGCCTGTCTGCCTCTCTACCAAACTTCGAAAATTGCACGGCCACCAGGAGGCACTCATACCACATACAAAGAGAGAGAGAGAGACCTTCCCACACTGAGTACAATATCAGTACAGTACAGTAATTTCTGTACCAGTGCAAATAATAGTACTACAATAGTGTACTGTACACAGTGTATATGTACAGTACAATAGTGTACAGTACACTTCCATTTGGTATGGGTATTCATTTCAGTGCCACAGTCACCCACCTTTACCAAGCATCCGTATTGGGATAGGTTAGGTTTGGTACGGTAAAATACAGTTAAGCTATGTAATTTTGCCTGAGAAACATATTGAGCATATTTTTGAGAAAATCCAATGGTAATATTTGAAAGGATGAGGTGAGCGTGGTTCCTGGCTGAGGGGTGCTGGTGGCCACCGTGCATGCAACACACACTACAATAAGCAGGGGTACTGTGCATACAGTAGTGTTTAGGTGGGGTGGTTTTTGGTTTTCAGTGGTTTTTCTGCATGGTTTTCTTGGCATTTGCTATTACTTTTGATATACCTATGTATGTTTTGATGTCTAAATATGCCTGAATGACTGGCAAACACTGCAAAATTAAGCATAGGTAGTGTAGAAATAAGTTTGGTTTAGGTTGGAGGTGGGTATAGGTAGGGTGTGTGTGTGGTAGGGGAATACAGTAGTGTTCATTATCCGGATGTTGCCACTACCCAGACATGCCTTTGGCTCTATTATGTCCAGATAATTGAGGGATTACTGTATTTATTATTTCTACTACAGATATCATACTATATTTTCCGCTGACATACGGCAAAATTTACACCCCTTGGCCTGCCTGAGAGAGCCAGTTACCACGCACTTGACCACAGGAGAGGGTGTACAGGATATTTTTCTTTCATGGCATCTCTGGCGGATTCCAGTATTGGCAAGAGTATTCCTCATGAGGATGCTTATTTAGATGTATCAGATGATGATGCAGCAGTGTATGGTGTCAGTAGATGACAGGCTGTGATTCTGAAAATGACAGCAAGGTTGATGTGAGTGAGGAGGAGGAGGAAATTAGTAGCGAGCTTAGTGATCCCACACTCTCGGCAACAAGTGGGTCAAGGTTGCCGTCACCTTCACATGTGTCCACATACTTCGTGCTTCTGTCTGATCCATTTGGAGATGCTGGACCTAACATTCTGCCTAGTGTGGATGAGGCTTTTGTGAATGTGCATCCAGGAATTGTTGCACATCATGCATCACATTCAATGACTGCACTTGATTGCTTCCAGCTGTTTATCATCCAAAATCAACTCATCTTACAAGGTAAATAAATAAGCCATCCATCTGTGCATGACATTTTTTCAAGCCAATCTGTACAGTAGTTACCTGAGTAACAGTACTTTAGCATATGTAAACTTATATAATGAGTTATTTTATAATCATTTTTTTTACAATACCAACATCATCAGTATACATTACAAACAAATCACAAAGAGTGAATAATTTGGATGTGGCAAAAAAACATACCCTATCCCTCACACTACAGGAGGGGGAGCTGTCGGGTCAGTGTGGGGATGAATGTAGTGTTTACACTGGGGGGAGGATTTGGCAAAGAAGGAGTTAACAGCATTCAAGAACATCCCATATACAGTACTCTATGTATTTTTAATGCCTTCCACATTCCTTTTCTATCTTCCTTGTCACATACTTTCCCAGAAACGTGAAGGCAACATACAGCTTCTTTTCCTTCTCTAGATACTTTTCCACTGAACATCCTACAACAAATATCTGTTCTGCACAACCTCTTACTTGTCAACAAGCCCCCACAATCTCCAACTGATTCCTTAGCTATTTCCCATACTATGTTGATAAGTGTCCTACCATATATTTTTCCTAACACACTGAGAAGAGAAATTCTGCGATTGCCACGCCCTTCTGTTTCCCCCTTACTTTGTCTAGGAGAACATTTAAACCTGATTTCCAATCCTCCAGGACCCTATCTTTTTCCCAGGCCAATCTGCACATCATCCATAGCCATCCATTCTGTCACAAACTCACACTTGTATTTCAGCATTTCGCCACACACATTTCATCCAGGCCTGAGGCTTTTTCATTTTTAACTTTCTTCATTGTTTCAAATCCATCCTTCCTATTGGTCTCATAAAGATATTAAAATAAATTTCTTACATTTAGGAATGGTTCAGTGCCCACCCCTGGTCAGCTATTGGAGTTGACAACAAGATTTCAGGACAACGTAGCAGTGGCTTGTGCTCTGGTAGTAGGTGGGGAAGTGCGATTTTACACCTTCACATCGCTGTCACTCCCTGCCCCGCAGACGTCATGATAACTCACCCCGGTGCATTGCAATATATATAAACATATATAAACCGTGCTCTTGTCACTGCCAGTCATACTTTTTAGGGATAAATATTTAATTCCATTAGAAATGGAACATTATGATAAAATTTTATGTGAGATGAGAAGTATATACAGTGCTGTACAAATGTGTAAAGTACATGTAGATCAAAAGATATGAAGGAAGAACAGTGTATTTTTAAGCCAGAATAACTGGAGCTATATCCATCCATTCTTTAAGAGAATCTTAATGACCACCGGATTGAATATATTCATACTTGTTGTTAAGTTTTTCATAGCTTCTCAAAGTTTACTACTTTTTTTTTTTTTTTTTTTTTTTTTTTTTTACCCCAAAGGATGGCAGGGATACTTTCATTATTTCTTTTGGGTACTGCTAGACAGCTTCATTCACCTTAGGAAAACACCTAACCCTTAGATTATGAAAATTTCTCTCAGTTAAACCATAAAGGATGGCTAGAACACCAGGATTTATGGTGACCAACACCAGATTTTTTTCTTTCTGTTGAAATAGAAGCCTCCCCTGTGAGGGTTATTGATAACATGGATTATCTCTTTTTTCTCTTTTGCAGTACAAATTCTTGATGGCAGTATTAAGGTAGAGTTGGCTGTAAGTTTTCTCTGGTAAAGGATACACTAAAGTCTCTAAAGAACCATCCTTATGACTTTCCCTTACTGTTTTATGCATTGACATTTTAATCATAAAAGGTGCCTTGTAGCATTTCATATGATTTTCATCAGGAGGCACCAGACATATTATGCTGTTAGAGCTTTACCCTGGCTGCCTTTTATTTCCTTTGTCTGTGATTCTGCAATATATTCCTTGAGCTGCACTTTTTATCTCTGTCTCATTGTAGTTTCTGGTAATTCCAGATGCTCCCTGGTAAAGCTAGAACTGGTTGGATTACTGGAACTAAATGCCCAAGAATTAGCCTACTAGATCAGAACTGGTTTGGCAGGCCAATTCTAAGTTTCTGATTTCAATAACTTAACTTCCCTTATTTATTTTCACTTTTTCTCTGATGCATCACACATTCTTCCCATCTCTCTCTCTCTCTCTCTCTCTCTGTCTCTGTCTCTCAGAGGAAACCCTTTACAATAGCCAGTGGTAACAGGTATTATGATTTAGAGGGTCTGTATTTAACCTGTGGATTGTGCAATTACCCTTTTTTATCCCACCCCTGTGATGTGCAAAAAATGAAGAAAAACAGATTTATTTATTTATTTATTTATTTTTTTACTTGAAGATAAACATCTGTGTCATCATCTGGTAAAATCCATCCATCATCCAATCCTACATTGTCCCATGAGGAACATAGGAGCCCGGGGCTAAGCAGTTGGTCCCGACATGTAAGATGAGGGTGACCAGCCTCACTCATCCCTGAGTGGCATTACATGAGCAGTCAACCCCAACCACCCCTTGGATGTAAACTTTCACCAGCTCAGTCTGATTGGAGCGCAATAATTACCCACTAAACCACCAGGCAAAAAAATTTGGTTATATGGTTACCACCCAGCATAGTAAATGGTTTCCTGGTGTACAAGAAACCATTTGGCTTGTCACTCAGTGTAGAGTCACCCACAGTCAGACGGAAGAGGAAAGAATGAAGGAAAGAAAGACAGAACAGGGAGTGTAAAGTCACCCGTAGGCAGAAGGACAAGTAAAGAACAAAAGAAAGAAAGATGGAAGAGGATGAAAGGAAAGAAGGATGGAGGAGAGGGGAAAAAAAAAAAATAATCTCTCTCCCGTCTTTGCGTAGGGCCATGGGTAAGTTTACGAAGGGGAGTAGTGATAAAATGAATAAAAAACAAAACAAAAAATTTGTTTTTGTTTATTATAAACTTGAAGATAAACATCCAGGGCATCATCTGGTGAAAAGAAAAAAAATCTCTCTCTCTCCATCTTTGCATAGTGCCATGCGTAAGTTTGCGTAGGGATAGTGTAGTTAGCAGTGATGCACAGCCAGCACAGCCTGAGCTGTGGCTCACAATCCACAGGTTAAGGAGTGGTTGAAGTTTATTGCTCATATAATTCAAACTGGGAATGCAACTGACCATGTACTTTAAATATTAGGACTAAGTAGTCTAGCTCTGTGCACCTAATGCTTCTGATGAAGCACTGAGAGAGTGGATGATGGAAGATAGATGAAGCTTTGATTTTTATTGGACCAAGCCTCATTGTTTTTATCTTGACATTGAATCAGACACCACAGTTTTTTTTGTTATATCTTTTTGTTGTTTCCATTTTCTTGTTATCTTTTTCTCCACTTTCTTGTTATATTCTAATGTTTAATGAAGTGACAAAAGTATTAGTTTGTATACAATATATTTTGTATTATGTATTTTATATATGCACACACACACACACACACACACACACACACACACACACACACACACACACACACACACACACACACACACACACACACACACACACACACACACACACACACACACACACACACACCGCTCGCTGGTGCAGTGGTAACGCTCTCGCCTAGCATCTGCCAGGACCTATATACATATGCTAAGTCGGGGGTTCGCGCCTTGCTCAGGATGCGAAAAAGTTTCACTGACAAAGTGGGTGGTCACTGTCCTCCTTGAGCAAGAGGATGGGTGTGTGCGTGTGTGAAGGTCAAGGCTTTGCCCTTAGATCGGACTCTATGAGCTCTCAGCTCTCTTCCGGGAGGGTAAAATGCCGATGATCACAAAACCATCACGTGATCCTGACCGACCCGGTGAATTACACACACACACACACACACACACACACACACACACACACACACACACACACACACTGCTCGCTGGTGCAGTAGTAACGTTCCCGCTTGCCAACTGGTGGACGGGAGTTTGCGCCTCGCTCAGGTTGCGAAAAGTTTCACTGACGAAGTGGGTGATTACTGTCCCCCTTGAGCAAGGGTACGGGTGTGTGCGTGTGTGAAGGTCACAGCCTTGCCCTTAGATCGGACTATATGAACTCTCAGCTCCCTTCCGGGAGGGTAAAAGCTGACGATCACGACCATCAAGTGATCCTGACCGACCCGGTGAATTACACACACACACACACACACACACACACACACACACACAGAGTGTTGTTGGAGGAAAGTGCATAACTTTGGGAAATAATAGATGTGTGAATTGTACAGTATGCAAAAAAATAAATAAATAAATGATGATAATAATATTGGTATATGAACATGGGTCCAAATCTGAGCCATTACAGGGGTACAATTACTGATAACCTTATGGGTGAATGATGAAGATCTTAATTTTTACCCCTAAGGTCATCAGTAATTATAGCTCAGTAACAGGTGAGATTTGGACTGATGATGCAACATTTTTTACTTAGAATTCCCTTATCTATAATTTCCAGAAGTTATGTCCTTTCCTCCTGGGGAGCTGTGTGTGTGTGTATATATATATATATATATATATATATATATATATATTTGCACACACACACACAGGTATATTACTTTATTAGAAGTGCTGTACATTAATGTACATAGATTCACTTTCTGTATATAATCAATGCATAATATTTTTGGAGTGGATAAAGAGAGAGAGTGGCATTCATAGTAACAGGGAAAGAGACATTCAATAATGGTCGTATTGGCAAGGAAGACACCATTATACAGGTTTAGAGATTGGGTGCCTGATGTACAATACTTTTAATAAACATTCAGGATGGCATGGGATGTTGTTTATTTCATGTAATTAGATTTCTACACTATATACCTGTCAGTGTGGTACCATATGACAGTTACTGGATGAATACATTACTGACAATATGAAAAGTTCCATAAATCTAACTACAGGTGTGCAAATTCAGTCCTAACATAAGGAAGGAGTGCTGCACCATTCTCATCTGTCTTCCACTTCCTTCTCTTACTGCCTCCTCTTTTCTCTTCACTTTTATTTCCCTATTTTCAGCTGTGATACTTCTGTTACTATAATCTTTTCTTCTCTTTCATTCTCTCCCCCTTCTGAATTAAGCTCATTAATTAACCTGGGAACTTTTTAATGGCCCAGATTATGAGAGGGTACATGAAGCTGCCATGACTGCCACCAGGCTGTGCAGTGACATACAGCCCTGTGTGTGGCAAGCTCATTGTTGACTGTTGACACTGCAGTTGTGGGTTATGATCCATTGATTTTGTATGACTCTTGGCTTACTTTGCTTACATTTTCCCCCAACTATGACTTTTGGCATTTTTTAATATTTCCTCTACAGTGTTCACATTTTGGAAGGTTTCTTTCAGAGGCCTTCACTTATTTCATTCATATTTTCCTAGCCTTTTGTGTTCTTCTATATCTTTATCAGATATATCTTCTGATACTTCCTTCAATATGTTTATTATATTTACCATCTCCTTTTGGTCTCTCAAGACTCTGTTTTTTATTTCTTCTTTATCTTAACCAGTGATTACTATTGATCTTTGCCAATTCCTTGGCCAGTTTTGGGTTGTTTTTCATTATTTCTTTCTCTTCCTTTCTTATGCTTCAAAATCTTTGTTTCAAAATCTTTCTTTACTTCCACCATTTCAGCATAGGCCTACATAGTTTGTACTTCATCTTTGCATTTTCTATTCATATCAATCACCTGAGTTATCTTCTCTTCAATATCACTTCTTTGGTCTGAGGGAGCGCGGTAGCTCGGTGGTAGGGTGTCGGGCTCGTAATCGTGAGGTTGCGAGTTCGCGCCTCGCCTGGTGGCTGCCGTGCTGGGAGGGGTAGTGCTCTCCTGTAACCCTAGCAGGGCTATATGATCTGACGAGGTCTAGCTCGGGGATTAATCCCTTTAAAAAAATTAAATTAATTAACTTCTTTGGTCTAACAGACTGCTTGCCTGCCTAATTATCTCTATCATTTCTGAACTCCTCCATCATACTTTCATGGTTGACAACTGTACTCGCCATTTCACTAGTCTTCTTTCTAAGTGAAACTACCTCAAGAGAAAGCTCATCTATTGTTGTCTTTTTTGTTTAATTCCATTACTAATTTTTCATTTTCTTCCTTCTGCATGTGTAGTTCCTTCTTAATTTCATCTATTTCCCTTTGAAAACTTTTCTCCAGTTTATTCGCTTTCTCTACTGATTTATTATATGTTTCCATTTCAACCATTTCTAGGAAGAAATCATCATTCTGTTTTCTACTGTACTTTGATCCCTTCTCTTAACTCCTTCCATAGCTGCTTTTCTGAAGATAATACCCATTTTGTAGGAAGATAATTCTTACTTAGATAACTTTTACTTACAACTGGGCATCTCCGGGCAACCCCCCTGGGCCCAGATTGACAAACGGTCGCACGCTCTTGGCGCCTCCCTTACTGGCCACGCCACTTCCTTTCGGCATTACACTGGCATGCACAAACTGTGTTGGCCGCCATTTTCTAGGGTAGTCTCCCTTTTGCTATGGGGATCTCCAGACCCATAGATATAAATAAGCCTAGATGCCACATGACACTACTGTACTTTCGATGCGTCTGCACAGCTGCCGTCTTGGAATGGTCAAGGGTGACGATGTATTCCTGACAACAGGCAAAGTTGACCACTATATACCTAGAAATACCACAATACTACTACTTTAGGGGTGCAGAAAGCTTTGGAAAAAATCTGTGGTGGCTCTGATAGCGCAAGCAACTCAACTGTAGTTATGCAAATGTCCCTCAGCTACTTCCCTATCCCCCAAAAGGAGGATGGTGGGGTGCAGATGGGAAACTTAAGCCTGCAGTCCACCAAGTTCACATTTCAGATGAACCAGGAAGCACAACCACCACCACCACAACAACTGCCACAACAACAACAACTATCACCACAAAAACCACTACTGCCACAACCACCACCACAACAACCACCACTACCATCACAACCACCACCACAACAACAACTTATACCACCACAACCACCACAACAACTGCAACAGCAACCACCACCACAACAACCACCACCACCACAACAATCACCACCACAACAACCACCACCACAGCAACCACAATAAAAACCACCACCACAACAGCCACAACAACCACCACCACAACAGCCACAACAACCACCACCACAACCACAATAATAACAACCACCACCACAACCACAATAATAACAACCACCACCACCACAGCAGCCACCACCAGCACCACAACACCCACCACAGTCACCAAAACAACCACCACCACCATCACCACAACAACCACCACCACCATCACCACAACAACCACCACCACCATCACCACAACAACCACCACCATTGCCACAACAACAACCACCACCATTGCCACAACAACAACCACCACCACCATAACAACAACAACCACCACCACCATAACAACAACAACCACCACCACCATAACAACAACAACCACCACCACCATAACAACAACAACCACCACCACCATAACAACAACAACTGCCACTACCACCACAACAACAACAACCATCACCACAACAACAACTGCCACTACAGCAACAACAACCACCACGACAACTACCACCACAACTACCATCACCACAGCAACAACCACCACCATCACCATAACAGCAACAACCACCACCACCAGCATTGCAACAGCAACAACCACCACCACCACAACAACAACTGCCACTACAACAACCACCACTACAGCAACCACCACCACAATTACCATCACCACCACCACAACAACAACAACAACAACCACCATCACCACCACAACAACCACCAACATTACCACAACCACCACTACCACAACAACAACCACCACCACAATAACCATGAACACTACCACCACCACCACAACAACAACCACCACCACAATAACCATCAACACTACCACCACCACCACAACAACAACAACATCCACAGTGATAATAAACCCTAGTTTCACACAATCAGTGGTTAAAAAGTGCATACAAGTACAGCGTAGAACACAAGAAGCTAGTGAATTTTGCCACACAGTCTTCAGCAAGTACAGATGATGAAAAATGAAGTTAACAGTGTTTACTGAGAAAGGCAGTTAATACAAGATTCAAACAATTCATTTTATGTGTAATCATATAGCTAATGAATATAGGTGTCTTTCTAAAACCTTAATAGGTACAAATTCAGGATATTCATGGAGAATAGCAATTAATATTTTTGATACGCTAGGGCAATCCAGGTCTGGTGGGGATCTTCTAAATAGGGAGGAACACACAAAGCAAGGTTCAACACACCTTAAGAATACAAGGTAGACACATAAACTCAAGATATAATACAATAATTTTAATGTCACAGTTGATCCTGTACACGCCCTTGATACACCAAGGGAAGAGTCATTAAAAGAAAAGGTCAATCAGGGGAAGTGAGGCTTGGGAGGTGGGTTTGGAGGGAGACACCCCCAGGGGAATACAGGTGCTTGCGACAGGGGTACACTCTGGAAAAGGAAGGGGCCGGGATTCGACGCTATGTCTGTAAGGGGTGTTGTGTGTGAACATTTGGTAGGACAAAAGGGGAGATAGGGTATGACTCTGGCTCTGAAAAGTGGAGACCTGATACCTGGCTCTTTCTCTCTTTTAGTCTGGGGATGGAGGTGAGTGTGATGTGTGCCCCAAGGGGATCTGGTGGTGAAGTTAGAAGGGACTAGGGATTCCTGGGACGGCAAGACTAGTCTATTAGTCCCAGGATTCTTTTTCCAGAGATAGGTGGGTGATATCTGAGAGTGTGAGGAAAGGGGATCCACTCCAGAGGCCATGACAAGGTAGGGTAGTTGGCCTGGTTCAGGGGAGCGTCTTGGCCCTCAGGTTCCAGGACTAGCCTCAGTGGGTCCGCAGGGCGAGGACGAGGTCAGGAACTCCTTCTGCATTGCCAAGCCGCCTCTAGCAAGATTCGTTGTGGTGCCTCTAACAGATGGGAGGGTACAGAAACTACTTCTGCACTGACAAGCTGCCTCTAGCAAGCTCGGGTTTGCCACTTCAAGCAAACACAGGAAGATCCTTTTGCGTTGCCAAGCTGCCTTTAGCAAGCTTGGTTTTGTCGCCTCTAGCAGACACAGAAGGGTACAGGAACTCCTTCTGCATTGCCAAGCCACCTCTAGCAACCTCGGATGTGCTGTCTCTAGCAGACACAGGGGAATCCTTCTGTGTTGCCAAGCCGCATCTAGCAAGCTCGGGTGTGCCGCTTAGAGAAGACACTGGATTGACAAGCTCCCGTTGTTGGTGGTACTAGTGGCTCAGGTTATGGTGGTGGCTGGGTGGCGACTCCAGGCTAGAGGGTCTTCCTGGAGCTGTGCATGTGGGCTTCTTATGTCCTGGTTCTGATACTCATACTGTGGCTATCCGATGGTGGCTTCTGGCGGCACACTGAATTTCTGTGGTCACAGTTGGAGCAGGGACTAAGGTACATTTCCTCGTTGTCATTGTCCTGGGTATTTTAATCTTCTCATTGATTAACCACGAAATTTGCTCACTGGTAGTTGGTGACGGTGGTAGGTGGTGGTGACCCATCATCCACTCACCTGATGTAGTGATGCCTCTTTCCTCCTTCACCTTTATCATTCTTTTTCAATGTCTGCCCTCCTCTTGTCCTGTATCTCTCGGTGTCATTTTTCATTACTCTTTCCTTCTGAGGTGGCTTTACACTGAGTGACAAGCCTAATGGTTTCCTGTAAGCCAGGGAACCATTTACAATGCTGGGTGGTAACCACATGACCAACCCATACATGTACCCAACGTGTCAAAAAGTGGTTTGGCTGAGGGTTAGTGTCCCTCCTCATAAATCAACTAACTCGATGACAAATGGCCACCTCTTATAGGTTAATGGCGTATGGCTATGGATAGATAAAATAACCTAAGTTATGGATTCCTATAGTTTGCAGTCATTCGTTCGTTCGTTGATAGATTCCCTGCACATATAGTGCAGGCCGGGCATACATTAGCCCGGTCAGTGGGGTATGGGCTGATTAAAAAACAGTAAGTGGGGAGGACAGGACCTGGGGAATGCCCAGCACACACGTCCTGTCTCCTGACTGGCTTTGTGGTGTGTGTGTGCAGTCATTCCATAATACTGTGATGCAGTGTGTGTGATGTGGGTGCATCACAAACTGCCAAGGCAACAAGGTCATCCTCTTAATATTGTTAACCAAGTCTCCGTCTCATAACAACACAGTCATAAACTCCATCTATTTGGCTATGTTACCTGACTATTGTGAGACAGTCACATAATAATGAGCTAACTTATGTTGTTGGCTACTGCCGTTTTTTTCATGCTAGAATGAAGCTTAGTACTATCATGACTAAGAAGTCAGTTGATCGTAGCCTACACTTAACATAAGTACAGATATATTCAGCATTAATACTGGGAGAATCCAGAAGCAAATCATTACAAGCTAAACAGCCTGCCTTTCATCAACGGGTATCGCACCATGGGAAGGAATCCATGTGAAGTAAACTTTATGAGCTGTGTCAGACGGTAATTCATATAGAACCCCCTGACTGCCAACAAAGAAACATTCCTAGCTAATGATACTACACTATTAACTCCTTTTGTAAATCTGCTAGGGTTCCTGGTAGTCTTTTTGAGATTAGTGTTCACGCACTGTGGGATATTCATAATCCATAAATTTTTTTATTCAACCTAAGTTAGTGTACCAAAATTCATGTGAGTGTGAGCAATAATGATAACAGTGCTTCTGTACAATACTGATATATTGAGCGTACGGTACAGCTACAACTAGCAGCATCATACAAACGGCACTGTTGGAAAGACGATGTTTACACTGCGTCAGACACGTGTTTGTATTCGTTTCCATGGCAACCGGTAGTGGTTAGTAACACGTATATTACTTTTTAGGTATGATAATTTACTTACGCCATCTCAGAAAAATATTAGTGATCTCTAATTATACAGTGAAGTTCTGGCACGCTTGTTGAATTTAAAATATATGAATTTTCTATGTAAATAAATTACAAAAATGAAGATTTGGCAACTCGTCTAAATATCTCACGAAATTCCAAACCGAGCCGTGGTGAGGTTTGCGACGTCGCTACTTTTCCATAGATTTTTCATCGTGTGTGAGCGTGAGAACATGTAAGTATTGGAATGGTATTTGTCAAGTATGTATAACTATCATTTAAACATTTTAACTGAAAGCAGGAGCAGTAATGCACTGTTTTAAGTAGACATACCTTTTTTTTATAGCTCATTTTAAGTAATCTTGTACCACTTAAGCCTCTTCGGATAGAAATTGTACATGTTTGTTCAGTTGTGTTGACCATATCAGTGATAAGGCGTATTAGCCGTACTGATGTGTAATGTCAGATAGGTGGGTAGGAAATTTTGCGAGCTAGTAGCTATTACCCATGCTGACGTTGAAGGGATTTGGTAACAAATTTATATTACTGTAGTGTTTTATATTAGAAAAATTTTGTGGTAACTTGGTGATGTGTGGGTAGTTAACCTCTACACTTCAGTGTCATCTGCAGTACTGTAGTTAGTCTGATATCTTGCTACCAAGATGGTTTCCATTATTATTATTATTATTATTATTATTATTATTATTATATTATTATTATTATTATTATTATTATTATTATTATCATTATTATTATTATCATTATTATTATTATTATTATTATTTTTATTATTATTATTATCCTCAACTCTACATGCACATTACATACCACACAACATACCCTACTGTGTCACAGGGGTTAGAGCACCAGCAAGGGCATGCAATAAGAAAACTTTATTCCCACTACCTAGTGGTAGGCCTAAGGAAAGGCATGGTGTGGGCTCTGTTAATGTAGTTATGGGGATTGGGATGGGATGGAGCACAGATCTGTGCTAGAGGGTATAGGGCATTGTGGTTCTAAGGCTGTCACTTCCACTTAATAGAAAGGGACTCAAACCTGGGAGTACCAGTAACGGCCCAGGAGGCTGCCTTATCATTGGGTGTATAATGGCGGGGCAGTTACAGTGCCAAGGAGCACTTGGAGGGTGTCCCTGTAGCTGTGCAAGAAGGGTGCCCAGAGCCCACTGCCACAGCCGCTAGCCTGGGCTCATGGCAGGATATGTCCGGGAAAATCAGGACATATGACAACCCTACTGTACACCAGGAAACCATTTGCTGCACTGGGTGGTAACCGTATAACCAAATTATGGCACCTGGTGGTTTAGTGGCTAATTAAGGCACTCCAATCAGATTGAACCAGTGGGGGTTTAAATCCAGGGGGTTGGTTGGGGTTTGTTGCTCACGTAATGCCACTCAGGGATGAGTGAGGTTGGTCACTCTCCTCTTAAATGCCAGGACCAACTTGCCTAGCCCCGGGCTCCTGCGCTCTT
Organism: Coenobita brevimanus; assembly: GCF_032717465.1. Classification (NCBI taxonomy): domain Eukaryota; kingdom Metazoa; phylum Arthropoda; class Malacostraca; order Decapoda; family Coenobitidae; genus Coenobita; species Coenobita brevimanus. Next base: position 68,455,025 of record NC_137054.1, read on the forward strand.
CGTGGGACAACACTGGATTGGATGGTGAATGAATGAGTAGTACAGCATTCCTTTGCCTCCAGTCCCATGGATACTGCTATTAGAATGTTTAAAACTGAGGTGTATAAAAACTTGAAAATCAGTGAATCTCATCTAGGACTTGGATTTTGTTTGCCTGTGGTTTAGTTACCTGCACAAGGCTTAATAACTGTGGCTTGCCACCAAGCTTGTAGGTGCATTTCACATATGATAATACAGTACTGTACTTCCCAGTATTGGCAGTAGCCAGTCTCCTTGTAATGTATTAATATATATATCATCTGTTTCAGAATGTAGCTGAATGACAGATGCACAGAAGGAACAACTGTACTGAAGAATGGAGTCAGCAGATGTGCGCAAGAGTTTTATCATTACAATAGCTGGTATGAAATACTGAAAGTGATTCTTTGTAGAATTCCACACAACCATACTGGTATTTTCTCACACATCTTCCCACAAACAAGATATAAACCCTCATATGGCTTAATAGTTCAGTGCCATGTGGTATAAATTTGTATCGTTTAGAAAGACTCCAGCATGCTAACATTCGTTGTCCTTGGTCACCTAATGATGGCTGTCCATGCTGCTTGATTTCTGGCAGCCTCCCTGTTCAGTCCCTTATCCTTGAGGTCACAATCTGTGACTGTGTCTCAGGTCTTTTTTGGTCTGCCTCTTGCAATCCTACCCTCAGCATTCACACCTCTCACCTTCTGCACCCAATTATCATCCTCCATCCTTTCAGTATGCCACAACCATCTCAGTCTGCTTCTCCTCATCTGTCTATCTGTCTATCTATTGCCAGATGCTATAATCCCATAAGGGGTGGCCATTTGACTTTGAGTTATTTGTTTTACAGGGAAGGGCACTAATCCCCCACCAGCCCACCTGTTGGCACGTAGGGAGCATGTATGGTTTGGTTATATGGTTACCACCCAGCGTTGTAAATGGTTTCTTGACTTAAAGGAAACCATTTGGCTTGTCACACAATGTAAAGCCACCTGTAAAGGAAAGAAAAGCAATAAGAAGTGACAGGAAAGATGTGGGAAACAGGAAGAAAAGGGGGCAGGCACAGAAAAAGAAAGATAAAGACTAAGGAAGAAGTAGGCAGCACTACATAAAGGTGAGAGGATGATGGTTGCCACCACCTACCACTATCATGTTACCAACAAATTCAAGTCCCATACTTCCTCTCAGGTCTTCAGTTGCAGTCCTAGCCCCCCAGGTCTCGTATTCAAGGACGCACTACACATCCATCTAATCATTGTCATTTCCGTACATTTAAACCTACAAATATCCTTTTCCTTTGCTGCCCAGGTCTCACTACCATACTGCATTATATTCCTAACACATGCCACATACAAAGATCCCTTAGCACAGAGGGAGGGAACTGTAAATGTTAGGAGAGACAGTAGCTCCCTGAACTTCCTCCAACCACTCCTTACTCTAGCCCTACCTCCAGCACATAGCATGTCCCTCAAACAACAAAATTTCACATACTCAAGAGATTCTCCAGCAAGATCAATCCTCTGATGCCTGACAGTGAGGACGTGCTCTTCCCAACACAGTGGTCATGCGATCTCTGTATCGTTTTGCAGCCTACCTGTAATACCTTTACATCTTTTATGCACCCACTTATCACAAATGCTGCACAAGATGGAGTTATTTCTAGCACCTTTATAGCAAAGTGCACATGGCTGAACTCCCTCTGCTTTAACAGTACCACCCTTAGCCTTGAATATCATCACTTTTATTTTATCTGCATTTAACTCTCAAATCCTTGTGTCCAATTCAGTCTCTCCATTTCCTAAATGTTTCCTAGACCTCCTTTTCATATTGCAATCAACACCAAGTCATCAGTATACAGTATCTCTCATGGGAGTTCATTTCTGAAGTCACATGATAGAGCTTCAAGCACCATGACAAACAAAAAGTGGCACAAGACTGACCCTTGATGCACTCCAGCATTCTTGGAAAACTTATCACTCAAATGGCCATTCACTTTCATTTGGATATGAGTATCCACATACATAGTCATTACCACTCTAACCAGCCACTCCATGATCCCAGGTTTCTCATTGCCCTCTTCATCCTCTTCTTAAGTACTTTGTCAAAGGCCTTCTCCAAATGGACAAAAACAAAGTGCAACTCCCATTTCCATCCTATATATTTTTCCTGAAGCTGTCCTATATATTTTTCCTGAAGCTGTTGGACAATGAATTATGGCATCAGTGTTCCCTCTGCCTGGCACTTGCACAAACTGCATCTCATCAGTATTCACACTTTCTCTAATCATACCCTCTAGGACTCTCTCCATGGGTTGTACATCTGCGTGTGTTTTGCCTGTTATTATGGCTTTGTTAATCAACTCCATTCTTTATCCCTGTGAAAATTGGGTCCTAAGTGTGTTGTTCAGGTTCATCTGCTGCAAGGGAGACTTAGCCGCAAAAGAAAGTGATGTCACTGAAAGGAAAAGTGAAACTGCTGAAGATGGTGCATGAGGGGCAGTCATTCGTGGCTGTCGGACGCCATGTTACGGGTAATTTGATATTGTGTGGGCATTTTCTAGGGGGAGCATCCAAAATCTGTGGATCCCCATCATTCATGGGGGTCTGTGTCCTCTAACCCTTGCAAATATAGGGGGAGACGTGTGTATGTGCAAGAGTAGGTGAGAATGAGAGGGCAAAAGAGGATGTACGTATTGATGCGTGCAAGAGATGGAAGGAGAATATAAGAGAGTATTTATCAGTTGGTTTAAGGATTGTGTGGGTAGGATTGAAAATAGGAATACAGACGTGGGTGATTGCATCTGTGTATGCACAAATGCAAGATCGTGCAATCAAAGTGAAAGACAAGTTCTAGGCAAATGTGGAAGCATGCATGGAAGAGTTTGAGAGGAATGAGAGAGAGTTTTTGAGTGGAGATATGAATGGAAAAGTAGGGAATGTGAAGGTTGGTGGAGTAGTTGGTGAGTAGGGTGTGCCTGCTGATGTGGATGAGAATGGCAGTGCTATAATGGACATTTGTTCGGAGAGGGGGTTGGTGATAGCCAATGCCCTCTTTAGGTACAGTGTTATCCATAAGTATACCTTGCGAGTGATGAGAAGGGTGGGTGGTGAACTGAATGAACAAAAGACAATTATTGATTATGTGTGTGTGGATGAGAGAATGAGAAGGTATGTAATGGACACATGAGCATAAAAAGATTGGGGAAGTGAACTTTCTGACTACTGCTTGGTGGTGGTGAAAGTCAAGGTACAAATGCAATGAATGGACAGGAGGAAGTACTCCATACAAGGTGGGTAGAAAGATTTCAAGAGGATGGAAAAAACGTAGAATATAAGAGAGAAGTGGAGGAGCAATTGGGTAAATATGATTTGGAACAGATGCAGGAGGTGGAAGGTGTGTGCAAGGTACTCACAGATGAAATCTGTGCAACATATATAATGGTGTGTGTGGTGGAGAGAAGATGAAAGAGGGTGCAAGGAAAAGCATGATGGAATGAAGAGTTGAGACAAACTGTGGCGCAAAAGAAGAAAGCGCATAACTACTAATTCAAACTGCCAGCAATTTTGGGATTATGGCATCTGGCTATAGATAGAGAGATAGAACAGTTTAGACCCATTACATACACATACTGTTATGGTAAGTGTCTGAAACACACATAGGCAGGGTTAGGTTACTGTAATAGAAAATTATGAAAATGGCAACGTAAGGAAGAAACACATACACTGTAGATACCTGAGATGGGCTTGCGGTATGGGATTCTAAGCTAGGGGATGGAGAGTTAGTGGTCTCCACCACCTGAGATTAACTCCTCAAGTAGGGCCTCGTCTTTGAATCCCTCAAAGCCATCAGAAACCAACGCAGGTGCGTGATAGTGAAGTTTTTTAACGTAAAAAATGAACAATAATGGCAAGAGTGTAGATTTTTCATCTAACAGTGCCGAGAACTGCTGTAACTAAGTGTCTGAAAATCAAAGGATCACTGTATGTCATTAAGTTTACTAAGATTACATTAAACTCTCAGTTATTCTGTGTAATTCAGCCAAGCCCTACGCCGAATAATTGAAATGCTGGACATTGCATAGTACTCCCCATCACCTCAATATTTGGCGTCGAGCCGGATATTGCATTACTGTCCGTCTCAACCCTCTGCCCTAAGAACTTTCCCAAGAGTAAAAGATGAAAATTAAGCATAAAATGCAAGAACGTAATGGTATAATACAGTAATGCAGAGCTGGTTGGTACCATTTATGAGCTGGTTGACACACCTTGATGCCAGATATTGTATAGCACCACCAGTTATGCCCCGTTTCACCCCGGACATTGCATAATTTCGCCAGATATTACTTTAACCCATGGATTGCACAATTACTGTACCCTTTTTTATCCCACCCCATGGTGTGCAAAAATTAAAGAAAAAAAGTTTTTTAGTTTTTGTTTATTATAAACTTGAAGATAAACATCCAGGACATCTTCTGGTGAAAAGAGAAAAATCTCTGTCTCTCCATCTTTGTGTAGGGCCATGCGTAAGTTTACGTACTGGGGTAGTGAAAAAATAAGAAAATAAATAAATAAATAAAATTGTTTTTGTTTATTATAATCTTGAAGATAAACATCCAGGGCATCATCTGGTGAAAAGAAAAAAAATCTCTCCATCTTTGCTAGAGCCATGTGTAAGTTTGCGTAGGGGTCGAGTTGTTTATGGTGATGCACGGCCTGTGGCTTTCAACTCGACGCAACCCAGCCTAAGCTGTGGCTCGCAATTCACGGGTTAATAGAGCTGAGGCAGCATTGCCGGATATTGCATTGGGTTGGATATTGCGACGACAGATAATTGAGAGTTTACTGTAGTTGAAATTTGGTCCATATATTTTTCGTGCTATCCATCCATCATCCAATCCTACGTTGCCCCATAAGGAGCATAGGAGTCCAGGGCTAGGCAAGTTGGTCCTGACATTTAAGATGAGAGTGACCAGCCTCACTCATCCCTGAGTGGCATTACTTGAGCAATAACCCCAACCATTCCCTGGATATAAGCCCTCACCGGCTCAATCCAATTGGAGTGCCTAAATTACCCACTAAACCACCAGGGGCCATAATTTAGGTATGTGGTTACCACCTAGCATAGTAAATGGTTTTCTGGTGGACAGGAAACTATTCAACTTGTCATTCAGTATAGAGTCACCCATAGGCAGAAAGAACAGGAGAGAATGAAGGAAAGAAAGACAGAAGAGGGAGTGTAAAGTCACCTGTAGGCAGTAGGACGAGGAAAGAATGAAATAAAGAAAGAGCGAAGAGGAAGGAAGGAAAGGGGGGAGGAGAGGAAAGGGCAGACACCCAAGAGCAACACTACATCAAGTGAGTGGATGGTGAGCACCCCCACCTGCCACATTTTTAGTACTATCCTTTTTTTATTAATAGTTATAGATAAACCCGTCTGTCTTGCGGAGTAGACCCATCAACCATGAGTAAGCAGTCTCCCTTGCAGTGCTGCCTTGTGCATTGAACTGATGTTCCCATGTCGTTGACAGAGTCTTGCTGTAGTGAGGTGTGGAGAAAAGTTTTAGGTTTGGTTCCTGGTGGATGCTGCAGTTGCATCTCTCCACCCAGTTATCAAGGGCACCATAGTAGGCTTCACTTCACCCCGTGATCTGGGTATATATTTACCACCAATCTTTGTAAATGTCTAGGTTACAGGAAACCATTAGGCTTGTCACTTAGTTTAGAGCCACCTGCAGTGGAAAGAAGGGTAATAAAAAGTGGCAAAAAGGAGAGGGATAAATAGGAAGTAGGAAGTGAGGAGGGCAGACACTGAAGAAGAATGAAAAAGGTGAACGAAGTAGGTACGAGCATGTTACATCAAGTGAGTGGATGATGGTCATCACCACCTACACTACAGTATTTGTAAAGTCATTTAACTAGAAAGAGTGACCAGCATCCTAATGCAGAGAGGTCATGTGAAGTCTCATGATTCTCTTTATCCGAGACAGGGCCTGTATATTCAGGTTTATCTTATATGTGAAATTTTGTGACGAGTGCAAAGTACGAGGGGTGATTAGAAAGAAATGACAGTGAGTCCATAAACTTTTATTAGCATGAAGAACTATCAAACTATGACTCACATTCCTTCAAAGTACTCCCCTCCAACCTCTATGCAGCGTTCCATTCTCTTTCTCCACTTCATGAAGCAAGCGTGGTACTCTGAAGACGGTATACTTCGGAGTTCTGAATTGACGGTCCGTGCCAAGTCTTGGATGCGATGAAATTGCTTCCCAGCGATGGCAGATTTAATTTTTGGAAACAACCAAAAGTCACAGGGAGCCAGGTCAGGGGAGTAGGGTGGGTGGGGGAGCAGAGTTATACCTTGTTGTTCCAGGTACTGCATAGTGAGGCGAGCTTTGTGGGGTGCAGCATTGTCGTGGTGCAGCAAAAGGCGAGACCAACAGCGGGTTGGTGCAGTATTGGCCTTGTGTTCCAAGACTTGTGGAAGGACCTGGTCTGTGTAGTATTGGGCTGTGATAGTGGACTTTTCAGGCATCACATCCACGCATATTGGTCCTTGAGAATTGAAAAAGATGGTGAAATGGCGCTTCCGGCTGCGAAATCCTACCTTCAAAATCTGAGGTCGAGGGTCTTCATCGCCCAACCACACCATGTTTGACTGCTTGTCACGGGTTGTGAAGAATGAAATCCAACACTCATCTCCAGTAGCAACATCTGAGAACCGTTTTGGACCATTTGGTTCAAATTCAGCAAGCCAGACACGACAAATCCTCACCCGTTCAGCCTTTTGCTCATCAGTCAACAAATGGGGTATCCATCGACAACACTTCTTCCTCAGGTGTAATTGTTCATGCACGATGTCATATGCACTCCCATAACTGATATCAAGCTCCAAGGCTAAGAACCTAAGAGTTACAGTTGGATCCTCGTCAATGATGGACCGTGCACGGACAGTTGTTGCTTCGGTCACGGATGTCCGGGGGCGTCCAGAGCGTTGTTCATCTTTCAATTCAGTTTTTCCTTCTGTGAAAGCACGAACCCAGCGGGAAACAGTTTCCAGGGAAGGAGTAGTGTCTGGATAAACTTGTAATAATTCCCCTCGAATCTCTGTTGCTTTCTTTCCCAGTTTCCACCTCGTAAAAATGTAGAACCTGCAGCCTTCTTTCGAGTAATCCATGTTTCTGGCCAGAGAGCAAAAACAAGAGTGAAGCATTCACTCACAACAATAAAACAAGAAAAGTCAGGCATACGGCGACAAGTTCAAACTCGTAAGGACAGGCAACTCTGCACTCTCCTTGCTCCCCTACCTCCCATCATTCAAGGTTTTCATGTTATAGCACGAACTGTCATTACTTTCTGATCACCCTTCGTACATCTAGAAGATGTGAGGAATGGAGCTGCCAAGACCCAAGTCAGGTTTGCCATCTTTGTTTTACTGGTAATTATTAGGTATAGAATAAAGGTATCCCATTTTAACCACTCACAGAAACAGTAGTATCAATCTCTGTGCAGAAATCTAACCATTTGACTTCAAAAATTATCATAGAAATAATCACCATATATCAGTGGAAATCTTAGTTTAGCCTGGCTAGCTTAATGTGAGTGTGATCAATATGGCACTGATCTATACAGTCTCCTACATCATGATTCTTGTCAGTGTGATAGTGCATTACAGTTCTGAATGATAATGTTTTTAAGGTGACAAAACATGAGTGATATTTGTGATGATTTACATAAACTATAGAACAGCTGAGTAGGAACTGAACCCTCATGAAACAAAATCTTTTATTACTCCATCAAAGTGTGACAGAATTATTGTCAGTATGATCTGTACGATACATTTATGGATGATGATTAATATTTTTTAGCTCTGAAGTTACAGAAGTTGAGCGATATGTGTGACAAATCACATGAAAATTCAAACAGTTGATCTGAGCTGGAACTGAGGGAGAATAGACCACACAAAACAAAATACAGTACATATCATTGAGATAATTGGTGATATTCCTATTCTCAGTTTGATCTGTGCATTACTTTCATGAACAGTAATTATAGTCACAGCGCACGACTCTGAGGTTGTTATTATCGTGCCCTGGCAACGTACCATTCAAAAGTGCGTCTGATTTCATGCATAATATGAGACACATGTGATTTGTGTATTATATGTTTGTGTATAATAATATTCATGTATAATATATTCCCGCATAATAATATGATTTGTGTATAATATGATACTAAATCAGACGCACTTTGAATGGTAGGTTGCCAGGGTACGATAATGACAACCTCAGTCATGCGCCACGACTATAATGTGATCAAGATGTGATTGATTGAGCACTGGCACAAGAAGAAAAACTGCAGATGGAGGTGCTGTTAGAAAAAGGCAAACATTGCATCCATCATCTTGCCATCCAGGTCTCAGTAAACCACACACATACACCCACCCTTTTCATCATGCTCTGCCCATTACAGTACCTGCCGCTACTTAGCAATGGTACTTTAGTAAATATTATATTATGCAGTCTCATGTAATAATATCTGCTAAATGGCTCAGAGTGTCAGAACTAAATCAGCGATTAGGTAAGAGGAGGGAGGGTCAGAAGTCATAAGGAGTAGTTACTGTAATCACAGGCCACAGAACCAGTTGACTTTTTTCATAAGTTTATATGTTCAGGCCTTATGAGTTCATGAGTTGCTTAGTGTTCTAAAACCAGTATCTTGTGGATATGGAGACCCCTGTATTTACAGTGTATGACATGAAATTACTTAGTAAAACAAAATTTCAGGACATTGTTATATATTGTGTTTTAAAGGTAAACTTCTTGTAAGTTGTATTGCCAGTTTTATTTCTGATTTTGTCAGATGTGTATTCAGTACAATAGATATTCTCATGGTGCATTTACAACAGGGATGATTTTGGGTTTGTTTTGTTTCAGGGAATTACTTTGGCAGTAGTGTTAATGAGGAGTTGTTAATGAAGCTGCAAGATGATGTCAGCCTTAACACTTTTCTGGACTCTGGAAACTGCCAGCTGCTGGGGGCTCACATGGTGCAGCAGGAGGGACATATCATCTTCAGCACCACGGTGGGACATCATTGACTGAGTATAGTAGACTTATAAATATATAAATAAATCACAGTCATGTGAGGAATCATGAAGGAAATTTAGTGGTAGACATTGGGGATATTAAAGATGCTTGGAGAGAGCATTATAACCAGTTGCTGAATGAGGAATTTGACTGGAACGGGGAAGGTTTAAAGCTAGCGGATCCAGTGTGTGACCCTTGGCCTTTGACTGATGCTGCTGCTGTAAGAAGAGCAGATGGCAGGATGCAGTTAGGGAAGGTGGCAGGTGCATCTGGGTGGGCAGCTGAAATGTTGAAGACATCAGGAGATAAAGAAGTGGGCTTTGTTACTGATATGATAAATTCTGAGTATACTGTATATGAATGATGTTTCAGATGACCAGATGATGAGAATGATTGTAAGTGTGTATAAGGGGAAGGGTGATGCCCTGGAAAGAGGAAATTGTAAAGGCATAAAGCTTCTGAACCAGATAATGAGGGCAGTGGAGAGAGTCCTAGAAGGTATAATAAGGGAAAAAGTTAATTCATGTATTGATGAGATGCAGTTTTGGTTTATGTTAGGCAAAGAGACTACTGATGCAGTATTCATTGTCTGACAGCATCAGGCAAAATATGTAGGAAAGAATATGGAGCTGTACTTTGTGTTTGGTGATTTTGTGAAGGTCTTTGACAGAGTCCCTAGGGAGGTTCATGAAGTGGACAGTGATAAAGCTTAGGATCGAGGAGTGGATGGTTAGAGTGGTTGTGGTAGTGTTTGAGGCAGGTCATGCCTAGGTGAAAGGAACAGAAATTTTTATTATGATTTTTCTGAGAATGTTGGCATGCATCAGGGGGAGGCGGTGGCTCAATTGGTAGAGAGTTGGCCTGCAGTCCTGTCGGACCCGGGGTCAAATCCCGCTGTGGCAGGGAACAGTTTAAGGATTTGAATTTCATAAAATCAGACTTTACTGATCTACTAGAAGGCCCGCCAACATGTCGTAAAAATACCCCCGCTAGTACCAATACACCAGTCCTGTATGAGACGGCCCTAGCATGTATTCAATATGGACGGTGGGTGTTAGCGCCGAAGTGGTGACATGTAGAGGTGTGCGGTACGTAGGAGGACTACTGGGCCTTGAAAGCAGGCAGTGAAGCCTATGCCCAGAGTCGGTCACATATTTAAAAAAAAAAAAAAAAAAAAATATATATATATATATATCGTGAGCCCCTTATTGTTTATCATGGGGCTTTGAAGGTCTCTCATTGTGATGCAAGAAGTGCACTCCCATGGGAGGAATGGTATGCTTATGGCTTGGTGTTCATTGCAGAGAATGAGAGGGAGGCAGGGGAAGTGTAATGGAAGTGGAGAGATGGAATGGGGTACAAGAGTTTGAAAGTAAACTTAGATATAACAAAAGAGATGATGTCCTGGGTTGGTGGCGGTCAAAACAGAGAGAGTGCGGCCATGTACAGTTTGCCACAAGGGTGTGGCAAGTAACTCTATCACGTGCGGTGTTTGTGATAAGTGGCTGCAGAAGATTGTGTGGATGAGTTCAAGAAGCTGTTGCCTCTCCTGAGATTGAGAGGACTCTACCCGCTCCCCCCTGTGCTAAAGGTCATTATATGCAGAATGTAATGCTGTACAGTAGTGAAACCAAGGAAGTAAAGGAAGGGGATGTTTGTAGGCTCAGACACACAGAAATGATAATGATTAGATGGATGTGTAGTGTGTCCTTGAGTGAGAGGCTGGCTGGGGGTTGGATTGCAATTGTAGAGTTAAGAGGAAGGATGGAACTTGAATGTACAGTATTATTAATGTGATGAGAAAGCATAGATTGAAATGGTTTGGGTATGTGGAGATGATGGAGGATGACAAATGCGAGAAATGTGATCATTGAGGGGAGAGTTGTGAGAGGCAGACTAAAAAAAAGACTTTGGACAATGTTATAGAATGTGACGTTTGGGTTGGGGGACTGGGTAGGGAGGCTACTAGAGATTGTGCAGCATGGAGAACCATCATTAGGTGATCAAGGCTGATGCATGCAAGCATGTTGAAAGTTTTATAAACCAATGAATTGTTTCTTGTACTAACAATCTCTCAGTCTGGTACTACTTACTAGTTTGTGAATATTGTACAGTAATTAACAGATCTCCCCATGAACTGCCACTGGCACTCAGTTAATATCCACAGCAGTACATGTACCAACTTTTGCTGTCCTGCTCTGCTTTAGTTCATAGTTTAATTGATATAGTAGAAATGTTCTGATTGTGTTGTTTTTCTTTAGGTTGACTCATCCTTGAAGAACGACAAGTTGCTGGTGTTCTTCAAAGTTAAGCCAGATGTAATCACTGCTGATAACTTGGTGGACATCTTCATGTCCTCCATGATTGACTCTCCCATCTCCACCCTCTATCACTCTCTCCAGAAGCTCTATGCACCTATACTGCTCAAGGTAGTAGCTGCTGAGGTTTCTGATTTTTATAATAGAAGATTGATATAGTTCTTGCCTTAGCTGGAGAGCTACATTATTTCTGAATGATATATTGTGTGCTGGATACTTATGCATCATGATGTTATGAGAAAATGTTTTTACAAGTGAATTAGGTTAGTTCATATAAGTTTGAAAGTACAGTATAGGAAAGTTGTTCAGCACCAGAAGAATGGAGGAGAGAATATTAGATGAATGAATACACTGTCATCTTAAATGTCAGGACCAACTTGCCTAGCCCCGGACTCCTACGCTCCTCATGGGGCACTGTTTTCAGGTCAGTCTGCCATATTTAGACATCAAAACACACATAGGAATATCCAAAGTAATTCCAAACACCATGAAAACCATGCAAAAATATATATATATATATATATATATATATATATATATATATATATGCACAGTACCCTTCCAAATTTTGGCAGTGTTTTCCAATCATTCTGTCATATTGAGACATCAAAACACACATAGGAATATCCATATTAATGCTAAACACCAAGAAAACCATTCATAAACAATAAAAATCCCCCCAAAACCTGAAGACAAAAATCAATTATCTTTTTTTCAGGAGTGATAGCTGCTTCCAGGACACACACACACACAAAAAAAAAAAAAAAAAAAAAAAAAAAAAAAAAAAAAACCACGGCCAAATGTTTCATTCATTCATTCATTGCCAGACGCCATGTATCCCAGACAGGGTGGCCAAGGGCTTAGAGTTAATTGTTTTACAGGGAGGGGCACTAATCCTCCACCAACCCCATATGTGCCACTGGAAATTGGTTATGTTAGTATAAAAGGTATAGCATCATCTTTGCTGTTGTTTATACTATAAGATAAGCTAATAAAAACACAGAAAAGTGATGAGTAAAATAACAGAACTGAATTGAGAATAAATGGTGTTCAAGAGTAAAACTTGCCTTCATATTACTTTGCACCACCCTTGTGCAAAATTTTGTCAGCACCTTGCAAGAGTTAAGCATATGTCTAGATGCAGAATTTCTTGTGGATAATTCAGAATTTTGATATGACCAATAGTATTCAGATAAATTGCCAATAACTTTAAAAAGTCACAAGTCAATGCTTTCAACACAAAGGAGGGGAGGGAGTGAGGAGGGAGCCAGGAGGCCTGGCTAGCAAGGCGGGGAGCATGGGAAGGTATGGAGGAGGGACGGGATGGGGGGGAGAAGCAAGGCTGTGGGTAGGATTTTTGCCATTCTGTCATGATGTGGATGGGCACTTTCACCAGACTTGTGGCCTGTGGTCTGTTTTACACACACATTGGCTGTTGGGAAATAACTCCTGGTGACTGCGCGACTTTGGACATTTGGTGTAGAGGCGGACAAGCGCTTTCACCTGACTTGTGGCTTGCAGTCTCTGTTAGATGTGTGGTGGCAGTTGGGAAAGGTTATTCCCAGTGGTTGTGTGACTTTGGACATTCAATGGAGATGCATGCGGACGTTTTGACACCGCATGTCGGTTACTTTTGGTATTACGTGAGTGCTGGAGGTTCGTAGGGAGTGATCTGACCAGCGTGCGACTTTGACCATTCAGTAAAAGGGGGGACAGACATTTTAGCTCTGGTTGTGGGTTACGGTCTATTTCCCGCACATGGCCCAGCGGCCACAATACCAAATGTTTGAACATATCAGCCAGCTAGCCAAAGTTCATGGGGACTTTTATGTCTGGGTAATAGCAAGTAAATTCAGATAATGGTTTGATAGAGCCAGGGTCCAGTATCCGGATAATGAACAGGTCCGGATACTGCTCGTCCGGATAAATAAGGGATTACTGTACTGTATGCTGTACAGTATATATATGTACAGTGTGTGTGTGTGTGTGTGTGTGTGTGTGTGTGTGTGTGTGTGGTAATTAAGACACTCAAATTGGATTGAGCCTGCACAGGTTTATATTCAAGAGGTGGTTGGGGTTTATTGCCCACGTAATGCCACTCAGGGATGAGTGAGTCTGGTCACTCTCATCTTAAATGTCAGGACCAACTTGCCATGCACCAGGCTTCTATGCTTCTAATGGGGCAACACAGGATTAGATGATGATGATGTGTGTTTGTTCTGTATTTCAGGACTCTGAATGGAGTGGGCAACTGGATCCGAAACTACAGGCACTGGTAACAGAACTTTCAGATGGCCTGGGTAGCCTCCTTAGGAAGCAGAGCCCACATCATTCCACTGACTCAGATGGTGTATCAAAGCGACTAGCGGGTAAGTAGTCGTCACTTATCTGTTACAGAGGAATATTGTTTTATGATGAACTGGTATGTGATAACTCACTAATGTGATTACTAATGAACCAATTTTTAGGGTGCAGTATTTCAAATATGCATATACAATGTGGGTGATGGTTACAAACCCTGTGCATGCTCTGACAGGCTAGTCATCCTTCACTTCTCTGAGCAAAGATGGCTGTTATTGTTTACATATGCAGAACCACATTATGACTCGGCTGCACTGACCCCAGAGCTTCCATCGTCCCTTTGTGCCGTATGCTTGCTCCTGCTCTCGCTTTCATACGTCACTCACTTATGATAGTGTCTCCTCATGCATATGGTGTTACGTTGCCTTCTTGTGCATGATGTAACATCACTAAACCATTGCAGTCATAAATATGCAGTGCAAGTGATCCATAGACTTCATTGTGTGTGTGATTTAAAATGGATTTGTGTGTGTGTGTGTGTGTGTGTATTTACCTAGTTGTGATATACAGGAAATGAGTTACACTAGTGGGGTCCTGTCTCTGTTTCTCTGTAAGTCAAATTTTGCTTTGAGCTTGTTTAAGTTTTTTAGACTGGACGATCTCTGTCCAAACTATTCCACAGGTCTGTGCATCTATATGGAAAACTATATTTCTTGATATCCTTCAAGCAACTTGGCTTTTTTAGTGTCAATCCTTGTCCTCTTGTTACTCTCCTATCTCATACAAACAGATCTTTTCTGTCAATTTTTTCTACTCCCATCCTGGCCCTGAACACTGCATTCATGTCGCCCCTCTCTCTCCATTCCTCAAAAGAAGCCAGGTCTAGTTTTTCCAGCCTTTCCTTGTTCGACAGATCTGCCAGGCTAGAGACCATCTTGTTGCTGTTCATCGTATTTTCTCGATCTTGTTTATATCTTTCATTTTATGTGGACAACCGCACTGCTGCCACATATTCCAGCCTGCTTGTGGATCATGGCCAGTATCATTTTTTTTCATCATCTCCTCATCCATGTAATGAAATGCTACTCTTATGTTAGTCAATAGATTATACATCTCTCTAACTATCTTGTTAATGTGTTTTTTCAGGTGACAAATTATCCTTGACTAGTACTCTTAAGTCCTTCTCGTCTCTTCCTTTTGTGGTTGGTTCATTATCCATCAAACAATTCACTGATGGTCTCATGGTACTTGCAGCCATTTCCAATATTTTACATTTCTTTGCATTGAATTTCATTTCCCACATCTGGCTCCAATCATGAATCCTTTCCTGGCCCTCCTGCAGCATTTTCCCTTCTTCTTCAACTTCTACTTTCCTCATGATCTTCGCATCATCAGCAAACAGACATGCATAATTGTTTATTCCATCTACCATATCTTTTACATAAATCAGGAACATTATAGATGCTAACACTGAGCCCTGTGGGACTCCACTTGTTACTTCCCTCCATCCAGACATCCTGCCTTTTATTAATGTCCTCATTTGCCTGTCTCTCAAGAAGTCTGTCATCCACTCCAAGAGGTTCCCCTTCAGTGCTCCTATGTGTTCCAATTTCCACATAAGTCGTTTGTGGTGTACCTTGTTAACCCATCACGTCCCGAGGTTTTCCGCACCTCCAACATCCCCCAGTCCCGAGCCTTTTTGGAAAAATTTATTTTTGGCTAAAACTTCTGCTTAGGTCGAGAAACGAAGGAAAATCACAAAGAAAGTGGTTCCCGCGGTCTAGAAGTGGTCCATTCAGGTGAGGTCCCCCAAGCCAGGTGTCGTGTTCTGTAATGGACGTGATATGCACTCACGTTTTCTATGGTAAGGAATACTGGGAGAAACAACACACAACACCTCTATATTTATTGAATTTGAACTAATAAACAATAACAGTAACAATATAATGGATTTCAGACATATATATATGAAAAATAAGCATTGTACCATCGCGCGAGCATAGCGTGTTTGGTCCGAGTCGTAACATGCTATATGCTAAGTGTCTTGTATCAGTCAACATATTTTTTCTATTTGTATACTTCTGTTTCAATGACATTTTACCAATTACAACTGTTTGTAAGTGTTTTCAGATGTTTTCATTCATTATGATGACATGCAGCATAAGTCTAGCACACATCAGCTTAGTAAGCGCACTCGCTATGACTCATATTTCAACATACCAAATTGTTTTATCACTTTCCAATTATTTTTCCCTTTACATAGAACCTTTCCTCCACCACTGTAAATGTTTTCAATCATTTTCATTCATTACGAGGGCATTTAGCAATATCATTCATTCATTCATTGCCAGACGCCATGTATCCCAAACGGGGTGGCCAAGGGCTTAGAGTTAATTGTTTTACAGGGAGGGGCACTAATCCTCCACCAACCCCACTTGACACGTAGGGATGCCAACAGCATCTGGTGTTCCCAGGCGGTCACCCATCCAAGTACTAACCAGACCCAACGTTGCTTAACTTCGCTGATCGGACGGGAAGCGGTGTACTCAACGTGGTATGCCCGTTAATTTAGCGATATGCTAGCGCATATTCACGTAGCTACCACGATCTCAAACACTCGTGTTTCATCATCTACTTTATTTATTCACTCCAATTATAATTTTCCACTTACATTACACACGTTTACACCCTTATACTGCACTGTACATACTTACTGGCATTATTTATTCAAGTGAGCGTGAGAATATCGCATGAAAATACCCTCGGAATGAATGTTTTGACCAACATAATACTCACACACTTATATACTAATTCTTCACATATATTACACACTTTACCACCTGCTGACTTTTATTTTCACTAATACGTGCCTTATTCATTCAACTGAGCGTCAGGAAATCGCATCTCTATACACATGCTATGAATATTTGACTTAGAATATATTTCAGCACTTACAATAATTTGAACTTATATTATACCCGTAAGCAATTGCAATAATAATAATTATATAATTACGGGCCGTATTTATTGCACTGAGCGACAGAATATCGCATCATAAAACCCTCGCTATGTAAGTTTCCACTTAGGGCATATTTATATACTTACATACAATTTTTGCACTTATGTTATACCCGTATGCACTTTATACTAATGTTTGGAGATCAACATGACTGATAATTTCACTGAGTGTCTGTCTGTCGCATTTACCTCATAATTTCTGCGTCCTTTTGCATTCACACCATATTAGAATTGCATCAACGTGTGATATTCACTGAAACATGGGTGAATACAGAGACCCACGTCACACTGCACGCACTCATAGCGGGTGTCCTTCCTCTGTGTCGTGAGTCTCACCTGGGAATTACTGCACACGTGACACCTGCGTTGAGGCCTAGATCTGTTTGGCTGGGGAGGGATAGGAGTGGGGAAATGGCAGCCGGATATTCTCAGGGGAGTTTGTGCAATAGGGGCAGTGCGGGTGCGATGTTGGGGCCTTTCAACAGCATACCGTGCATAGATTTCTCTTGTGAGCTCCCTCACAAACCCTTCAAATGTTTCCTGAACTCCTGTTGTCATGGCGTGAAGGTGGTGGCAATTCAGAGCAGTGATATCTAGCAAGTGAAAGAACAGTTTCTTATACCACTTCATCGTGGTCCTGGCACACTCTACCGTCGATATCATGGAGTCTGACTGGTCCACGAGGCGCATGGTTATATTATAATCCATGACACACTCAGGTTTCCAAACACGACGCCTGTTCTCGCTACAGTAATCTACGGAATCAGTACGGTGCATCAAGGGGCGGTGAACCGTGGACAAGAGGCTTACTTCTCTGTTGTGGTTCCACACAGTTGCAAGGATGTTGTTGGCTTTGAAGAAGACAACCTCATTCCTTGCAAGTTTCCACCCTACCTTGGCCATGTGACGCCGGTTCACCTTCATGGTTCCACAGACTCCCGTTTCATGCGTGTGAAGATAACGAGCGAGAAGAGGGCTAGTGTACCAACTGTCCAGGTAGAGAACGTGACCACGATGAAGGTAGTCTTCTATCATTGTCTTTACCACTGCTCCCGACAGTCCAATGCTTCGATCTTCTATTATGTCTGTCTGTCACCGATATACAAGACTATGTCTTGCACGTATCCAGTTCTACAGTCGCACATAACAAAGATCTTGAACCCAAAACGGTGCCTTTTGCTGGGTATATACTGCCTAAATGAAATACTGCCTCTCCACAACACGAGACTCTCGTCTATGACGAGGTCTCTATAGGGATAGAATGAGGAACGAAAGGTTTGCCTGAGGTGATCAAAGATCAACCTAATTCGCCTCATTTTATCAGTGTTGTTTGCATTTGCAGGATCATGAGCATCATAGAAATGGAGGCGACTTAGAATTGTTGAAACCGATTACGGCTCATCACTTGACCAAATATTGGGGTAAACATAACAGGGTCCCTAGTCCAGTAAGCAGGAATTCTATTCTTTCGTATAATACCCATCAAAAGGATCAGGGCAAAAAATAAGAACATTTCTGGAAGGAAGACAGGTTAATCATAGATGATAGAATGCCTACTCCTTGTTCCCAATCTTTCACTCTCTAGGCTCTGGGCGCTTGCAAACAGGTTGGTTTGGTATACAATCTGCTCCACAAATGCCTCACTGAAAAACAGGTGGAAAAAATCCAACCTGGTGGAATTACGGTGAATTCCTGGAGCAATGCAGCCAGATCGCCCCTACTCAGTGAAGGGGTGAATGAGGGGAGAAAAATCACTCCCATCCTCCCAATTCCACGACACAAATCCCTCGTCCCCATCATCCCCATCACTGCCTTCCTCTGGGTGGGGAGGAGATCCTGGTTGGGGAGGTGGGGGAGAAGGAGTGCAGAGGGCTTCCCCACTGTCACTCCTCTTCCCTCTGCCTTTACCCTTTCCCTTTCCCTTACCCTTACGGCCTTGAGAAACATTAGGGGGCTGTGGGGATGAAATAGGGGAATATTGGGGAGCAGAAGACTTGCTGGGGAGTGGTTCCTCCCCACCTTCCCCCTCCATGACAACACCACGTGCTTTCTCACGCACCCTAGCTCGACCACGTGTTAGGGGATGTTGGGGAGCATAAGACGTGCTTGGGAGTGGTTCCTCCCCACCTTCCCCCTCCCTCACAACCCCACGTGATAAGGAACGCACCCGCACTGGCCCTCGTGATCCACTGTGCCGCCTCACACTACGTAGGGAGAGCAATGACTCACTCACGTCACTCTCACTTTCCCTAATCCTCCCTGGACTTTCCCTTTCACTCCCCACTCCCTCCACTTGACTTCCTAACTCCCCAAACAAAATGCTAGGCCCATACCTGCTCATACGACGTGGTGTGCGCTCTGGGCCACGATGAGTTATCACCTCACGTCCATACCACGTGGCAGCACGTCCCACGGCTCCGTCCTCGTCCTCGTCCTCGAATTCTGGTTCCAAATCACGTTGGGGATAGGGATAGGATGTTGCACGTGCCTTGTTTGCCTGCTGCCCCTCTCTAGCAGCACGGTAAGTCACGTACTGCCGCTTCCTGGGAGACGGAACTTCCTCGTCACTGCTGGTGGTTTCTTCCTCCTTTGGCTGCACATAATCCTTGTCCATATCCTCGTCGTCCAGGGGAATCACTGTCGCCTGTAAAGGTGTCCAGGGCGACTTGAATTTCGCTGTCTGAGAGACCTCTCTTAGCCATGTCTGAGCAGGACCGTTGCTACCAGGTGAGTGGACGAGTGGTGGGCTAGCGCGGGTCATGCAGGGTTTCCGAGTGTCCCCGCCTAGTGGCAGGTAGGGGAAGGTCATGCGAGGGTACGTACCGCAAATCAAGCGTGAATTTTGAAAATTGTCGAAATTATGCGCATTGCAATTGCACGACGTACCGGTACGTCACCGGGACTGGCAAATGCAAATCGTTGCAACGTACCCATACGTCAACGGGACGGGGCGGGTTAAAGGCTTTCTCCGAATCTAAATACACACAATCCACCCAACTATCTCTCTCCTGTAGCACATCTATTGCCCTTGAGTAGAAGCTCAACAAGTTGGAAACACACGACCATGCACGTCTGAATCCAAACTGACTTTCTGGCAAAATGTCTATCTCATCCAGTTATTTTATCCATTTGTCTTTCAGGATTCTCTCATGCAGTTTTGCAGCCATGCTGGTCAGGGACACTGGTTTGTAATTCAGGGGTACTTCCTTGTTCTTTGCCTTATAAATTGGTACCACAATGGCCCTCTTCCATTCCCGAGGCACTTTCCCTTCTTCCAGAGAACACGCAGTTAAACCTTGAATCTTATCTGCCATTTGTTCTCTGCATTCCATTAGTATCCAGTTAGAGATCCCGTCTGGTCCTGGGGCCTTCCTCACATCGTGGGTTTCCAGTAATATGTATACTTCTTGCACTTCAACTTTTACATCTTTAAACACTACATTTCCAGTCACTCCCTCCTCCTCCACAAAATCACTCTCTCTAGTGGAGACTGATTGGAAACATTTGTTCATTATTTCAGCTTGCATAACTGCATCTTTATAGACAGTTCCTTCTACTTTCAGCTTATTGATTCCTTCCTTTTGTTTAAATTTACCATAAACAAACCTGCAGAACAGTTTAGATTCTTCCTTACATTTGTCAACAATACCTTTTTTGAAGTTTCTTTCTTCCTCTCTATGTATTCTTGTATATTCATTTCTAGTTCTTTTATATTCTTCCTTTGTTCTGTCATAACTTCTCTTTTTCCATTTGTTCCATGCCTTATCTCTTTCTTTTTTTGCTACCATACACCTTTTGTTGAACCAGTCATTTCTCCAGTTCTCTTTCCCACTAACTTGTGTAACATACTTTTCCACACCTATATTATAGAAGTCTAGAAAGATTCCTCTTCTTCTGTATCTTTCTTGTTTCCCAGAATTCTCCCCAATCCGCTTCTTCAAAAAATTTTCTCAAGCCTGTAAAGTTTGCTCTCCCAAAGTTGTATCTTCTATGCCTGTATAGTTCATCTCTCATCTCCTCAGTTCCTTCTGTCGTTTGGAACTGTATCATTACTTGATCAGTTTTTCTTATAGAACACAGATATTTCAGAGATTCATTTGCATCAGGTTCTGTGGTTAGAGTTAAGTCTAGTCTTGCTGGTGTGTCATTCCCCCAAAATCTTGTCTCTTCTTTGACCCATTGGATCATTACATTATCTATTGCTACATTTAATAGTATACTGCCCCACAAATCTTCACAACTTCCTAAGTCCCACTCCTCCCAGTATATCTCTTTACAGTTGAAGTCCCCCATCAGGATTATGTTGTTACTTTTCTCAGTCACTTTCTGTGGGTCGCTAACCATGTCCAACATCATCTCCTGAAGTTCCTCCTCATTCCATGCACTTGTCTTGGGGGGGAACATATGCCACTGCGATGTCTCTCTTGCCTTTCCCTCTGGTTTCTGTTACCACATTTATCACTTCAGCAATGCTTTCTCCCAGTTCCACAGTATCCAAATTTAGGCTGTTTTTCACTTTTTTATCTCTTCTCCATAGTTTGTATTTCCCATTTCCCACTTGGATTTCAATATTCTGTCTTAGCTTGGTCTCTGCGAAGCACTTAATGCCTGGCTCATTTACCCTCAAGAAATTGTCTATTTCTAGCCTTGCTGAGACTAGACCATCTATATTACCATATGCCACTTTCAATCTTTTTACATTTTTTTATTCTGTCCTTCTCTCTTCCTCTTTACTTCGGTACCATAACTCTTCAATAGAACTCTGTATTCTCTTCCTCCGTTCTCTAGTCATTTTTTTCCTTCGCTTCCTTAACAAGTGTCAGTATTTAAGCTCTCTCTTCCTCATTTGCATCTCCCCCTATCCAGATATTTTTAAATTCTTCCCTGTCTGCTAATTTCCAAGTCTTGTTGATTATTTGATTTACTGTGACCTGCAATTGAAATTTTACTTTGAGTGGGGATGCCCCTTCCTCCACATATTTTCCCAGCCTGAACACTTCTTCAGTCTCCACTTGGGCTTTGTCCTTTCCTTCCATAACTATTGACACTATTTCCTTCACCCTTCTCACTTCTTCCCTTTCTCTTTCTGACCTCGCTGGCATTGGTTTTTCTTTCAAACCTTAGATAATCACACATTTTTTCGTGTCTGCTGGATCTCTGACAAGTGATTCGTTACTTTTTAGTACCTTCACCACTTCCTTCTCCACTTTTCCTGGTTTTTCTTTCTCTCTTGTTTTGAAATCTCCTTAAGACATGTTTTATCTTCCTCTTGAGTTTTTCCCACCCCTTGTGTTCCTGAATTTCCTTGATATGTTCCTCCTGCATCTTACTTTTAGATTCATAAAGAAGTTTTAGTGCCCACGTTGAAGTATGAGTGTGAGACTCTGGTGTAGCATGAAAATGGTAAGTCATAAGTAAGAACTGTGAAGATGGGGTTATAGAGGATTGTGTGTGGAGTGCAAAATATGAAGAGGATAAGGAATAATGTTATTTGGGAAAATATGGAGGATGGAAGTTTTGCATACAGTAGAATTGAAGAGAGTGTTCTGAGATGGTACAGACATGTGGAGAAAATGGGTATAAACAAGGTGGTAAAAAGGATGCATCTGAGTGAGTTTGAAAGTGAGATGGAGTGTGATAAGCCAAGAAGAAGGTGGATAGATGTGACAAATGTGTGTGTGTGTGAGAAGGTGAGGTATGGGGATATGAGTCTAGGGAAATGACAAGGAATCGAGCTGGTTGGAAGACTTTTATACAGAGGAGTGTAAGACAAGGGTTTAGCATTCCTGTTTTTACCCAGAGATGTGATGGTGATTTGACTGTCTTTAGCTGATAGGTGGTGTGAAGCATGTAAATGTGGCTGGCTTTGCCTATGATGTGGAGTCCATTTCAGATGGTTTGAATGTTGAGTGAATGAGAGTGTGGCTCATTTTACTGGACATACTGTTGATGGTTTTTCTCTCTCTCATGCTTTTTCTTGCTCTCTGGACCTGACCTCATTCCATCACTGGGTGGGAAAAAATGTTGGATGATGACAATGACGACAGTGGTGGTGGTGGTGACAGTGATGATTTTTTTTTTAAATTCAGTGTTGTATTTATAGACATTACAGTACTGCTCCTTGAAAAGGAATGTGGCAGACATTATAATGTACCTTACTTATTCACCATGACAGGTATACTGAGTGTGAAAGATGAAACGGACTACTGGGCAGATACAGCCAATAACCCAATGAGTGTGGAAGAAAAGGAGACTGCACGTAGTTTCTACAATTGTCTGGAACCTGTGTCCAAGGAATTCAGGTCAGATATTAATTTTTTGCTAAGCCTTTGTTTTTTAACCTTTTAATGTCTAATGTATGTGACAGTTCACTACGAGTAGTTGCACTGTTTCCCAAGCATTTCTTTTTTCACATTTTAATGTATAATATATATGACAGTTCACTAAGAGTCATTGCATTATTTGCCGACAAATGGAGAGACTTGAATTTTTGGAAAACCTTCAGTGCAGTACACTCACCTATAATGTAGCATTTTGGTTCCTGCATTATGCCACAGTGTAGAAATTTCACATCCGTCCATCCATCATCCAATCCTACGTTGCCCCATGAGGAGCGTAGGAGCCCGGCACTGGGCAAATTGGTCCTGACATTTAAGATGAGAGTGACCAGCCCCATTCATCCCTGAGTGGCATTATGTGAGCAGTAAACCCCAACCATCCCTTGGATATAAACCTTCACCAGCTCAACCCGATTGGAGCGCTATAATTACCCACACAAGTAATAGAACATATGGCAATTTGTATTTTTGTCCCAACCCTCTTTATTGTCACCCTTAATGACCCCACTAAGCTTGCTCTCACCTCCCCTGATTGGCCAGAAAAGTAAGCATTGATGAGAATATTTATAAATATTTATTGTACTGATCTGAACTGTGATGTGTAATGGAGGAGGGGGGAGTTTCAGAGGCTGGGTGGAGCATCTGCTGTGCCCCTGCATGGATTTCCTGCCTTGCCTCGTTCTCTATGGGTTAGATGATGATGTATGTGTGCTAGTCTACCTCACTGACTTAATATATAGGCATTAATATGTCATAACACAATATGCAATAGTTGTAGGGATGTAATAGTTATAGGCATTAATATATTTATCATTATGTAACACTTGCACAGTATGCAATGTCTGGTGCTCAGGTGGAGATGTACACATCCTTTGGCCAGAATGCAACATTCAAACACATATGTACTAGACACTACACACATACACATATATGCACACACACATCACCCAGCTGGTAACCAGGCAGTATATATTACTACAGATCAGGTGTAGCATTCAGAGAGCCAGAGAGAACCAGAGGAGGCAGAAGGGGGTTGAAAAGACGAGAAAAGGAAGCTTAGGATGTTAGGGTAGAGTAGGAGGTTTCACCGTCACGTTGACAATACATGGGTCACGTCACTATGTCCCTTACATAACTGTGTCACAATAAAACCCCATAACCCCAGAGAGTGTCTATACTTCACCTTCATTTACGATACAAGATAGACAGAGGAGCAAGTGACACAGAGAAAATACCTAACTCAAGATAAAACCCACAATGAACTATCCGATGCCTCACCATTTTACACTGGGAGCAGCCTACCTTAATCCATACTAGCGACAAAGGTGCCTCAGCCAAACTATCTATCTATCTATCTATCTATTGCCAGACGCCTCAATCCCGTTTGGGGTGGCCACAAACAAATCGCCTCCAAGTCGCCCTGTCCCCCGCCATTTCACTGCCCTGCTCCCAACTCACACCCCCCTCTCTCATATACCTCTCCACCCCATCCCTCCATCTCATCCTCGGTCTCCCCCTCCCTCTTCCACCCTCCACCTTACTCATATACACTCTCTTCGTCAGTCTTTCACCCTCCATCCTCTCCACATGGCCAAACCACCTCAGTGTGTTCCTCACAACGCTTCCTATCACATCCACATCCACACCACAACGCTCCTTTATATCCTCATTCGTCAGCCTGTCTCTCCACGTGACTCCACAGGCTCCTCTTAAATAACTCATTTCCACTGCTCTCACTCTTGACTTGTGTCCTTCCAACAATGTCCAAGCTTCACTTCCGTATGTTAGAGTTGGTATCACAATACTGTCATGTAGTAACTTTTTTTACTTCCATGCTCACTTCCCTGTTTCTTATCACTGCTTTCAAGGAACCAGCAACCTTTCTTCCCTGCTGTACCCTTTCAAGCACTTCACCCTCCAAACCTCCATCCTTACTCATCACACTACCCAAATACTTAAACGTACTCACATTTTCCAATTCCTCACCATCCAACCTCGCTGTACATTCACTGACTTCACCTCTCTCAAAGACCATCACTTTACTCTTCCCTACATTCACCTTTAGGTTCCGTTTCTTACACACTCTCCCAAACTCATCCACCAAGCCTTGCAGCTCCCCTTCGTCTTCACTCAACAACACAGTATCATCTGCAAACAACAGTACAGGGAGTTTCCAAACACTATCCTCTCTCACCTGGGCCACTCCAACATCCACTACCCTACCTTGTACCTCTTTTATTACCCCATCCATGTACAGATTGAGCAACCATGGAGACATGACACATCCCTGTTTCAAACCAACTTTCAAAAGAAAAATTCACTTAGTTCACCATCCACACGCACTGCAGCCTTCGCACCATCGTACATACTCTTCACAGCATTCAACAACTTCCCATCTACTCCATATATTCTTAACACTTTCCACAATCCTTGTCTATCCACCCTGTCATATGCTTTCTCCAAATCCATGAAAGCCGCATACAACTTCTTTCCCTTCTCTAGAAACTTTTCCACTAAAGATCTAAGAATGAATATCTGATCTACACAACCTCTTCCCTTCCTAAAGCCTCCCTGTTCTTCTCCAACTAATTTCTCTGTTCTTTCTCTAACTCTGTCTATAAGTATCCTACCATACACTTTTCCTATTATACTAAGAAGACAAATGCCCCTATGATTACCACACACTTCTTTTTCCCCTTTTCCTTTGTACAAGGGAATAATTATACCTGACTTCCAATCCTCCGGGACTCTACCTTCCTCCCAGGCCAATCTGCACATCTTCCACATCCATTCTACTACTATCTCTCCCCATGCTTCAGCATTTCACCACACACTCCATCAATTCCTGGGGCTTTCCCCGATTTAACTTTCTTCATTGCTTCCACAACTTCTATCCTACTGATTTCTTCCTGTCTTCTCACCTCCCTCCTTCTCCCAGCCATTCCCCAGCCACTTATACTCGCATTACTTCCATCCTCTACGTTCAACAATTCCTTAAAGTGTTCTCTCCATCTGCTCACTTTTTCTCCCTTCTCCACTAGTAATCTACCATTTTTATCTTTCACTCCCCTGCTAACTTCACTTCCACCCTGTCTTACTCTTTTCACTTCTCTCCAGAACATTTTCTTACAGTCCCTCCACTTTACACTCAAATTCCTTCCAAATTCCTCATCCACTCTCTTCTTACTCTCTCTTACTAATCTTTTCACCTCTCTCTTCCTTTCCACATATAACTCTCTCTTCCGCCTCTCAACTTCTTCCACGCCCCTATTTCTCATCCATTCATTGTATGCTTTCTTCTTTTGTGCCACTGCCTGTTTCACCTCTTCAGTCCACCACGCTGTTCCTTGCACCCCCCTCCGTCTTCTCTTCCTTCCACACACCACATCACATGCTGCACATATTTCTTCTGTAAATATCTTACACACACCTTCCACGTCTCCCATCTGCTCCAATTCATATTTGCCCAATCGCTCCTCCACTTCTCTCTTATACTCTGCCTTTTTCTCATCCTCTTCTAACCTTTCCACTCTCCTTGCAACTACTCCTTCCTCTCGTCTTTCCCTTCTTCTATTCCTCCATCTTACTTGCATCCTAATTCTGGCCATGACCAAGTAGTGGTCAGAAAGTCCACTCCCCAACCTCTATACACTCTTGCATCCTTTACACATCTTCGCATCCTTTCATCCACACACACATAATCAATCATTGCCTTCCTTTCATTCAGTTCACCACCCACCCTTCTCATCACTCGCCATGTATACCTGTGGATCATTTTATGCCTGAAGAGGGTATTGGCTATTACCAACCCCCTCCCAGCACAAATGTCCACTAACGCACTCCCATTCTCATCTACCTCAGCAGGCACACCCCACTCACCAACTATTCCATCCACCTTCACATTACCAACTTTACCATTCATATCACCAATCAAAAACACTCTATCATTCCTTCCAAACTTTTCCATGCACACTTCCACATTTGTCCAGAACTCTTCTCTCACTCTTCTAGCACGATCTTGCGTTGGCGCATACACACACACAATCGCCCACATTTGTATTCCAACTTTCAACTTTACCCACACAATCCTTGACTACGACTGTTATCTACATTTGGCAGCAACAGAAGTCTATGATATTCTGTGATACCAACGTCGGTACCTATGATTATGGGACTTCTACATTTCTGCACCTCTTTCCAGAACAGAAAGTTATTCTGGAAAGAGGTGCAGAAATGTAGAAGTGACAGCGGAAAGAAATGTGAAAGTGTGAAGGATGTAAGTTCGTTTCGTTTCATTTTTAAAGGCTACAACATGCTTGCATGTGTCGGCCTTGGTCACCTAATGGCGGCTCTCCATGCTGCACGATCCATTGCAGCCTCCCTGTTCAGTCCCTTAACTCTGAGGTCACATTTAATGACCTCGTCCCATGTCTTTCTCGGTCTGCCCTCGTAACCCCACCCCCAATATTAACACTTCTCACCATCCTCACCCAATTATCATCCCCCATCCTCTCCACATGTCCAAACCATCACAATCTACCTCTCCTCATCACATCATCAATACACTCCAGTCCCATCCTACCTCTCAACTCTTCCATCGTGACCCCAGCCCCCTCAGACCTTGCACACAGGGACGCACTACACATCCACCTAATCATTGTCATTTCTGTACGTCTGAGCCAGCGAATATCCTCCTCCTTCACTGCCCAGGTCTCACTACCATACAGCATTACACTCCTAACACATGCTGCATACAAAGACCCCTTAGCACGTAGGGAGAGTCCTCTCAGTGTCAGGAGAGGCAAGAGCTTCCTGAACTTCTTCCAACCACTTCTCACCCTAGCCACAGAGCTAGCTCCAGCCCCACCTCCAGCACACAACATGTCTCCCAAATTACAAAACTCTTCCACACACTCAAGAGATTCACCAGCAAGTTCAATTCTTTCACATCTGACAATCTCCACCTGCTCTCCCCGACACACCTTACACATAAAATCAGCATTATCTCACAGTCTACTTCTTATACCACTACATCTCTTATGCACCCATAAGAGATATAGTGGTATCAGAGGTAGACTGCGAGATAATGCTGATTTTATGTGTACGGTTTGTCGGGGATGTAAGTGGTAGATTATTAACCCATGGGGATGAAGTAAGGACCAGATGGAAAGAATATTTTGAAAGTCTGATGAATGGGAATGGAGAGAGCAGAGCAGCTGTAAACATGATTGGTTTGGGGGTTGTGCAGAGAATGAATGCAGTGTCAGGGTATATGACACTCACAGAAGTGAAGAACACTGTGAAATGGCTGCGATTTGGGAAAACAGCTGGTGTTGAGGTGTATGCAGAGATTATTAAATGTAGTGGAGAGAACAGAGTGAAGTGCTTGTTGGAGATTTGTAAGAAGGCATGGATGAATGAAACTGTGCCAGCAGAGTGGAAGAAGGCTGCAAGAATTATCATGGCATAAGTCTACTGAGTGTTGTACAGAAGGTATATGGAAGATTTATTATAGAGAAAGTAAGAGAGATATCAGAAGACCTAGTGAGTGACGAACAGGGTGGCTTTAGGAGTGGCAGAGGATGTGTGGATCAAATATATGCAATGAGACAGATAGTGGAGCAGGCTTGTGAGAAGGACTGTAGGGTGTTTATGGCATTTATGGACCTGGAAATAGCATACGACAAAGTAGGCAGAGAAGGATTGTGGAAGATTCTGCATTTGTATAGTGTAGATGGTAAGCTGCTGGATGCCATTAAGAATTTTTATGTTGGTAGTTAGGCATGTGTAAGAGTAAATGGGCATCTAAGCAAATGGTTCACAGCCATTGTGGGTGTGCAACAAGGTTGTGTGATGTCCCCGTGGTTGTTCAATATACAGTATATATATATATGGATGGGGTGATGAGAGTACGTAATAAAAACACTAGTAATGGAGAGAGGGATGACGTTGGTAATGGATGATGATGGATGAAATATCCCAGATTTGATGTGTGTGGATGATGCAGTACTACTGTACTTGCAAATACCGGACAAGAGCTTGGTAGGATAGTGCAGAGTTTTGTAGATGTCTGTGAGTGTCATGCCTTGAGAATAAATGTAGAAAAGAGTAAAGTGATGGTTATTGAGATAGAAGGTGACTCCCTGTGTTTGTTTTTGGACTCATTTGGGTAGGCTTTGGACTTGGTCGAGTGGCGATCACAAGGCTCTCAAACTCATCACTATACTTTCTGTTTTATAACATCCACGGTTAACAATGCCCCTGCTCAACGATAGGTTTTTCCAAATGCATTTCATCGTTATAACGAGGACAGGGTGTTTATGTATGGATGGTAATATAAAAGAAATGCACAGTAGGGTAGTGGATGCTGGAGAGCCCTTATTGAAGGAGGGTAGGATTTAGAAATTGCCGTTACACTTGTATGCTGATGATAGTGTGTTGTTAAATGAAGATGAGCATTGCTTGGTGAATAGGTTGGAGATGTGTGTAAGAAATGAAATCTGAAGGTGAATGTAGCTAAGAGTACAGTTATGGTTTTTGAGAGAGATGAAGTCACAGGGTGCATAATGCGGCTGGATGGTCAGGAAATGGAGCATGTGAGTGCTGTCGAATATTTAGATAATGTGATAAGCAAGGATGGAAGGTTAGAAGAGAAGTGCATGAAAGGGTACAGAAGGAAAGAAAGATTGCTGGTTCATTGGCAGCAGTGATGAAGGCTATGGTATGTAGGTAAAAAATCAGTTCTTGACAATATTGTGCTCCTCAATCTTACAAATGGAAATGAAACTTGGGCACTGTTGGAAGGATGCAAATCAAGAGTGAGAGCAGTGGAAATAAGTTATCAGATAGGAATGTGTGGAGTTGCTGTACATGGAGAGTCGGGCAGATATAAATGAGGAAGTGAAAGAGAGCATTGTGTTGCTGATGTGGATGTGTAAGAGAGTATTAGGAGAAATACTTTGAGATGGTTTTGTCATGTAGAGGGGATGAAGAATGACAGACTGACCAGATGATTGTATGTGAGTGAGGGAGAGGGAGAATGAGGATGAGGTAGAGGGACAGGATGGAGTTTTATATGAGAGAGGAGTGTGAGTTGTAGATAAGGCAGCCTGATAGTGGAGGACAGGCCATTCTTTCTTCAGATAAAGGCATCTGGCTCTAGGTACTTTAATAGTAATTATGTAGTGTTTGGGGATTGTTTGGAGGGAGGATAAGGCCTTTTTTTTTTTTTTTTTTTTTTTTAATGAGTGTGTGCATAGTGGATTTCGCATTTACAGCACAGTTCTGGATACCAGTACTCATGTCACTTGTAGAACCACTATACACTATCCTGATGTAAGTTCAGTAGCCATGGTGAAATCATGCATCCCTAATGCAGAACAGTTTCATCTGGTGATGTTTGTCATTTTCTTCATGTTTCTTGTTTTACAAATATTTTATGCCTTCTAGAACGTATTAACAACTGTCATCATTGATCACAAATGCCATGCATATAAAAAAAGCTTCCTACAATGCTGTTTTGCAGTGTGTATCATATTCCTTGTTATAGGAACCAATAAAACCAAACACACTTCTTTTCATATGCCCAGACTTCTCGTCAGTGCAGAATTACTGTATGAAGCTTGTTTAAATCTATGGTGTTTTATCACTCTTGAATTCACACTTTTTCATCATCCATCTTCCAGTGGCTTGGATGCTGTGGCATTAGTTGATGCAGAGGATGTACTTGAAAACACACAAAATGCATTGGAGGAGTTATGGCGACTAGATTTCCCTCAGGCTCGCATGACTCATCTCCTGGATGTGCTTGCCAACCAACTATCCCGTTATGTACAAGTAAGTTATGATCCCAGGCTTTGTTAAGAAGTGTACCGTAGGAGAGTGAAGTGACTAAAAGTACTGCACAGGATCATTGAGGGTAAGTATGATGTACTGTACTTTGCTGACCTTGGCCCTGACTCCGAGTGCCCATTTTCAAACTCGTCCAAGAATTTTCCCATATCTTGATACCCTGAAGGTTTCATATTGATAGTTCAAACCGTTCATGAAATATAATAGAAACAGATACACGTAAACACACACCGACAGAACACAGAGGCAGGCAAATACATTATCATTCCCCCTTGTTAAAAGGCGGGCGATAATAAGTCATGACGACCCAAGGCTGGAGTAAATTGTCCACGAATGGTATTGCCTTGTTCAGAATGGACAGTGTGTTCCATCAGAAGGCATCAAGAAACTGGAGATATCTATGTCACATTTAATGATGACTTGTCCCATGATGCATTACAAAGGCTTTAAGCCTGGTTGAAGTGACTACTGTAAAGGCTATCCCCCGATTCAGACAATCTGTACCCTTGTTTTGCTTTCCCAAATGCCCCCCCCTCCCTCCCTTTTTTTTTTTTCTCTCACCAGAGCCCTTTATATGAATCAGCAATTCTGTTTATTGGAATTTTTAATACAAAAAATATCTCCAAGAAAGAGTTTTTCAACTATGGAAACTGCTAGGTACAAAGAAATTCCCAACCAACCCCCTAGAAAGTGTGCCTGTACTGGATTTTTTGCATCAAAAACATTACCTGAATCAGCATTTCTTCTGTATCTGAAAATCACCCTTTATGACCACTTGACATAGCCCCATATAACCCATATGTTATTGAGTGTTATCCAAAATCTGTTGCAGTTGTGTATCTGTAAGTGTGTAATTACCACTGGAAATATGCATGAAAGGGGGATGACTGAAGTCATACATAAGTAACTTTCTGTGGCCACCTGACATAATGCTATATAAACTCATACATTTTTCCTTTTCAGGTTACACCATGATAGTCTCTATTCTCCTTTCACACTTTCCTGTAAGATGTCCACGCCAGTTTTTCTATACTGCGTGGTGTTCTTTCTGACTTTTTCCTGCCGGTTTCGGCTGGAGGGTTTGGAGGGCGGGGGAGAGCCTTCTTCTTTGCTATCCTTATCTCATTCTAGTAGTTCAGTTACTCTTCTAGGAGCTGCCTAGCATGGGCCAACAGGCCTACTGCAGTTATCCTCTCTTCTTATGTTCTTATGTTCTTATGTTGTTTAATGTTATATGAATTTTGTTGCAAATATTTTGTTGCTGGAAGTGTGTAATGTGTATATTATAACAGGATATATACAGTGGGAGGTGACCAGAGTTACACAAGAGCAGACCTGTATGGCCAATTGACATAGCCTCATATAATCCATATTGTAACCTATTTGGTATCTGAAAAATCTTTGTCTGACTAACTTTGCTTGACCTAATTGCTTCGGATAAAGGGGTTGCCTGTATCTTATCCTCAGGTGTTGTTACCTTACTCAAAATGGACATTGCATCCTTTCAGAAGGCATGAGAAGAAGCTTACTAATTATGATGCCTGTGGGGGAGAGAGGAGGTCTATACAAGACATCACCCCCCCACTCCCACCCCTACCCAAATCAGGGAGTAACCAGGGTTGTACTAATGGGACATACTATTGCCTCCATAAAATTGTGTTCCTCCAAATATGGTCTTAAGCTATGAGAGGACATAGCAAAGTAGCATGAATTAATGGCAGCAGCATAAGTTGTAGCCATTGGTGGAGATGATAGGATATTCCAGCTGATACTTTAACAGCCTCTGTTACTAAGAATTAGGCAAGATCATACAGCCTTGATCATAGATTACAAACACCCACCCTTCTAATCACTCACCATGTATAGCTGTGGATCATTTTGTGTGTAAAGAAGGTATTGGCTGTTACCACCCTCCTCCCTGCACAGATATCCACCAGAGCACTGCCATTCTCATCCACTTCTGCGGTCACACTCCACTCTTCATCTACTCCATCCACCTTCACATTCCCAACTATTCCATTCACATCTCCAATCAAAAACACTCTCATTCCTTTCAAACTTTACATGCATGCCTATACATTTGTCCAGAACCCTTCTTTCACACTACTTGCATGATATTGCATTGGCACATACACACACACAGTTGCCCACATTTGTAGTCCAGCTTTCAATCTCACCCACACAATCCTTGAACCGACGGATCCATGCTCTCTTATATTCTCCATCCATCTCTTGCACACAACAGTACATACTCTCTCATTTGCCCTCTTATTCTCACATACTACCACAGTCTCACCTCTCCATTTTGTCCTAGTTATTCCACATACATCCACTTTTGCATCCTCATGCACCTGAACGATCTTTTTCTCTTTTACCTCATCATTTGCATCCCATACATTGTATGTTGCAATCTGTACCATGTCCTTTGTTTGGTCCTTAGTTGTCATCTGTTGGTTAGTCCTGGTCCGAGGCTTCTTGTTCTTTTTCTTAGTCTGTATCGAAAAAAAGGGACAAAATTATACATATGGGGGAAGCAGTCTTTGT
Source organism: Coenobita brevimanus (assembly GCF_032717465.1). Taxonomy (NCBI): domain Eukaryota; kingdom Metazoa; phylum Arthropoda; class Malacostraca; order Decapoda; family Coenobitidae; genus Coenobita; species Coenobita brevimanus. The sequence goes on from NC_137054.1 coordinate 68,488,507, forward strand.
GTATAGATAGATAGATAGATATGTGATGGATGAGGAGGAAATGGAAAATGTGTGATGAGTAAGGATGGAAATTTACAGGGTGAAGTGCTTGAAAGGATGAAACAAGGAAGAAAGGTTGCTGGTTCTTTGAAAGCAGTGACAAGAAGCAGGGAAGTGAGCATGAAAGTGGAAACGTTACTACATGACAGTACAGTATTGTGACACCAACTCTAATGTATGGAAGTGTAACATGGACCTTGTTGGAGGGTCACAAGTCAGGAGTGATAGTAGTGGAAATGAGCTATTTGAGAGGAGCATGTGTAGTCACATGAAGAAACAGACTGACAAATGAGGAAGTGAAGGAGCATTGTGGTGTGGATGTGGATGTGTTAGGAAGTGTTAGAAGGAACACACTGAGGTGGTTTGGCTTTTTTTTTTTTTTTTTTTTTTTTTTATGTGTCCGACTCTGGGCATAGGCTTCACAGCCTGCTATCAAGGCCCAGCAGTCCTCCTACGTATCATACACCTCTGCATGTCACCACTTCGGCGCTAACACCCACCGTCCATATTGAATACATGCTAGGGCTGTATCATACAGGACTGGTGTATTGGTATTAGCGGGGGTATTTTTACGACATGTCGGCGGGTCTTCTGGTAGATCAGTAAAGCCTGATTTTAATGAATCAAATCCTTAAACTGTTCCCTGCTCCAGCGGGGATTTGAACCTGGGTCCGTTAGAACGGCAGGCCACCTCTCTACCTATATGGAGAGGATGGAGAGCGAGAGACTGATGAGGAGAGTGTACTTGAGTGAGGGGGAGAGGAAGGGGAAGGCCAAGGATGAGATGGAGGGATGGAGTGGAGAAGTATTTGAGAGAGGGAGGGTGTGATTGGGAGCAGGGGAGTGAAAGGGCAACATGGAGGCGAGATTAAGGCGTCTGGCATTAGATAGATTGATAGATGTATAAATATGTACTATTAAGAATATTAGTGTATTGTTTTAATTTTACTTATGTTAAACTTAATTTATTTCAGGGAAAATTGGCTGATGAAGATCTCTGGGGAGGCCAGTACAATCAGATTGAAAAGAGTTTGTCAGAGGGGATCTCTGTATGTGATCGATGGGTAGACACATGCAATAACCTCACCTCCATTTATTGGAAGAGTGGAGCAGATCAGATGTGGGAGGGTAAACCATTCATCCCAGACTACTGCAAGAATGTTTCAAAACGCTTGAATGAGATACTGAGCTTGAGGACTTTACACAAGCAGCTAACCCGCCTCCTCTCTCTTAGTGAGCAAGAGGATCTTAAAACAGCTGAGGCATTTAAACCTTTTGCAGGACTAAAGCCTGTTCAGTATAACCCATACACAGAGCCGCTATGGCAGGCCGCTGTACGCCAATTTGAAAATTCTCTCAAACCAGCGGAACAACGTATTGCTGGCAAACTGAGGTCTCAGCTGAGGCACATGAACTCAAGTGCTTATCAGCTAATGCAAGAGTTTAAGCGATATAAGGAACTTATTAAAAGGGATAGCATCCAGGTAGAGCTGGTATCAGAGAGAGAGATGTTGTTGAGTGAACTGAGCAGTTACATCCGTACACTACGATCAGACTTCAACACAACATCAATCAATGGTCCTCGGCGTCTACCTAATGTACCAGAGGTGGTGAGCAATATCTACTGGGTTAAGCCAATCCATGCCAAGGTCCTCGATATTGGTTAGTAATTTTCAGGTAATTTGTTCTGTACTGATATTGATGGACCAAAGTACAGTGTATTTTTTTTTCCTTCAGACTTGCTTAACGTTGTATTGAATATGATTACTGTTGCATAATCATTGTAATCAGAATCCTGACATTTTTACCACCTAAGAATATTGCCCGTGAAGCAAATGTCAAAATGGTATTTGCACCAAAACATGACAAATGGAAAAGCTTCTTTGTGATCACAACATACAGATCGCACCCCTAAAGGAAATAAAGCTCACACCCACACACAAACTCTAGATATCAGTCAATACTCACACTTCTGCATGGACAAAACTAATGGCCTTGAGGTGGCCTTATCACTTACATTCTCATATCCATCCTTTTTAAAGACACAGTACCAAACGAAACAATAACTTCGGGATGTTTTGTCTCCATGGTTCTTCAGTCTGTATATGGATGGAGTTGTAAGAGACATAAGTTAGGGCAGTGGATGGTGGAGTGGTCTTAATGAGACGGGGCAGCATTTTGAAACTTCCTGTATGCTGTTCTTTGCAGATGATACTGTATTGTTAAATGAAGCCGAAGGGGAAGTGCAAGGCTTGGTGAGTGAGTTTGGAAGAGTGTGTAAGAAACGGAATCTACAAGAGATTGTAGGGAAGAGTATGAAGTCATTGAATACACAGTGAGGCTTGTTGGTGAGGAAATGGAAAATGTGAGTGCATTTAAGTACTTTTGTCATGTGATGAGTAAGAACAGAAGTTTACTGTAGAGGATGGAGTGCTTGAAATGGTACAGCAGGGAAGAAAGATTGCTGGTTGTCTGAAAGCAGTGATAAGAAATGGGGAAGTGAATATGGAAGTAAAAAGGTAGCTGCATAATAGTATTACAGTATGATACCAACTGTAACACTTGGAAGTGAAGGTTGGACCTTGTTGGAAGGGCACAAGTCAAGGGTGAGAGCAGTGGAAATGAGTTATTTAAGAGGAGCGAGTGGAGGTTGGGGGAGTAGACTTTCTGACCACTACTTGGTGGTGGCCAGAATTAGGATCCGAGTAAGATGGAGAAATAGAAGAAGGGAAAGACGAGAGGAAGGAGTAGTTGCAAGGAGAGTGGAAAGGTTACAAGAGGATGAGAAAAAGGCAGAGTATAAGAGAGAAGTGGAAGAACGATTGGGCAAATATGAATTGGAGCAGATGGGGGATGTGGAAGGTGTGTACAGGATATTTACAGAAGAAATATCTGCAGCATGTGATGTGGTGTGTGGGAGGAAGAGAAGACGGATGGGGGTGCAAGGAACAGCGTGGTGGACTGAAGAGGTGAGACAGGCTGTGGCACAAAAGAAGAAAGCAAACAATGAATGGATGAGAAATAGGTGGGTGGAAGAAGTTGAGAGGCGGAAGAGGGAGTTATATATAGAAAGAAAGAGAGAGGTGAAAAGATTAGTAAGAGAGAGTAAGAAGAGAGTGGATGAGGAATTTGGAAGGAATTTGAGTGTAAAGTGGAGGGACTGTAAGAAAATGTTTTGGAAAGAGGTGAAGAGAGTAAGACAGGGTGGAAATGAGGTTAGCAGGGGAGTGAAAGATGAAAATGGTAGATTACTAGTGGAGAAGGGAGGAAAAGTGAGCAGATGGAGAGAACACTTTAAGGAATTGTTGAACATACAGGATGGAAGTGATGCGAGTATAAGTGGCTGGGGAATGGCTGGGAGAAGGAGGGAGGTGAGAAGACAGGAAGAAAGCAGTAGGATAGAAGTTGTGGAAGCAATGAAGAAAGTTAAATTGGGGAAAGCCCCAGGAATTGATGGAGTGTGTGGTGAAATGCTGAAGCACAGGGGAGAGATAGTAGTAGAATGGATGTGGAAGATGTGCAGATTGGCCTGGGAGGAAGGTAGAGTCCCGGAGGATTGGAAGTCAGGTATAATTATTCCCTTGTACGAAGGAAAAGGGGAAAAAGAATTGTGTGGTAATCATAGGGGCATTTATCTTCTTAGTATAATAGGAAAAGTGTATGGTAGGATACTTATTGACAGAGTTAGAGAAAGAACAGAGGAATTAGTTGGAGAAGAACAGGGAGGCTTTAGGAAGGGAAGAGGTTGTGTAGATCAGATATTTATTCTTAGATCTTTAGTGGAAAAGTTTCTAGAGAAGGGAAAGAAGTTGTATGCGGCTTTCATGGATTTGGAGAAAGCATATGACAGGGTGGATAGACAAGGATTGTGGAAAGTATTAAGAATATATGGAGTAAATGGGAAGTTGTTGAATGCTGTGAAGAGTATGTATGATGGTGCTAAGGCTGCAGTGCGTGTGGATGGTGAACTAAGTGAATTTTTCTCTTTGAAGGTTGGATTGAAACAGGGATGTGTCATGTCTCCATGGTTGTTCAATCTGTACATGGATGGGGTAATAAAAGAGGTACAAGGTAGTGTAGTGGATGTTGGAGTGGCCCTGGTGAGAGAGGATAGTGTTTGGAAACTCCATGTACCGTTGTTTGCAGATGATTCTGTGTTGTTGAGTGAAGACGAAGGGGAGCTGCAAGGCTTGGTGGATGAGTTTGGGAGAGTGTGTAAGAAACGGAATCTAAAGGTGAATGTAAGGAAGAGTAAAGTGATGGTCTTTGAGAGAGGTGAAGTCAGTGAATGAACAGCGAGGTTGGATGGTGAGGAATTGGAAATGTGAGTACGTTTAAGTACTTGGGTAGTGTGATGAGTAAGGATGGAGGTTTGGAGGGTGAAGTGCTTGAAAGGGTACAGCAGGGAAGAAAGGTTGCTGGTTCTTTAAAAGCGGTGATAAGAAACAGGGAAGTGAGCATGGAAGTGAAAAAGATACTACATGACAGTATTGTGATACCAACTCTAACGTATGGAAGTGAAGCTTGGACATTGTTGGAAGGACACAAGTCAAGAGTGAGAGCAGTGGAAATGAGTTATTTTAAGAGGAGCCTGTGGAGTCACATGGAGAGACAGGCTGACGAATGTGGATATAAAGGAGCGTTGTGGTGTGGATGTGGATGTGATAGGAAGCGTTATGAGGAACACACTGAGATGGTTTGGCCATGTGGAGAGGATGGAGGGTGAAAGACTGACGAAGAGAGTGTATGTGAGTGAGGTGGAGGGGGGAAGAGGGAGGGGGAGGCCGAGGATGAGATGGAGGGATGGGGTGGAGAGGTATATGAGAGAGGGAGGTGTGAGTTGAGAGCAGGGCAGTGAAATGGCAAGGGACAGGGCGACATGGAGGCGATTTGTTTGTGGCCACCCCAAACGGGATTGAGGCGTCTGGCAATAGATAGATTGATAGGGTGGAGTTACGTGGAGAGACAGACTGACAAATGAAGAAGTGAAGGAGCATTGTGATGTGGATGTGATAGAAAGTGTTAGAAGAAATGCATCGAGGTGGTTTGGCCATGTGGAGAGGATGGAGAGTGAGCAACAAATGAGGAGAGTATATGTGAGTGAGGTGAAGAGGGGGAGAGCAAAGATGAGATGGAGGGATGGAGTGGAGAGGTATATGAGAGAGGGCTGTGTGAGTTGGGGGAGGGTAACGTAATCGCATGGGACTGGGCGACATGAAGTCAATTTGTGTGTAGCCACCCCGTACAGGATTAAGGCATCTGGCTATAGATAGATAGATAGATAATGTAACATAATGAAATTTAGGGATTACTAGTGTGTAGAACTTTTAGTAATGATTAAATTCCAGATGGTTATATCAATAATTACTGTACTACATATTGAGTAATTTGCAACCACTTATATAATGGACACTTTCAGGCAGTTCGTACAGTTACAGTATCCTTGTCTGGGAGCAAAAATCATCCCTTTATCTGGTTGTATGATGCCCACCATTGCAAGTGGTTTCCTGGGTTGCAGGAAACCATTAGGCTTGTTGCTCAGTGTAATGCCATTTGAGGCGGAAAGACGAGTAATAAAAATGACAGGAAGTAATTGAAGAAATAAGGAGAGAGGAGGGCAGACAAAGATGAAGGAAAAAGTAGGTAGCACTACATCATCCACTCACTTGATGCTGTCAGAAGCATACAATCTGTCTTCATTAACGTTTTGTGCTTCACAGTTTTATAATTTAGTTAGACCATTTCTGGAGAGTTTGTTCAGAATGAAGCATTATCCTTGCAGTCACAGGGTTAATGAGCTGTATTGTAACTGAAAGCAGTGAAATGATGGGGCTTCTTAAATATTCCTGCTTCCATACAGGCAAAACAGCGGATGCACTCCTGTCAGATCTAAGTGGGCATGAGGAGTTGAAGAGGAATATTGGAGAGTTTTGTGAGGAGCTTGAAGAGTACCATAACGATCAATATGACTCCTGGTCCAGGGAAATGCTGCATATGATTGACACCCAGGAACTCAGGTAATACTAACTGTATTATGTCTTTTGCTTAGTAGACTCAAATAGCTTACCTACAGAAATGCCCTGCCTTTGTAATGTACAGTAGTCCTGTTGATTAAGGTTACATACTGTACTCATTTTAACCATTCATTCACTTTGAAATCTCCCACAGCATGTCTCTTTATCCTTACCATTCTGTAGGACTGTATTTCAGAGAAGTCTAATTTTGCCACATGAACACTTTAACCTTTCCTTGTCATCATATAGTGCTTGCCAGAAGGAGTGGCATCCAGTTCACTATCTCTCTCTCTTTTATTATTTTTTTTTTTTTTTTATTTTTTTTTTTTTAAGATGTCCCACCCCTTCACTCCCAAGAAGGAATTGTATTAGGTAAGACAGTGCAGACCATCAATAAGCTAATATATATTCAAACTTTCTAATGAACTCTAAATCATATATCTAGCAGCATGTCAAGTGGGGTTGGTGGAGGATTAGTGCCCCTCCCTGTAAAACAATTAACTCTAAGCCATTGGCCACCCCGTCTGGGATACATGGCGTCTGGCAATGAATGAATGAAAAATGATTATTAACAAAATTATGGTTGTCATATAAAATTGCCCATTTCAATACGACATTGTAGAAGGTTAAAATTTCATGATACTTGTAGCCTTTTAGGATTGGCTTTAAAGTTTTGTTATGATATATGGAAGTATGTATTCATAAACCTTCATGTGTAACACCAGCTGTTCTTTTGTCACCAGATGGGGCTGACACAATAGTTTATGTAAATCTGGGAACTGTTAATGACATCACAAGTAACCCTAATCTATATGTGTAGGATTCTGTGCTGTTTATGTATGCCCTTCTTCAGTATGTGGGGTTGGGTTGATAGGACATGCACATGCCATTCATTTGTGCCTCAGTTTCCATCCACCCAGGACTGGTCACCCCAGAGAGTGAAGTAATATAATCCTTACATGTTTATCTCAAGTTTTAGCACCCTATAGTCCCCTCAGCGATGCATGCAGACTCTCATATGCACAAACACTGTTACTTTATTAGAACAAATTTCCATATGCTTTTTCCTTCCACACCTATCCCTGTATATGTTGCACAGGGTAGAGACAAGTTGCTTCTCCAGTGACAAAGATGGTGTTCTATCATACTATGGATCAGCTGCCTTTTAGTATGTACAGAAGACAGCTTGAATGTGTAAAATTGTAAAACCTTATCAGACATTCGCAAGTTCTCTGCTATAGTTCTTTCATTCATTCGTTTTATTGTATGTAAGAATTTATTTTACATGTGGGCATAAAATCTAGTAGTAATCATCATCCAGACCCTAATTCCCACATAAGAGATGGTATGAAGTAAATTCAGATTGAATCTCTTAGTACCTAACCCCACTTGTATATCTCTTGAGGCCTTTATATATATATATATACATATATATATATATATATATATATATATATATATAGTATATGTATATATATTTGGTAGGTGGGGGTGCTCATCATCCACTCACTCGATGTAGTGCTGCTCTCGGGTGTCTGCCCTTTCCTCTCCTCCATCCTTCTTTCTTTCCATCCTCTTCTGTCTTTCCATCCTCTTCTGTCTTTCTTTCCTTCATTCTTTCCTCGTCCTTCTGCCCACAGGTTACTTTACACTCCCTCTTCTGTCTTTCTCTTCTTCATTTTTTCCTCTTCCTTCTGCCTGTGGGTGACTCTACACTGAGTGACAAGCCAAATGGTTTCCTGTACAGCAGGAAACGATTTACTTCACTGGGTGGTAACCATATAACCAGATTTTGGCGCCTGGTGGTTTAGTGAGTAATTACAGCACTCCAATCGGATTGAGCCAGTGAAGGTTTATATCCAAGGGATTGTTGGGGTTTATGGCTCACGTAATGCCACTCAGGGATGAGTGGGGCTGGCCACTCTCATCTTAAATGTCAGGACCAATTTGCCTAGCCCTGGTCTGCTACACTCCTATCTGTCTATCTATTGCCAGACGCCTCAATCCCGTTTGGGGTGGCCACAGACAAATCGCCTCCAAGTCGCCCTGTCCCCTGCCATTTCACTGTCCTGCCCCTCATGGGGCAAATTAGGATTGGATGATGAATGAATAAATGAATATATATATATTTATACAGTAATGTAATTTTATTTTAAAACTATATGGATCTAACATTTTTCACTTTTCCAGCTTGGCCACAGATGCACCAGTGTTGTCCTTCAGCAAAGGCCGCTTGCTGCGGGTAAACTACAATCCTCGGTTGGTAGGACTAGTGCGTGAAGTGAGTCAGTTAGCCATCCTTGGACACAACGTGCATCCCAAGATAATCAAGATGGCCCAGCTTGCACACAAGTTTATGAAGCAGGCCAAGGCCCTTGAGGAGGTAATGGAAAAGACTGTAAGGTTGTCTGCCATAATTCTCTGTAGTGCTATTAGCTTCATCAACTCATTTGTCTCTGGTATTTATTTCTTCATTTAGTGGCACCAAAGATGTAATATGTAAAAAGCTGTATACAGGCAACCTTTGGTATTTGAAGGAGCTAGGGCTAGTAAACTTAGTTCAGAGCGATTTTTTTTTTTTTTTTTTTTTTCCCCCGTATGGTTATAACTTGGGCTATATGGGGTTATGTTCAAGATGTTTACCCATGAGTGACTGTTGTCAGCCTCCATGAAGTACATATTGAGTCATGCACTATACACTTAAAGCAGCACAGTACCAGCATCAGAGGTCATCCAGTAAGCTTCTGCAGATGCACAATACCTTGTACAGGCAACAGACATCACTGAATACAGTAATCCCTCCAAGATCCGACGTAAAGAGCCAAAGGCATGTCCATGACTTGGGAAAATGTTCAAAGTAAGAACAGACATAGGAACTGTACTAGAAGAACAGTAAACACTCTTGTATTGTCAGTGCTGAACTTGTTAGCCATAAACACACAAATTTCAGGATTCTGTGTTCTTGCATGTTCATATGTCATCATGACAGTTTTCACAGAAGTGGGTGAATACTGAGTGTACTGTAGTTGTGTGAAGACCCATCTGATTTTTCTCGAGAATGTTGGTAATCTTTAATTTTAATTTCACTGTTTTTTGTAAGATTACTTTTATTACTTCCTGCTGTCTTTACCAAATACAGTATTTAATATAGCTTGTGTACATGCAGATTGCAAACTTCCACAACACAATAGGAGACCAGATGATCCCATCACAACGCCCAATGATGCTGGAGGCAGCACTGGCATTGTCAGGGCTGGTACAAGAGCAGACTACCATCACCTGGTCCAACACAGACCAGCTTGATACCTACATTGCCAAGTTGAAGGCTGCTACACATAGGCTGGCTCGTGAAAATAAACAGTTGGCCCAGTGTCATCTCATCATCAAAGAGAGGGTAAGTCATTATACTTTTTTAAGCCTTGAAATATCATGGCAGTATTGTTTTAGCTTTTGATTAGAGACTGAGAACCTGGGTTAGAAAACCTCTAATTTGCAAGATAATTTGTATGAGATACTGAATTGATGAGTGAGACTTGGGTGTACGGGTACGACCCAGAAACCAAAGCACAGTCATCCCAGTGGAAGCATGCAGGGTCACATTGGCCAAAAAAGGCACGACAGGTACGCAGAGAGGTGAAATGCACTCACAGGCAGGCTCCCTACTCACCAGACATGGCTTCGTACAGCTTTTGAATATTCCTCATGCTTAAAACTCCACTGAAAGATTCCCAGTTTGAAACATGAAAGGAGATCATGACAAATGTGACGAAGCACCTGCAGGAGATATAAAAAATCGACTTTGAAAAATGTTTCAGGCAGTGGAAAGAATGCTGGGTTACATGTGTCAAGTCAGAAGGGGCCTACTTTGAGGGGGATTAGTGTCCTAGCACAACAGGTTAGCTATAGATTTTTTTTAGAGCCTGAAGTCAGATACTATCTGAACAGATCTAGTATGGTACATGAGTGTGTGAGAAAGAGAGGTTCAGAGGGTGATGAGACTAGGAACTGACAAGGAATTGAGCTGGTTGGAAGAATTATTTACAAATAAGTGTGATGAGGGTCCCCCTCCCTCCCCTTTTTTTTTTTTTTTTTTCCAGACATCAGATTGATTCTGATGAGTACAGTAATTATAAAGCTGCATGTGAAAAGTGTGTAAGTTGGGGAAAAGGTGGCAGAGGCTGAAATGGTGGATAATTTATAATGTGGCCTATTTCACTTGGTGTTCTATTGATCAGTTCTCCCGCTGTCACATTTTTTCTTTTTCTTGCTTTCTGAACCCTGCCTCCCCCTACTTGCAAGTAGGAAAAAAGAGAGGCGGGATGATAATGATGATCTTCCATTCTCTTGACATGCCTGAGCCATCTCAATCTACCTTTCCTCATCACAACTTTAATACATTCAAGTCCCATCCTCCTCCTGATTTCTTCAGTCATAGTCTTAGCCCCCACAGGTCTCTCATTCGAAGACGCACTACACATCCATCTAATCATTATCATTTCTGTATATTTGAGCCTACAGAAATCTTCTTCCTTCATTGCCCTGGTCTCATTATCATACAGCATTACACTTCAAGCACATGCTGCATGCAGTGACCTCTTAGCACGGAAGAACCAACGATTACTTCCTCCAACCTTTCCTTACCCCAGCCACTGAATGTGTTCCAGCCCCACCTCTAGTAATGTATATCCCAGATAGCAAAACTGTTCCACACACTCAAGAGATTTCCCAGCAAGAGCAGTCCCCTCATGCCCCTTCTGCCCTAACATGCTCCCCCTACACACGCACGCACGCACGCTCGCACGCACGCTCGCACGCACGCTCGCACGCACGCACGCGCACACACACACACACACACACACACACACACACACACACACACACACACACACACACACACACACACACACACACACACACACACACACATCGCTGCTAACCTTGAGTAGTTTCAGGAATTTTGTCTGTCCTGTCTCCTAAGGTCTTGCTTTAAATTCAAAATAATGAAAGTTAACAGACTACCATAAATATAAAGATTTATTGACTAGATTGTACATGAATGTTTGTAGTTTTTTTTTTCGGTAACAGCTGTTTTGGTATTTAACCAACATCAAACATGGCCGAAAATATAAACAATGAGGGACTGAAATTTCAAGGATTTGATGCTAATACCAATGTCATGGACCTGGTTAAAACATTAATTATGAGGATTAGTGAACTCGAAAAGAAAGTAGAGAATCTAGTGATAAAGGATGTGTCAGTAAATACGGAAACCACCATACAGAGTCTGATCCAGTCCAATGAAACAGCCAATGAAGAAATTAGGAATTTGAAGCGGGAAAATGTTGAACTGAGGAGGAAACTAGAAGAGAGTACTAATAAAACGGAGAAGGTGAGTAATGTATTAGAAGAACATAAGGCAAAGTGGGCACACGCAGAAGAAGAACAGAAAGAAGTGGCCAGCTTAAGAGAGATCATCCAGGAAGAAAGGGAAATGAACAAGAAAGAAATGGAAGAAAATGTAGTGAAAATACTGAAGAAAAAAGAGAAAATAGTGAGAGAAACTGTAGAAAGGAACAGATGTGTGGTAGTATTTGGAAACAGGGAAGAGGAAGAAAAGGTTAGGTTCGTAAGACTCGAGAGAGACACGAACATGGTGAGAGGAATATTAGGCAAGATTGACCCTGAAGGAGACAAGTGGGTAAAAGAAATTGAGGAAGTAAGGAGGATAGGGCCTTACAAGAAAGGAGAAACAAGACCAATGAGAGTCAAGTTTACATCAGAAAGTGTAATAAATTAGATACTTAAAATGACCTGGAAATTAAGCAAAGAGGCGGGGATGGAAAATATTATAATAAGAAAAGATCTGAATGAAGAAGAAAGAGAAGTTTTAAAATCATTAAAGGAAGAAGTAAAGGAAAAAAATGATAAGAGGACAGAGGAAGAATGTAATACTTTTTTTTGGAGAGTATTGGATATGAAAGTAAGGAAATGGTATTTAAGGAAATAGAAGTGAAGGAAACTAATGGGGATGGTTGTGAAAGATCAGAAGTTGAGGAAGTGGTACGGACAGAGAGTAGGAGAGAAGAGGGTATTAATAATGTCAAAAATAATTTGAAGGTGATATATACTAATGTTGATGGTTTCATATCGACAAGGATCGAAATTAATGATTTCTTGAGAGAACATGAACCTGATGTCATGTGCTTTGTAGAGACCAAATTAAAAGAAGATATTGATGTTCATTTGGGAGATGGTAAATACAAACTGTGGAGAAAAGACAGAAAAGAAAAAAAGGGAGGAGGAGTGATGATAGCAGTGAAGAACAACATAAATGTAGATACTGTGGAAATGGGAGAAGGCAGGGCTGAAGTGATATATATGAAATTAGAAACTGGAGAGAATGTTAAGAGAGATATGGCGGTAGTGTATGTTCCCCCAAAGACGAGAGCATGGAAGGATGACAAATACCATGAGATGTCAGATATGGCTAGCTACTTGCAAAAAGTAATTGAGAAAAGCAATAATATAATTTTGGTGGGTGACTTTAATTGTAAAGAGGTGAACTGGGAGGAATGGTACTCGGGAGGCGGCGAGGATTCGTGGGGCACTATGTTATTAAATATAATAATGAATAATGTGATGACGCAATGGGTCAAAGAAGAGACACGGTTTCGAGGTGAGGACACATCAGCAAGGTTAGATTTACTGTTCACCAAAGAACCCGATGTAATAGAATCATTGGAATATCTCTGTCCTTTGGGAAAAAGTGATCACGTGGTCATTGAGTTCCAGATGTTAATAGGAAACGTCGAGCCAAGAGACGAGCTTCATAGACAGGGAAGATACAACTTTGGGAAAGCAAATTTTACAGGATTGAGAAACTTTTTTGAAAATGTGGATTGGAGAAAATTCAGAGAAACAAGAGAGATACAGAGGAAGTGGGATATCTTTCTAGACCTCTGTAATTTGGGAGTGGAAAAATTTGTACCAAGAGTAAGAGGGAAAGAAAACAGGAAAAAGGAGTGGTTTAATAGAAGGTGTATGATAGCAAAAAAAGAGAGAGATAAGGCGTGGAACAATTGGAGAAAGAGAGGTAACGACAGAACAAAGGAAGAATATAAAAGAACAAGAAATGAATACACAAGAATACGTAGAGAAAAAGAAAGGAATTTTGAAAAAGGTATAATTGACAAATGCAAGGATGAACCCAAACTGTTTTATAGATTTGTTAATGGCAAACTGAAACAAAAGGAAGGACTCACCAAGCTGAAAGTAGAAGGAGAGGTCTTTAAGGATGCGGCAATGCAAGCAGAAATAATGAACAAACGTTTCCAGTCAGTTTTCACTAAAGAAAAGGAGCTTGTGGAAGGGGAGGGAGTGATTAGAAATGTTCCGGTGATGAAAGATATAAAAGTGGAGGTACAGGAAGTGTATAAATTACTGGAAACTCAAGATGTAAGGAAAGCCCCAGGACCTGATGGAATTTCTAATTGGGTACTGAAGGAATGCAGAGAACAACTGGCGGATAAAATTCACAGCTTAATTGTATGCTCACTGGAAGAGGGGAAAGTGCCAAAAGAATGGAAGAGGGCAAATGTGGTACCAATTTACAAGGGAGGAAACAGGGAAGAACCCCTGAATTATAGACCAGTGTCTCTAACCAGCATGGTCGCAAATTGTGTGAGAGAATCCTGAAAGACAGATGGATAAAATATCTGGAAGAGATGAATATTTTGGCTGAATGTCAGTTTGGATTCAGAAGTGGAAGGTCATGTGTTTCTAACTTGTTGAGCTTTTATTCAAGAGCGATTGATGTGGTACAGGAGAGAGATGGTTGGGTGGATTGTGTGTACTTAGACTTAGAGAAGGCCTTTGACAAGGTACCTCATAAGAGACTAATGTGGAAACTAGAATATATAGGAGGACTAAAGGGGAAACTTCTGGAATGGATGAGAGACTTTTTGAGAGACAGACAAATGAGGACAGTAATAAAGGAAAAGATGTTTGGATGGAGGGAAGTAACAAGTGGAGTCCCTCAAGGCTCATGTTGGCGCCAGTAATGTTCCTGATTTACGTAAATGATATGGTAGATGGAGTGAACAGTTATGCAAGTCTGTTTGCTGATGATGTAAAGATCTTGAGGAAGATAGAGGTTGAGGAGGATTGTAAAATACTGCAGGAGGATTTGGATAGGATACACAATTGGAGCCGGACGTGGGAAATGAAATTTAATGTAAAGAAATGTAAAATATTGGAAATGGGTAAAAGTACCAGGAGACCATCACTGAATTATTTTTTGGGTAATGAATTAATCACAAAAAGGAGAGAAGAGAAAGATTTGGGAGTGCTGGTCCAAGATAGTTTGTCACCAGAAAAGCACATTAACAAGATAGTTGGAGAGACTTATAAACTCTTGACTAATATAAGAGTAGCATTTCATTATATGGATGAGGAAATGATGAAAAAATTGATAGTGGCCATGATCCGCCCCAGGTTAGAATATGCAGCGGTAGTGTGGTCCCCACACAAAAAGAAAGATATAAACAAGATTGAGAGAATACAAAGAACAGCAACCAAGATGGTCCCCAGTCTGACAGACCTGTCATACAGAGAGAGGCTGGAAAAACTGGATTTGCCTTCGTTAGAGGAAAGGAGAAAGAGGGGAGACATGATTAAGTGTGTTCAGGACCATGGTGGGAGTAGATAAAATTGACAAAGAAGATCTGTTTGTATGAGATAAGAGAGCAACAAGAGGACATGGAATGAAATTGAAAAAGTCAAGCTGCTTGAAGGATATCAAGAAATATAGCTTTCCTTACAGAAGTATAGACTTATGGAATAGCCTGGACAAAGAGATCGTCCAGTCTAGAAACTTAAACGAGTTTAAAGTTAAATTCGACTTATTGAGAAACAGCGACAGAAACCCATGAGCATAGTACATTCCGTGTGTATCACAATTAGGTATATTAGGTAAATGCTTAAATATTTGGAACGACTTAGACAAAGAGGTGGTGCATGAGAAAAACATTCATGTGTGTAAAGGTAGACTTGATAAATGTGGATATGGAGACAGGACAACACGAGCATTGCTCAATTCCTGTATACTACAAATAGGTAAATAGGTAAATACACACACACACACATCTGTATCTTTTTTTTTTTTTTTTCCATTGGGTTTCTGGGGCCTGACAGATTATGTCTGTGCTAGAGTCAGCTGCTCTCACGCTTACCCACAGTTCGAGCTGCGATATTTTTCTCTGATCACTTTTTGTAAATACAGTTTTTATGATATAATGTTGGTTTGGGTGTCATTTTAAAGCAAAATAGTTGTACAGTACTTTATCATAATACATCCAAAAAAGAAAAACAAAGAAATAAAAAGTCAAAATGACAAGTTGAAGTTGGGCAAAAACCAAAAATTTTATACCTCCTTAGAAAAATATTCAGCAAAAAAAAAAATATATATATATATATTATAGATATATAAATCTGGTTCAAACTACAAAACTACAATAAATTACCTTTACAGTGCTATATAGGTTATGGTTATTTGTGCATTTTATTATGCGGTAAAGCGAAAGGAAAAAGATCCGATTTTTTTTATGGTTCTCGGCCACATATTCACTTCGCAATCTTTTTCTTCGATCAGCCAGTGTAAATGCATCTGTTAGGATTGAATGCTGGTTGTGGTGTTATTTTAAAGATGAATAGTTGTAGTTTATCATAGAATATTAAAAATAGGAAAACAAAGAAATTAAAAGGTCAAAATGACAAGGTGAAGTTAGGTGAAAACCAAAAATTTTATACCTTGCTGTAGGAAAATATTCAGCAATAAAAATCTAATAATATATATAAAAATTTGGATTAAACCATGCGAAACTACAATAAATTATGTTTACAATGCTATATAGATTATGGTTATTTATACATCTTATTGTACGGTAAAGTGAAAGGAAAAGATGTACAATTATATTATTATACACGGCTGCATATTCTTTTTCTTTTATTGCTCTGTGTAGATACACTGTTCACTGTGGAATGCTTGATGTGGTGTTATTTTGAAGCTTAATAGTTGTAGTTTTTAATAAAATGTTCAAAAAAGGAAAGCAAAGAAAATAAAAGGTCAAAATGGCACATATATGTGCGAGAAAAAGTGCAAGGGTGTATAGCTAATGAGACAAGGTGCAATACACCAACTTGTCATCCGTCTGAGTCAGGGCTTATTTTTCCTGTCAACATTTATAATGCCTTGGTAGTGTCAAAAGTAGCATGTAGCATGTTCCTAGGATAGCTTCAGCACTCACTTCTTATTGACAAAAAAAAAATCGGTCTTTGAAAAAAGAAAAATTACTTCTTGTGATGCTACATTCCTAAATTCTCAGTTTGTGGGTCATTCTTAGTATCATAATTGTACAAATGTTAAGACCTTATTTAAAGCTTTAGGAGTGGCTTTGTATGACATTTACTTTATATTATTTTTTTCTCAAAATAAGATTTGGCTCACTATCTGTCACAATTGATGACTAATGTGAGATACTTATTCAGTTCCACATTGTTATCCCCACCATTACTCCATGTGATAGGGATATAGGAGTCAGTCCCATCTGTGTGTCTGTCTGTCTGTCCATCCATCAGTCCATCTGGCATTGTATCTCAGAAGCTGCTGTCTGGATTGTCATCATACTGTACGTAAAGATAATGTCTGTGTCCAAGTTGATGCCCGTATATACAAAATTGACATAGTGCCAATACTTTCTGTGCTGTGTCCTTATAAGGGAAAAATAGGCTTTTCCTTGTATCTTGATAATTTACAAGTGGAACTTTCTGAAACTTGGTTTGATTTTAGGTCTTAATATACGGTTGGTGCACATTTATTAACACTGGGAAAGTATTAAATGCTGTTTTCTTGTTTTTCTTTCTTTACCATATTTTTCATATGATGGGAATATGATTTCACTGAAGGCTTGTTGTGTTGGTAGTTGGTAACTTAATACAGTATAGCAAAGATGATCCACTGATTTGTACCTTCACCACCTCTGTATGGGGGATAAGATTGTGTGACTGTGCAAAATGATTGCCATTTATTTTTATTTAGCAGAGGGAAACCCCCAGCAGGTAAAGTGCTGATTTTTATTACATGGCACAGGTTCTTACGCTGATGAACACTGACCTGTTACGACATCAAGCTCGTTGGAAGGAGCTTTTAAAGGAGATGCGTTCAGTAATGCACCAGCTTCAGGAGAAAGGATTCGCTGACCAGAAGTCATGGTGTTCTCACTGGGACCGCCAACTGTACAAGGCACTCGAGCACCAGTACCAGCTTGGTATTGAGGCTCTTAACCAGCACCTCCCAGAATTTAAAGTAGAACTCACATACAGGTACGGTATATGGCTATGTAGCCCATTATTTCATTATTATTATTATTATTTTTATTATTATTATTATTTATTTATTTATTTGTTTATTTTTTGTTGCTTGTTATGGCCTCTGAATATTGCTCCTTCCATTAGCCATAAAGTTCAGTGGGACCAGATCATCCTAACACTACACAGGTTAAAGGAATAGATGCCTGAAGTTCTGCAGTGCATAAGAAAAATGTATGAACCTGCAGTTAAGTTTTGTGAGTTACAAAATTTCAAGCAATGGACAACATCTTTGGCTAGAGTTGGCTCATTAATACTGTGAACATGTTTGTCAAAAGTTATGCGGACAGTGTTTGTTGCCAGCGCCTCACTCCCTGTTCTTATTGATTACTTTGGTTTCCAATGTCTGTATTCCTTTACATGGATTATTATTATTATTATTATTATTTATTTATTTATTTTTTTCATTGATTATCTGGTATTGTGTAGTAGGTATCCAGACTTTAGCTGTAGTAACTTTAAGGGGTTGCTCTTTCTAATGCCAGACAGTAGCATCCTTTAAAGAGAAAAAGGTTCTGGCTAGTGCCATATGACTTGCATTGTAATAGGGAAACCCCTTGCCCAGCTGTTAAATATGAACGACACACTATTTTGGCTAATGACACGATTTTACTCATTATGGGAGCAAAATCTCACCAGACATCAAAATGTGGGCATTATTCAGGCTAACACCATATGATTTTTGTCATAAAAAGGGAACCCATGTGTGTCCAACCTTAGATTCATAAATACTCAGTGTTCTGAAGTATTACTATTATTGTTATTATAATTGTTTTTTTTTTTTTTTTACCCTCACTACCATGTGATGAGTTTGACAAACTTCTCGTTATTTTACTCATTAAGTGGACATCCTCGGGGATAATGGATCAGAAAAGTTTCATGTGTCATACTCTCATAAGTTATAGAGCAATTCGAGCGCTTGCCCTCGAGACACAACTGACACCAAACTTGACATGAACCTGCTCTGGCATACCTGGCATGTCCACACAAAATTTCAGTTCATTCCACCCAATAGTATCACGTGTAGAGGGTTTCCAATGTCTGGTGAAAAATCAGGCACAGAAGTGAATGTGGCTCTTGTGCAACTGACTGAACGGGGTTATAATTTACACCATTGTTGTCAGCTCATCTTTCCATGTCTTTTGATCCGTAGCCTTTGAAATCCAAGGGGGTCAGATGTGGAGAGCAACACACAGACAATGCTTATTTGTATAGTATTATTGATTCTTTCTATAGAAATTTTCACATAGAATACCACACCATCACAAATTGAAGCAAGTTCCATCAGCAAATAGGGAAGTTAATATTAATGAGGTGTATGTGTGTGTTTTATCAACCATTTTGTAATACATCTTACACCCTGCACTATCTATACTCTCCATATTCCTTCAGTACTTGCACACAGTGGACTTATATTCATATATCATATATTCATGTTATCAGAGTTAAACCCTCTCTATAGAAATTAGTTATAAAGACTGAAGTATGTCTTGATCACCAGGGTTATGACAGATCGAATTGAACAGCAGACGACTGTGGTGATGAGCACTGCATTGCCACATTCACAGGTTGGCTGGAAGAGGGTAGATCAGTACACCTGGCAACAATAGTACCATTAGACAGATTGCCAGTAGTATATATGGCTAAAAATATTTTCTTTTTACTTTCGGAGTCTGTATAATGACCAGTGTGTTTAGTCAAATTATGATTACAAAATTGTTTTACCCCTGACACAGACAACAAAGGTTGCAGTTCCTGCCTCCAATGGAAGAGATCCGCATGAAGTACTATGGTCAACTGAAGAGGTTCCTTGCCATTCCATATCACTTCAAGGTTAGTAAATTGTGGCTTTTATTATACTGACCTTTTTTTTTCTATCTAGGTTTGCAGCACAAGAAATGGTAGCATCCAGCCCCACTTGCAGCCTTGATGGGAAACAGAGGCTTGGGTGTTGCAGCTGCACGAGTCTTGCATGAAGGAGTGTTGGTGCCAGCTTTGAGATGTGGATGTGAGACTATGGTGTGGCATGAATATGGAAAGTCAAGAGTGGGAACAGTGGGGATGGGACTGCGGAGGAATGTATGTGGAATGCAGAGGGTGGGTGGGATGCGAGATGGTGTGATTTGTGAGAGATGTGGAGTGGGGAAGTCAGTGGATGCCAGCATTAAGGAGAGTGTCCTGAGATGGTGTGGTCATGTGGAGAGAAAGGATAATGGTAGAGTGGTGAAAAGGGTGTATCTGAGTGAATTTTAGGGAGGGAGGGACGGGGGCGAGGGGGGCTAGGGAGAAGGTGGAGAGATATGGTGGATGAGTGTGTGAGGAAGAGAGGTTTGGAAGTCGGTGAGGCTAGGGAACTGACAAGAGATCGAGCTGGCTGGATGAATGTTGTGAGGAGAAGTGCATGATCAGGGATTTGGCACCCCTTATTAACGTGGCACTGTCCGGATTGACTCTGTTGGATATGTTTGTGTGAAGCTACAGAACATGATGAATGTTTCTGGCATATCCGATAGAGTGAGAATTCCGGGGACTTGAATGATGAGTGAATGGAAGTGTGGCTCATTGGATTGGGCAAATTTGGGCTGTCCGGACATTGCTACTCCTCATCCTGCCCTCGGGTGGGAAAGAAGGTCCAGTTGATGATGATGATGATGATGATGATGATGATGATGATATATATACAGTCATCTCGTGTAAAGTGCGTGAATATGGGCGACACAGCCCGTCGCACTTTATAAATTCGCACTGTGCGAAGCATGGTATCCCATGTTGAAATGGCTTTATGGGCAACACATCCTGAATTTTTGTATGTTGATTCACCAATACCTATCCCTAACTAAAATGCAAAAGGAAACCTTACAATAGAAACATGCAAGAGTTACACTATATACAGTATTTATGAAAATTCAAAACCATACCAGCATTGTACAGAGGGTAGATAATGCGATTTGTTGTTGTGGTACCCGACACCATACCACGGAAGGTGAATCAAAACACTCAACTGCTGTTCTGCACGGGCCTCATCCCATTCTTCACTTTCACTCTTATCACTACTGGAGAGGTTTTGGCTCTCTATTGTTTTTTTGTTTTTTTTTCTTGTAAGGAACAGTTTGTGGGCTCTTAGCCTTTGGTTCCTTCTTTCATGCATTAAAAGAAAAAAAAAAAATAATCCACCTTTCCACCCTTGGTACACTCATACATGTGAAAAATCCTTTTGGTAATGAATCATTCTGAATCATTACAAACGAATTTTTGGTAATTAATCATTCTGCATCATTACCGATTGAATTTTTGGTAATTAATCATTCTGAATCATTACCGATCAAAATTTTTTTTTTTACCACATTGCCTCACATTTGGTAATGAAAAATACCAAATGACAACACTGGTGATGATTGCACCAGTGAGTAACGAATGCTCTTAAAGCACAATTTTGTGTGGCCAGTTTTATGGAATGCACATCTTAGTTTGCACTAGGTTTGGTGCTGCCTGTTGCTGCTCCAGGAAGCCCTCAAAGTCCAGGTCAGGCACTTCAGACATAACGTCATCATCCTGCTGCTGTGGCCACCACTCACTCACACACCAGCTGCACCCCACCACACATACTCACCAGCCCCACCCTAACCCATTGCGCGCGACAAATTATGCTCGTGAGTTGCGAGAGAGTACCGTATTTGCCTTAATTTTTCATGCCCATTGCACATTGCAAGTAGCAAACGCACTTTCTAAATAATTAATTGTTGTCAGACCTCCGTCGCACATTAGGGGAGATGACTATCTATCTGTTTATCTATATACTGTATATATATATATATATATATGTAGTTCTTAGATCTCTCATGCCAGTTGTGGTCATCTGTATATTCACAGGGAGTAAATGAAGTCAGTGAACATCCAGTCTGTATTCACAGGGAGGAAATGAAGTCATTGAACATCCAGTCTATATTCACAGGGAGTAAATGAAGTCAATGAACATCCAGTCTATATTCACAGGGAGTAAATGAAGTCAGTGAACATCCAGTCTGTATTCACAGGGAGTAAATGAAGTCAATGACCATCCAGTCTTCCCAACTATCGTGGACCGCAATGCCCATCGTTTTGGACAACTTTTTCAGCGTGCAGAAGAGTTGTTTCAGAGACTAGAGGGGGTCAAGGAGCGCTTCATTGACTTATGTGCACTTGGTTCATGTGATGTTGAGCAGCTGGTGGAGAGAAGCTGCAAGACTGCAGATGACTGGGACAGGTTAGTAACTGGAAAATATTATGCAAATACTGCGTGCAGTACAGTAAACCCTCAACTCGCAGTGTACATATGATTTTTAATTTTTCAAATATTAAGTGATCCATCATAGTGTGGATCCTGTATTTCCACTGAATCATTATAGATGGGTTACTGACAATATCCATTTTCATCTTTTCCCTACCAGTATATTGATAAATAGATACCCTCCATTGGTTTGTAAAGAACAACATATAAATAGTCGTGTTGTGGCATTGTAAAAAAAAAAAATTAAAGGCTGGAGCAAGCCATCTTTTGAACATCTGGTTTGTACATGCACTTCCCACTTACGATTCTTATCTCTGCCCAATCACCAGTGCATGTAGTGTCTGCTCTCATACTTCTAAGTTTTCATGCTGTGTGTTCTTTCATTTCAGCACTTGTCACCAAGCATAACTATTATTAGTGAATGATGGCCAGATAACTCAATTGTTCATTCATGCCTTCTTTGAAGCAGTCATTACAGTGGGGCACCAATTTTCGCGCCTAATTGGGTCCAAAAATAATGTGCGAAAGTGGAATTAGCGAAAATTGGGGCATTGTCTTTATGGCAAAAAGGCTAATTGGTTCCCGGTTATCCTAAAGTAACATCAGATTTTCATTTTCACTTGCAATACAGTACATCAAATCACTATTGTACATTGTATTGTGAGATACAAACAATAAAAACTGTACAGTACACATTATATGAGGAGAAACATACCACAGAGACCAGGTTGAGATGTTTAATGGATGTTGGGGGTAAGTATCCGAGCCTTTCCTCCTGACTTTGAATGTCCCGGCCACTTTTTATCACCACCACTGCCTCCCGGCCCTCCCCCCACACCACCAGGCTCTCCCCCCACACCACCAGGCCTTTTCCCCACACTACCAGGTATAGTAGAGGCCATTGAACCGTGAGAATCCAACACAATGGAGCTAGCACGCTCGTACACAATGGCGGGAATGGGTGGACAGAGTGTTGACATGACGTCATTCAAGATGGCGGTGGGTTGCGGGCGGGCGGTGCAGGAAATTCAAAGTTCAAAATATTGTCCCAAACCCAAAATTTGTGCGCGAAAATCGATTTTTTTCAAGCGAAAGTGGAAGTTAGGGAATATTTGGTGCATGCTGCGAAAGTGGATTCCGCGAATCCTGCTGTAGCGAAAGTTGGTGCCCCATTGTATATTCATCCTAAGATAATACAAAGTGTCATTCATCGTGTGCTAGAGCCCATAAATGCATTCAGTCGTAAGTGGAAGAATTCATAAAATGAACATAGTTGGTAGCTGCATTATTGTTTTCATTTGATTTCTTCATTCCACTCATTTCAGTGTAATGTCATCAGTAAAAACTGGGTGATACACAATGCTGCTTGTCACGTGTTGTTTTAGAGAGAACTAGAAGGGGACTGAGCTGCATACTTGACCCATGTGAGGCTGCATTCTTGACCACATAAGACCAGTTTGATGCAATATACACCGTTAATGAGGTAGCCCATGTGCTATTTTTCCCATTCATATAATTTCAACATCAATATAGATACAGTATGAGTGTAACTTGAATCAGTTGCTAACATTTCTTGATTTTGTTAATTTGAATACAGTATTTGGAAAAAGATGTCATGATTCAAGGATTTACTGTATCAGATTTTTGACATGTAAAAGAGGTGCATGGAGACAGGGTATGGTTACATGTTACATGTTGCAGAATTTTGTAGGAGTCTGTGAACAATGTGCTTTGAAAGTACTGTACATGTGGATGAGAGTAAATTGATGGTTTTTGAGATAGGTGATTCTCAGTGCGTTGAACTTGTGAATAAGAGAGGCATGAACTGATGTGGATGTTTAAGTACCTGGAACAATTATAGAAATAAGAGATAAGTGTGCAAAGGAAGCAGAAAATAGAGTACAGTAGCACAGGTAAGGAAAATGGCTAGTGCTGGAATGACTGTTGAATGAAATAGAAGTCTGAGTGCAGTAGCTGCAAGAGGGTTGCATGAAGTAGTATTAGTGTTCACAGTTATGTGTGAGTGTGAGAAATTGGTGGGACATGAAAATGAAAAGGCAGGAGTTAAATCAGTAGAGATGGCATTATTGAGTAATTTGTGTTGAGTTCAAAGAGTGGATAGGATAAATATACACCCCACAGTTGGATTGTGTTTAGGAAATCTGAAATGTTATAATATGGGTCCATTGGGGATATGTTAGGTGGCCAGCTATGATTACCCTCATGTGACTTTACGTAACCTTACCAAAGCCCAAAACCAGCCAGGTTAAAAGTCATTATCACTTGCAGTACTACAGTACACTTGTACTACCACTGTAAACCATTGCATATAGAGTACTGAGCATAAAGCCTAGTGAAATCACAATATTGTCAACACACACACACACACACACACACACACACACACACACACACACACACACACACACATTACAAAAACTACACTACACTACACCAAAACTACAAAAAGGGCAACTACCATAACTTAAAGAAGTACTTCTTAGAAGTAGATTGGGAAAAGGAACTTAGAGGACAAGATTTAAATGTTATATATGGAAAATTCTGTGAACTTTATGAAATAGGAGTCCCAAATTACATCCCACAGCACAAAGAAGCAGAAATGAAAATAAACAAATGGTTTAATACAGAATGTAAAAAAAAAGAAAGAAAAAAAAAAGTCTAGTTGTGGAATAGATACAGAAGACACAATAGTGAGAGGGCATATAACAGCTATAGACAGACAAGAAACAATTATACAAGGATAAGGAGGGAAGTCCAAAGACAGTTTGAGGAGGACATAAATAAAAGTAGTGATCAACCGAAACTATTTTACAGCTACGTCTGAAGCAAAACCAAAGTTAAAGATGAAATACAGTCCATTATGGACAAAGGGATCATCTGTACACAAGAGAAGGATATTTGTGAAGCACTAAATGAATACTTCCAGTCAGTTTTTACAGAAGAAAATAATTTTGAGAGAGATGATATGGAACATGCATGCCCACATATATTACCAGATACTGTACTACAGTACATACATTTCAGATGACTGACATTTGATTTCAAAGAAGAAAATATTGGAGAACAAATGAAATATACCTACTTAGTGACATTAAAGAAAGTCACCTGAACGCCTTTGATAGCGTGTTTATTGTCGATCCCGCCGACTGGGCTTGACATCACCACAGCAGAAAAACTCAGATGTATTCAATTTGAAACCATAAATAGCAATGGAAGCCTAACTGGAAGTACTGAAACCTAACTGGGGGGCTTTGCCCCCAGGACCCCCCCAGTGATTATAACCTACCTAATCTAGTGTAAACAAAGATGTGCATTCCAGAAATTGGCACTAAAACAATATCATGCTTGAAGAGCATTGGTTAATCATTGGTGCAGTTGTCACCAGGGTTGCCATTTGGTATTTTTCATTACCAAATGTAGGCAAATTTGGTATTGAAAAATTCATTTGGTAATGAATCAGCATGATTCATTACCAAACTGATTTTTCACATGTATGAAGATAGAGAGGATGTAGATGGTGGATTGTATGCTGTCTTTGATTAATCTGCTAGCCTACATAGTGCAAAAATGATCAACATGCTGATACGTAAAAGGAGTTATTGTTTCCATTTGTAAATGCTGTATAATTAGTAAACAAAAAATGCTTGCTTTAAGAATTTGGTAATGAAAAGTTAAATTTGTTAATGAAAATTGAGGAGTTTGGTAATGTGGCCGAGTTCAGATCTGGCAACTCTGATCATCACCCGACCATGTGATAGTGAAACAGTCACTCAAGTTGGTGAGCACATGACTTTTGCTTGACAGGGGTAATAGTGGGTGGAACCATGGTGCTGTAATATTGCACAAGGCCAAAAAAAAAAATGCAGATGGATGAAGAAGCAACCAATCAGCAGGGCAGAGTGCAGGAGACGGGCAGCTCAGCCGTTTTGTCAGGTAGCGCTCCATTCGAATTGTCAAAATGGCGGGGATAACCTTGTCAGACAATGGAAAAGGGTATAGATTTGTAAATGTTGAAACAACAACTTGTCGAATAACAATTTGGTCGAGAAACGAGGGCTTGGTGTATTATTATATATATTATTTCATTCATTCATTGCCAGACGCCATGTATCCCAAACGGAGTGGGCAAGGGCATAGAGTTAATTGTTTTACAGGGAGGGGCACTAATCCTCCACCAACCCATATACCATTTGATTATTGTAGTGAATGTATAATACAGTACAGTACTGCAGTGGTAGTAAAAACAGTTTAAAAAACATTGGTGCGATCTGGACAAATGTCTGATATATCGGACACTGTCCAGGCTAGCAAGGGGAAGTCTGGAAGTCGCATTTATTGGAATTTTGCTCTTTCGGAATGGCTTGGGCCCCAATTAGTCTGTTATAGTGAGGTTTTACTGTGTGTATGTACAGTATATATAAAATTTGAGGAAGCGAGAAAATTGATGAAGAAAATAGATAAAAGGATGAATTTCATATGAAAAGCACCTGATGGGAGTTGTGTTCACATTATTAACTTGGGAGTTGGTGGAAACTATGTATCCTACAGGCACCATGAAGGCACAGTTTTAAGTGGACTGTTTGGCTTGTGAGATGAAGCTGAAAGTTTTATAAGCTTGAATGATAAGTAAATGGGTCTTTTACCAATTTCATAAGCTACTCTGTTATATTGTTCTTTAGCTACTATCTTGTTCTTGTTTGTGGAACTCTCGTGCCCCATAAATCAGTGAGAAATAGAGTTAAGATGATAATGATGTGATATCAACATGCTTTTGACTCTGTTGCAGAAACTTCCGTGCATCAAAGGCAAAGGGTCAAGAGATTGGAAAGCTTCCAAGCTCAGAAGAAAAACTAGATTGTTTCAGCATCAGTTTCCAGCCATTGCGTGTAGAGCTTGAGATAATGAATCGCCGTTACTGGGACATATTGGTACAGTCACTCCACAATGCCATCATTACAGACATCAGTACCATTGAGAGGTTCACCGAGGATGCAATTGAGGTTAGTTTTTTTTTTTTTTTCCCCAGTTGGTAGTTCAGCATTTCAAAAAGGTAGAAAGTCGCCTCCACTAATCACCACAGAAAGTGAATTGATAGTGAAGATTTACCAATCTTTTTACAACTATAAGTCAAGGATAGAGTGTTTAGTTAAGCACTCAACATTGGACAGATTCCTTAGTTTTTTAAATGTGATATTGACTGTGTATGCTTGGCATGTCAGAACTGAGCACTGTTTTCTTCCCAGATTGAAACAGTGCAATTACCTGCTGCATCCTAAAGTCTTGGTCTGTTTATGGCATTCATTTTGGAATCTTTGTTCCACATGTTTATTTTAGTTTGTGTTTGATGCACATTTCTAGACAGAGTTTGGTGTTGCTTAGTTTGTAAGTGGGTAATTACCATTGTCCTTGGAAAATGCTGCCATATTGTAAGTGGTTGATTACCATTGTCTTAAAAAATTGTCGTAAGAGTGATGTGTGACCATAAGCTTGGCAACTGTATACAAGTACATTTACATAATCAACACATTTAACCCCTAACAGGGAGGTGACGTTACATAACGTCCGTGCATGAGGAGGCGGGCGTCATTACGTAACGTCCGGCCATTTTCGGTCCTAATTTATTGGTGAAATCGGGTGATAAGGCATCCTAGTCACCTACTGTCCTGCCCTCAACCCACCCAAGCCATGAAACAAGTAAAATAGAATATGTATACATAGGTTGTAATGTTATAATTGTTCAAGAAAAATAGAATATACAGTAGGTTCGCACAGTGCGCGTCATCACAGTGCGCGATTCACATTGTGCGCGAGTAACCAAAAACCCTTGAATGCGTAAGTTTACCACACAGAACACGAGGCAGAGGCAAGGAGTGGCTCAAAAATGCCATTTTCTACTAGTGCACGACCACCCCTCACACAGCGCATCACGTGTTGTCATGTTGCTGCGTGATGGAAGGCAGGACTGAGCTGTGTATATCAAACATTAGCAAGATCCTTGCTGCCATGGATAAGCTCAAGGAGGAGGTGAAGGAACAGGAAGTGAGCAACATAAGAATGGAGGAACTTCTGGTTGGTATCGACAAACTCTTCCATTTCTACACAGACAGGCGCAGGGAAGAAATAAACAGGAGAAGACAGATGCTCATAACAAGCTACACACACCGGGCTCAAGTTGGTGAAATTGCGGAACCAGTGACATCGTCTGCTCCTGTTCCTGTTGAGGATGAAGAGGATGCAATGTCAGAAGTGTCAGCATTGGACTTCGAAGGGTTTATGGCCGAAGTGAGTGACTTTGATGCTCCTGGGGAAGGTGCTCAAGAGGAGTCTATGGAGGGAAGTGTTGGTGCGGTGGGAGGTGCGATGGGGAGTGCGGCACTGTAAGTGTTGCCGCGCCTCGGAACCCCTGTTATTTAAGGTCATCAGGCCTGTTGTCTACTGTTGTTAAGGTGACTACCCATATTTTTGTTTTTGTAGCTATAGCTTTAGTACAATGTCTGAAAAATATGACCTTTATTATGTCTCTAAGGGCCAAAAAATGTCCAGGTATAAGGGGGTACCGCCCATATGTAATTATTCCCATAAGATTATGTATTCCCAGTACGCAAATTCCCAGTGCGCAAGGTCGTGGACCGCCCAATCTCTCGCGCACTGTGCGAGCCTGCTGTACGTGTGTAAGTTTTATTGTTATGAGTGTTGAAGTAAAATAGAAAATACTTACATAAGATTTTGAGGACAATGAACAGTGTAAAGAATTCTATCTATCTATCTATCTATTGCCAGACGCCTCAATCCCATTTGGGGTGGCCACAAACAAATCGCCTCCAAGTCGCCCTGTCCCCCGCCATTTCACTGCCCTGCTCCCAACTCACCCCCCTCTCTCTCATATACCTCTCCACCCCATCCCTCCATCTCATCCTCGGCCTCCCCCTCCCTCTTTCCCCCTCCACCTCACTCACATACACTCTCTTCGTCAGTCTTTCACCCTCCATCCTCTCCACATGGCCAAACCACCTCAGTGTGTTCCTCATAACGCTTCCTATCACATCCACATCAACACCACAACGCTCCTTTATATCCACATTCGTCAGCCTGTCTCTCCATGTGACTCCACAGGCTCCTCTTAAATAACTCACTTCCACTGCTGTCACTCTTGACTTGTGTCCTTCCAACAACGTCCAAGCTTCACTTCCATACGTTAGAGTTGGTATCACAATACTGTCATGTAGTAACTTTTTCACTTCCATGCTCACTTCCCTGTTTCTTATCACTGCTTTCAAAGAACCAGCAACCTTTCTTCCCTGCTGTACCCTTTCAAGCACTTCACCCTCCAAACCTCCATCCTTACTCATCACACTACCCAAGTACTTAAACGTACTCACATTTTCCAAATCCTCACCATCCAACCTCGCTGTACATTCACTGACTTCACCTCTCTCAAAGACCATCACTTTACTCTTCCCTACATTCACCTTTAGATTCCGTTTCTTACACACTCTCCCAAACTCATCCACCAAGCCTTGCAGCTCCCCTTCGTCTTCACTCAACAACACAGTATCATCTGCAAACAACAGTACAGGGAGTTTCCAAACACTATCCTCTCTCACCATGGCCACTCCAACATCCACTACCCTACCTTGTACCTCTTTTATTACCCCATCCATGTACAGATTGAACAACCATGGAGACATGACACATCCCTGTTTCAAACCAACTTTCAAAGAGAAAAATTCACTTAGTTCACCATCCACACGCACTGCAGCCTTCGCACCATCGTACATACTCTTCACAGCATTCAACAACTTCCCATCTACTCCATATATTCTTAACACTTTCCACAATCCTTGTCTATCCACCCTGTCATATGCTTTCTCCAAATCCATGAAAGCTGCATACAACTTCTTTCCTTTCTCTAGAAACTTTTCCACTAAAGATCTAAGAATGAATATCTGATCTACACAACCTCTTCCCTTCCTAAAGCCTCCCTGTTCTTCTCCAACTAATTTCTCTGTTCTTTCTCTAACTCTGTCAATAAGTATCCTACCATACACTTTTCCTATTATACTAAGAAGACAAATGCCCCTATGATTACCACACACTTCTTTTTCCCTTTTTCCTTTGTACAAGGGAATAATTATACTTGACTTCCAATCCTCCGGGACTCTACCTTCCTCCCAGGCCAATCTGCACATTTTCATATGTGAAAAATTTAGTGTTCAGTGAAGAATAAGAAGATGAGTGAAAAGTTCACTAGCCTTACACAGGCGCACCTTTTGATAAAGCTGCCTGCCCGCACTCCTTCCTCACTCTCCCCTCCTCCTCCCCCCTCAGCCGGCAGAGACATATTGCCACATAAGTAATACCTCTTAACCTTCGTTTTTCATCCATTTTCATCGATTTATGCATGTTTAGGCTTATTTCCTTTATACTTTATTTTTCCGAAATTATGCCACCCCACGTGGTTGTATAATTGATAAGTCGTCCACCCATAAGGGATTAATGGTCTCAGGGTGCTGGAGAGGAACTTTTTCCATTTGGTGTTACTGATATAAACAGGCATCTTCATTGCCTGGCAGTACAAGCATCTCTGATGCTGGAGAGGAGTTTTCATGAGGTTGTGCTCTTACACTGGATGGAGAGAAACAGATACAACTTGTGCCCAGGAACTGAGCTTCCTAACCCTGCACGCATCCTGGTAGGTGAATCCTGGTCCAGTATGGGGGGGTATTATCATCTGTGTGGTAACAGCTGCTTCATATGCCATTTTTTTTTCTCTCTCTCTCTCTCTCTCTCTCTCTCACAGGAAATGGCTCTCAGATGGCCATTTTCCTCCTTCTAATAATTGCCAGAGGCATGAAAGCAAACCCAGTACATTTGCCTGGTTTGCTCCATACCCATCACAAGCACACACTGTATTACCGTACCACTGTATCATTTGTTCACGGCCTGAATATGACAAAATCAGGACATTCTAAGCAAGGATACTCAAGCTTTCACTGTATTTTCAACAGCAGGAGCCACTGATACTAAGAATATTTATGACTAAAAGTGAGAGCAAGGTACATAGATGGAAATGGGAAGAGCCAAAAGTAGATGACTTGCTTGTTGGTGAGAAGATATTGCCAGTGCCTGCCTTGGAAATAATTGATAAATAATTCTTGGTTGGACAAAAAAAAAAAAATCCGTTTGTGGTCAAAATCATCAAAAAAATCCTGTCAGTAATGAGGCAGCAGTGTAGTGTAACTTTTTTTTATGTGAAATTCTTTAATTTGTGACTTGGAAAACATGTAAGGTAAGGGTGCTAGCACCAAGGGAAAGTTTGGTGCTACTAAGGGCACTGAGGACGGACCTAAAAGAGTAAGGAATAGCCTTTCCCACGATACTGAATCGGACATTGTTGAGCACCATAAGGATGGGCATGGGGTGAATAAGATTGCAGAAGACCAGCCTTCCCATCACCTCGCATCATTGCATTACTCCACACCCACCACACCACAGATCTTTCCCTCAGCCTCATTGCTTCTCATTCTCCATTGCTCATCACCTACTCCTGATGACCTAGAGTGATTGCCCAGGCCCTCCAGGTTTCCTCCATCCTTGGGCGGGACCCTTGGTGATGACTTGGATTAGCCTGCGACATTCTTCAGGTGGGTGGCAGAAATGTTTGAGATTTTAAGTTACATGGCCCTTGATCCCTAACATATCCTTAACGAACCCATGCCAAATCAGCATTGATTTATGATCATTTCATACTTGATGCAGCCTGACTATAAATCAAGTCATTACACCAGGTTGTTGCTTGTAATGATTCCATTACCATTTCATAGGGCTTCACTTCATGATTTGGTGAAAGTGAGATTTTGGATGTGTGGATTTTTATTATTTTCAGGAATTACCTGCTGTCCATCCTGTAATCAAGAGTGTCCACAAAGTTTTCTTGCTTTCCTACTGATGTATTTTGATAAAGTTCATTAATGGTGTTGTTTTGGTTGTGCAGTGTTTCAAGTTCTGCTTAAGGGAGCTGAGTCTTACTGTTAAAGTTTGTTTCTGCTCTTGATGAGCTTCTTTGTTTAGTGGGGAGAAGTTGGGGTTGAAGTTTTTGGCATTGCCACTAGGGATGTGAAATTTGCTGGCTGTTGTAATGAGTCCGCTGATGATGGTAACTGTTTTGTAAGTGTTTGGAAAAGAATCTGTGTTAAAACCTTCTGATGCTTACTCTGTCTTGAGTGAATCATATCCAATATGCCTTCTTGTAATGAGTGAAGATTTTCTATTCTTTATCCATTTTGCTTTTCATGTGTGTGATTTGATAATAAGGAAGTAGTCTTATGAGAGATGTTCATTTGTTCATTCATGAGTTCCAACATCCCTGCATGCATTGATCTTGCTCACTTAATGGTGGCTGTCCATGCTGCTTGATCTCCAGGAGCTTCTCTAACAGTCCTGTCTCTCCTAAGTAACACTGCATGATCTTGTCCCAGGTCTTTTTTTTATCTGCCCCTTGAAACTTTATCCTCATGTTCATATCACACTCTCCTCACCTAGTTGTCATCTTCCATCCTCTCCACATTCCCAAACCATCCTAATCTACCCCTTCTGATCACAACACAAATGCATTCAAGTTCTACCTTCCTTTCAACCCTTCATTCACAATCTTAACTCCGTTCAGGCTTGTCATTCATGGACATATTGCACATCCATCTAATCATTTTCATCACTGCATGTAGGATTGTATGAATATTCTCCTCCTATACTGCTCAGTTCTTACTAATGTACAATATTACACATCAAAATTTGCTGCTTGCAAGGATCTTTAGCATGAGGAAGAACTGTCTCAGTGTCAGGAGGGGCAACAATTCTTAGAACTTCATCCGACCACCCCTTACCCTTACCAATAAGCTAGCTCCAGCCCCATTTTCAGCACATGTCATGTCTCCTAAAAAATAAATAAATAAATAAATAAAAATCCAAACACTCAGGAGACTCTCTAGCAATATTAATCCTTTCTTGCCTTTCTTCCTCTGCATGCACTCCTCTTCTCCACACACTACATACGCAAAATCAGCATTATTTTGCATCCCACCTATAATACCATTACATCTCCAATGCATCTACTTATCACAAACATTGTACAAGATGGAGTTACTTTCCACTTCCTTGTGGCAAACTGTACATTGCCACACACACTCTGTTTTGGCAGTACCACCACCTGCCCTAGATATCGTTACTTTTGTTTTATCCGTGTTTTCCCTTAAACCTTTGTACTCCATTCCATTTCTTCTCTTTAATTGTGTACTGTTTTTCAAGAAGTTTGTGTAAGGGTGCATAAAGTGATGTCAGGGGGTAGGCTGTCATTGGGTCTGTTCAGAGGCCATGTTGGGCTTTGGTAGTTATTTAGAATCTCTGTAAGTTCAAATTGCACTAGAATAAGGGCCTCTTAACTCTCATGTGAATGTGTGTTTAGCCATGAAGGGTTCTTTGTATTTATATCACTGGCTGTTATTACACTTGGGATGCACTGGAAGAGGGTGAGGGATATGGTGTATCCTCAGGGTATGATGTGATGGTACAGTATGTAGCTTTGACAATTTTGTGTGTTTCATTTTGTATTTTAATTTGTATTGATGCTATTTCTGTGGTCTTGTCATTTAATACATGTAGTAATTAGTATTTATATATTTCCAGGTTTTGAAAAGGCAACCTCAGACTGTGGAAGAAATAGCCAATGCTAGCAACAAACATGCAGAATATGCAAAACAAACTGAGGAGATGGTGGAACTTTACAATGAGGCAGAGCGTAAGAATAAGACCTTGGCATCATGGACAAAGGAGCGAGTGGAGCAGCTGTCCCGTGTCACAGTGCAGTGGGACAACTACAAGACTCTGATGGATAATCATGAGCAGATTGTGGCGAAACAGGTCTGTAGGTTCACAGTGCAACATATCTTAGCTTCCAGACTGTAGCTGAATGGCAGTTAACCTTTTGAGATTCCTATGACGCATTCATGCATCATTTCAAATCCAACCTCAGAGATTCTGATGACATGTTCATGCGTCATTTCAAGACGTGTTTGTAATATATTCATCATAAATTGCGTTTAAGTGTCACAACTTCAATTCATTTTTTTTTTTGAACATACTACAATTAAGTACAACTGTTCAGCTTTAAATTGATGCCAAAGCCAACATTCTGTCATGGAAAGTATATCTACAAAGATCAACCAAAGAAAAAGATTGCTAAGTGAATATGCCACTGAGAATTAAACAAAAATATGCATCTTTTTTCTTTTGCTTTACTGCACAGTAACATGCATAAATAGCCATCAACTATAAATCATTGTAAAGGCAATTTAGCGTAGCGTTACATGGTTCAACCCAGATAGATATATCTTTAGTACCTGATTCTTGGTGAATATTTTTCTATGGCAGGGTATAAAATTTATGGTGTTCGTCTAAATTCAACTTGTCATTTTGACTTTTTCTTTTTTTCTTTTCCTTTTTTGAACATACTGTGATAAAGTACACCTGATCAGGTTTAAAATGACACCAAAACCAGCATTCTATCCTGAAAAGTATATTTACACAGACCGATCAAAGAAAAAGATCCCAACGCAAATATACGGCCAAGAATTATACAGAATTTTGCATCTTTTTTCTTTCACTTTACCATGCAAAAACATGTATAAATTGCCATAAATACTAAATCGTTGTAAATGTAATCTATCGTAGTTTTGCATGGTTCAAACCAGATTTGCATATCTTTATTACTTTATTCTTGGCGAATATTTTTCTACGGCAAGGTATAAAATTTTTGTTTTAGCCTAACTTCAACTCGTCATTTTGACTTTTTTATTTCAGTTTTCCTTTTTTTTAACATACTACAACAAAGTACAACTATTTGGCTTTAAAATGCTGTCAAAACCAGCATTCTATCATGAAAAGTGTAATTAAACAGACTGATCAAAGAAAAATATCGCGTTGTGAAGATGTGGGTCAGCACGAGAGTGACTGACTCTAGGACAGACGTAATCTGAACAGGGCTGAAACCTGATGGGGTTAATCTAGATCATGTTATTGCTTTATCCTCTCTGTTGTTCTTGTTTCACAATGATTGTGTGCATGGTAGGCAAATTGTTGCCTAGTATTCCCCAATAATGTTTCTGGTGAAAGTTAATAATGCTGTCTGACCTTGTGCTTGTAGAGTTTTTTGTTCTTTTGATAATGTTATGTATCTCTTCTGGAGTGAAGGAGTTTATGTTGGTGACATGCAGAAAAGATTGTTTTTCAGAGTCGGTGCACCTTCATGTAAGGCGACTTGTGTTTATGTAATGGTTCTTGAGCACATCTTTTTGGTCTTTGTATGAGGGGATGTGTTGGGTATTGAAGATGATGAAAGCGTGGGTCTTGGAGGTTACTTGTTTGTGATCTAATGAGATTTTTAAGTGTTTTGTAGAGCCAGGAGGGGTTTGTGGAGTGAATGAGTGTTGTTACAAAGAATTTTCAGTAGTCTGTTTTCCTTGTGCTAGTATTGTCATCAGTTTTGTTTCTTAATTGTTGGAGTCTTGCAATGTTTTGTGTGTGTGTGTGTGTGTGTGTGTGTGTGTGTGTGTGTGTGTGTGTGTGTGTGTGTGTGTGTTCTTACCATACTTAATTGTTCTTATGTAAGTGTATGTTCTCAGGATATCTCACCCATGCTCCATATGACAAAAGCCATCAAGATGTGGAGGCAAAACTAAAGTGTGGAATACTTTCAGAGAGTGTTTGTGCCATCAGAGTATTAACTGAGTGATTAGCAACTTTTTTTTTTTTTTTTAATAGAATAATTGTCACAAAAAATGCAGTTCTCTTTCCAATTGGTGCAAAAATAATCATCACAGACATTCCCAGACCCTTTTCTCCTCTTCAGCATTTCACCTCTTCAGCATTTCACCTCCTGACACTTCAACAGTACCAGTGGCAAAAACACCTACATACTGTAATCACTCTTTGGGCAGTACAACACTTAACTATCAGAACACTATGCTACAGGTCCCCCTTTCCAACATTGACCCATCAGAGGTATCCTTAAGCAGAGCTGCTCGAGTTCATCATGCCAGGTGTAGATCAGGATATCAGCCATTCATCCTCAGTTACCAGGTTATATATGGATTGGGTGGAACCAGACATGGCATGTGCTCCATCTGTAGAACAGACCCTCACAACATAACTCACATGATTAAGAGCTGCACAGCACATGTCACACTAAGAAACAGACACTGCACCAGCAGTGAGGGAGACTTTAAGATGACACCATTAGGCAGTTGCCTATGTGTGGTCAATAGGTATACTGCTGCGCCAGACTTGACCAGGGTTTAGCAACATTGACAAAACCAATATGCAGTCCTTCTGTAAAGAAGTAATTGAAGGTATTTGGCACTAAAGGGTCCCAAATGAAGGAAATGTGATGAAAGTTTGGGTAAGTTCATACAGTGATAACTAACCCTTTTATGTACTGAGATTTTTTTTTTTCTTTATAAAGCTAGAAGAGTTTAGATTTAGTATCTCGTGAGGCTTTCACCATAATAATAATAATCCTTAGTTTTTTAGAGGGATTGGTGTGGTTGCATGTATCTTTTAACTCATACTCTGGTAGACCTAGAACACTATTATCACAGTCACTGTTATGTTCAGCCATCATTACACTAGTGGTGCATGATAATTCTGCCAAATATTACTCAAAAACCAAGAAAATAATAGTGCTTTGCAAGAACTTGCAGAGAACAACATGTCAACAAGGACTGAAGAGATGGTGGAAGTCACCCAGCCAATCAGCTGGCACCTGAGCCCACTCTTCCCATGCTGATTGGCTCAGTGGATGGGAAGTAGATATCTATGGTAATGGGGATACTTCTGAACCAGAGCACCACACTAGCAGTTTGGTGCATTCAGCCATTTTACTAAGTAGGAGTTTCAGCTTTATTTCCAGTGCTGAAGGGGACTTTTATCCAACTCCATATGCTAGAGAAAGAACCAGAATAATGGTATCCAGCACAAGCTTACAGTCACCTGGAAGGGCACTCTGGTCCCTTTAG
The DNA here is from genome assembly GCF_032717465.1 of Coenobita brevimanus. NCBI lineage: Eukaryota > Metazoa > Arthropoda > Malacostraca > Decapoda > Coenobitidae > Coenobita > Coenobita brevimanus. Next base: position 68,525,340 of record NC_137054.1, read on the forward strand.
ATGTGGATGCCCTCATTTATATGTAAACTGTAAGGGTCGAAATGAAGTGGATCCCTGTTCTTCCTTCCCTTGATGCCCTCAGTCACCCCCCTACATCCCTGGTTATGTGAATTAGCCAAGAAGGTCAAGCTGTAACTGAGACAGCCAGCAATTCGTTATAATTTTCATTACAGTTATACATATGTCATGGAACAAATGATGTATTGCATGATTGGAGATCGTTATATGATTATTGATTAAAATGAGACATGATTCTGAAGCCATCTGTGACTGTGAATACAACATAAGGGACATCAGGTTTCACATGTTCACTGCAAAACATCCTACTAAGCACACCCAGTACCCTCAGCATATTTTCCATGTGAAATCTTAAGGGATTTACAATAGATTCTTAATGCAGTAAGGTGTATCCTGAATGAAGAGTAAGTAAATCAGTTACAACATGATGTTTTTATGAATGGGTGATGTAGCAGTACAGTATCAGTAGCCAGTGTATCTGTAAATAGCATCAGCTTACATTAGAATCTTATTAATTCTACAATTTTGCTGGGAATCATGCCAAACCTGTTATTTGTCTTCCTAAACACAATTTCATTCATTCCAGCTACTCTGAACTCACAAACTCGGACTTTTTTTGCTCCTTGTGATATCTTACTAAAATAAAAAACTCTGTAATAACTTTGCTTCTTCCTCTTTTCTTTAGCTGTTTCTTCAGTTGTCAAGGTTAAACTCTTCCCCCAGACTTTTTCCTCTTATTCAACTTTGGATGATTATGTTGCCATGCCACCATCTCATCCCCTGTCTGTCTTCCTCATGTATGTCATTAAAATTTTCTCAAAATATGTACCATATGCTCTCATTATCTCAAGGCTGATAAGCCATACAGTATTTATGGGGCCCCTCGTATTGTTTTACTAAAGACCTGTGCTTCTGTATTCACACCCTGCATAAGCAGACTTTTTTTGTTTTTGACTGTCGGCTTGTAACTTTCCTTCTTGCAAGAAGTTTGCCCTCTTTCAGCTTGTCTCAAAGAAGAGTGACCATTCCCTACCCTCCAACTATTGTCTCATTGCTTTAATATCTTTCATTTTGCCTCGCCCGGATGGAGTCGAACTAGGTATTATTTTGGGTTGAGTTTGTTTGTTTGTTATTTTATTTGTTAGCAACATTACGGGAAAACATTTGAATGGAATTGCATGAAACTTTCAGAATGTGTGGGCACTGGTCCTCAAACAAAGTGATTAAATTTAAGAGGTAATCGAGTGATCTTCAAAGATCAAAATCAAGGTCATAGATTTTCAGAGGGCTGTAACTTGAAAATGGTTGGAGATAGAGATATTTACTATGATGAAACTACCGGAACTCATAATATGGGCTTTCATTTGACACCAAGACCTTTGACCTTGAATGACCTTGAAAGGTCAAACTCAAGGCCATGGATATTTAGGAGGGGTCTAACTCGAAACTGGTTAAAGCTAGAGATATTTACTATTATCTACATATAGGAGGTCTCATGTGGGTTTATAACTGGTACCTTGACCTCAGACCATGAAAGGTCAAACTGAAGTTGGGGATATTCAGGGGACTATAACTCAAAACTCATTGAAAACAGAGATAATTGCCAAGTTACAGGAAGTGTCATTTGGGCTTTCATCTGGCAGCGTGACCTTTGACTCTGAGTGGCCTTGAAAGGTCAAATGCACGATCACGGATTTTCAGAGGGCATAGCTTGAGAGCATTTGCGCCATTACATTAGACTAACTGTGCACTGACAGTAAATGTCAGAAACAAACCAGTATTTAACAGCAATAAAGTAACTGCTGTCAGGCGAGGTTTGTCGTGCCTGGCACCACTTGTAGAGTCTTTAAATTTATCCTAAACTGGAAGATATATTAGCACCTTTTTCTCATAACCTTTCAGACAGCCATTATGGGTTCCACTAGGAATGCTCCACTGGAGGTTTTCTGACACCTGGCCATCCTCATTTGGAAACTTTGGCAAAACTTTTGCCATTGCAAATGACTTCCCCCCCCCCCCCCCGTCATACAGTTTCTGTTCTTTCCTGTGCCTTCATCACCAGCTTCCATTCTAGTCAGCCTATAGCTGCTATTGTAGAGTGCAAACAATCAGTGGTGGTTTTTCTCAGGGTTCTGTCTTGTCACTAAATGTCTTCCTTCTATTCATCAATTATCATCCGAGCTGTATGTCTACTCCTATCTGCCTGTTTGCTGATGATTCCACCTTTCATATTTCCATCTGCTGTTCACAGCATCCATCACAGCTTACTTCAGCGGTCATGGGATGAGGCTATGGTGAGCCAGGTGTTATTTCTGATTGGGGTAAAAATAAACTACTTTTTAGTGCATAAATAACTCAGCTCCTATACCTTTTAACCTACCAGACTATTCCAAAACAGTACTCCTTAATAGTCAACAGTATATTGTACTGGTATCCCTTGCATAAAGACAGTTCACTAAATGACAGGCAACCTTAGTCCACAGTGTTTCCATATTATTGGAGACTTTGTTGTATTGCAGATTGAGGCAATCATGGGCAACTTGGAGAGCCAAACCAACAACTTTAATAATGAAGTAGAGAAGTTTGGGATGCGATGGTACCAGTTACGGCCAAGAGAGGATCAACTTGAAGGGGACTTGGACATTCAAGCAGCTATTGCTTTTATTGGAGAGAAACGACTTGAATGGGACCAACTGATGGAGACATGTGACAGACTCAGGTTAGAAACTGCTGAGCTTTTATCTTAAAATTTATGGTTCACTTGTCATCCAGGATTTAGTGGTTTGAGAGCTGTGTGGTTGTTCCATGCCCAGATGCTCCTTTATAATGCAATTGCTCTGACAGCAAAGAATATCACATTGATATTTATTAATACTGTTGGCCAGGCACATAAAATACCTTTGGCATGTACCTTTACTTTCCTTATAATTAAGAACTTATGTGCAACCCTGACATATGCAGTGTTGTCTTGGACACCATATTTTTCAGAGTGACTTGCCCATCACCTCAATCTCCCCTGCCTTGTATTATTTATTTTATTTATTTATTTATTTATTTGGTACATTGTGGAACCAATCCCTCACCCTCTAGGCTGTTTATTTTTACTGCGTGGTTTGTGTGGATGTCCTTTGGCCTCTGTAATGTGAGATTTTATGTGCTTTTGAGCTTGTTTTGGTGAGGTAGTTGCCCTTGGTCTTCTCTTCATTTTTTTTTTTTTTTTTTCCATAGGTAGGTGAGGACACTCACTGTCAATTCAGTGGATGTAGTGCTGCTCTTGGGTGACTGCCTTTTCCTCTCTTCTTTCCTTCCTTCCTCTTCTGTCATTCTTTCCTCTTCCTATTGTCAGTGGGTGACTTTACACTGAGTGCAAAACCAAATGGCTTCCTGTATGCCACGAAACCATTAACTATGCTGGATGGTAACTGTATAAACAAATTATGGCTCCTGGTGGTTTAGTGGGTAATTAAGGCACTCCAATTGGATTGAGTCTAGGCAGGTTTATATCCAAGTGATGGTTGAGGTTTATCACTCACACAATGCCTCTCAGCGATGAGTGAGGCTGGTTGCTTCATCTTATATGTCAAGACCAGCTTGCCTAGCCCCAGGCTCCTATGCTTCTCATGGGGCAACACAGATGATGATGATGACTTTCTCAATCCCTCCTCTCTCTAACTTGGTGTATTTGAGGTTTGGTAACCATTCCTATTTTGGCCTTGACTTTTTTTTTTTTCCAGTGCTCTTACAGCTGTAAGGTTCTGTTTAGTGATCATCAGATTTATGAGTCCCAGCAGAATGTAGCGGCCTATACAGTATCTGTTACTCAGGCCAAGTGCCACCCATTGGCTTTAGGTGAGTTCTGTTTGGACCACTCCATATTTTTTATTAGCAACCCCTGGATTACCTCATTTTGAAAATCTTAGTTACACTCCCGGATACAAGAGACAGTGATAATGAGAGTGAGGATGAGTTCAGCAGAGGGAGTGACACATTGATTAAGGGAGTGAATAAAAATGTTTGTGTGCAGAGTTTTGTAGATGTCTGTGAGGGTTATGCCTTGAGAGTAAATGTAGAAAAGAGTAAAGTGATGGTTATTGAGAGAGAAGGTGATTCCCAGTGTGATGTTACAGTGAATGGAGAGAGACTGGAATTGGTGAGAGAGTTCAAAAACCTTGGTACAGAGATAGAAAAGAGAGGAAAATGTGCAAAAGAAGTTGAAATTAGAGTGACAAAAGGAAGGAAAGTAGCAGGTGCTATGAAGGCCTTGATAAAAAAACAGAGGCTTGAATGTTGCAGCAGCTCAAGGCTTACATGAAGGAGTGTTAGTGCCAACTTTAACATACGGGTGTGAGACTGTGTTATGGCATGAAAATGAAAAGTCAAGAATAAGAGCAGTGGAGATTGGACTGCTGAGGAATGTATGTGGAGAAGAGGGAGTGGATAGGATATGGAATAATGTGATTCATGAAAGATGCGGAATGAGGAAGTTGGTGGACACCAGAATCAAAGAGAGTGTATTGAAATTGGTGGTTATGTGGAGAGAATGGATGACAATAGAGTGGGGAAAAAAGTATATCAAGTGAATTTGAAGGGGGGAGGAGGCGAGGTAAGCCAAGAAGGTGGAGGGATATGGTGGATGAGTGTATGAGGAAGAGAGATAAGGTAGATGAGTGTATGGAAGTCAGTGAGGCTAAGGGACTGACAAGAGACTGAGCTGGCTGGATGAATTTTGTACGGAGAAGCTCATAACCAGGGATTTAGCACTCCTTTTTAATGTGACAGTGTTCAGATTGACTCTGTCAAATAGGTGTATGTGAATCTACAAATACGTGGTGAAATTTTTTTTGGCCTATCTGATGGATCCAGGATTCTGTGAGCTTGAATGATGAGTGAATGGAAGCATGGCCCATTGAACTGGGCAGACTTTGGATGTCTTTATGGTGCTACTTCTCACCCTGCCCTAGGGTGGGAAAGGAGGTCCAGATGATGATGATGTGAATTTGTGAAAGAATGTGATTATGATTCAGAAACGAATGTAGTAGGTGAGGTGAGGGTGATTGAAGGTGATAATGTGAGAGAACATAAGGGTGAGTGTGAAATCAGTGACAGACAGGGAAATATGACAGTTACAGCTGAATTGAAGCTGAGTGTGTATGAAGGTGTAATCATACCTCTGTGTTTCTTTGGACATTTATGGAACTCCTGTAATTGTTAGGTGCAATCAACATTGTGTCCCACACTGTAGAGTGTAGTCAGCACTGATAAACTAAGGTTCAGCATATCATATCATATCATATATCATCATCATATGCTTCAGAAATTATTATGAAAAATTGAGGGTTTGTTCATATTTCCCCACTCTTGAGAAATTGAGTGAGCTACAGTAATATGAAAGTGGCTTAAAGTCAGAGAGAGAGAGAAAGAGAGACAGCATTCCCCCCAACCCCCTCAGCCACTGGGGGGGGGTGATGGGGGACATTGCTTCTTGGTGCTGGTCACAAACCTGGATAAATGGGTTGGGTTGGTGTCTGGAGGAGATGGACATTTTGCCAGAAAGTCAGTTTGGATTCGGGAGTGGAAAGTTGTGTGTTTCCAGCTTGTTGAGCTTCTACTCAAGGGCGATTGACATGCTACAAGAGAAAGACGGTTGGGTGGATTGTATGTAGTGTATTTATATTTGGAGAAAGCCTTTGACACAGTACCCCACAAGCAACTAATATGGAAATTGGAACACATAGGAGGAGTGAAGGGGAACCTCTTAGAGTTGATGAGAGACTTCTTGAGAGACAGACAAATGAGGACAGTAATAAAAAACAGGATGTCTGGATGGAGGGAAGTAACGTGTGGAGTCTCACATGGCTCGGTGTTAGCGCCCATAATTTTCCTGATATACGTAAACGATATAATAAGAGAAATAAACAGTTATGTAAGTCTGTTTGTTGATGATGCAAAGATCTTGAGGAAAGTAGAAGTTGAGGAAAACTGTAAAATGCTGCAGGAGGACCTGGATAGGATTCATGATTGGAGCCGGATGTGGGAAATTAAATTCAGCGCAAAAAAAAAAAAAAAAAGTGAAATATTGGAAAGATAAATGGGTAAAAGTACCGGTAGGTAGGTGGGGGCACCCAGCATCCACTCACTCAATGTAGTGCTGCTCTTGGGTGTCTGCCCTGTCCTCTCCTCCATCCTTGTTTCCTTCCATCTTCTGTCTTTTTTTCCTTCATTCTTTTCTCTTCCTTCTGCCTACAGGTGACTTGACACTCCCTCTTCTGTCTTTCATTCCTTCATTCTTTCCTCTCCCTTCTGCCTGTGGGTGACTCTACATTGAGTGACAAGCCAAATGGTTTCCTGTACACCAGGAAACCATTTACTACGCTGGGTGGTAACCATATAACCAAATTTTGGCGCCTGGTGGTTTAGTGGGTAATTATTGTGCTCCAGTCGGATTGAACTGGTGAAGGTTTATATCCAAGGGGTGATTGGGGTTTATTGCTAATGTAATGCCACTCAGGGATGAGTGAGGCTGGTCACTCTCATCTTAAATGTCAGGACCAACTGCCTATCCCTGGGCTTCTACGCTCCTCATGGGGCAACGTAGGATTGGATGATGGATGGATGGATGGTAAAAGTACCCAGAGACCATCACTGAATTATTTGATGGGTAATGAACTGATCACAAAAGTGAGAGAAGAGAAGCACTTGGGAGTGCTGGTCCAGGATAATTTGTCACCTGAAAAGCACATTAACAAGATAGAGAGACATATATTCTCGCCACTACCATAAGAATAGCATTTCTCTACATGGATGAGGAGATGATGAAAAAATTGCTAGTGGCCATGATCCATCCCAGGTTGGAATATGCAGCAGTAATGGGGTCCCCACATAAAAAGAAAGATATAAACAAGACAGAGAGAACACAAAGAACAGCTACCAAGATGGTCCCTGGCCTGGCAGTTCTGTAATACAGGGGAAGGCTGGAAGAGCTAGATCTGCCTTCCTTAGAGGAAAGGAGAGAGAGGGGCGACATGACTGCAGTGTTCAGGGCCAGGATGGAAGTAGAAAAAATTGACAGAGAAGATCTCTTTGTATAGGATGGGAGGGTAGCAAGAGGACACAGAATGAAACTGAAAAAGCCAGGTTGCTTGAAGGGTATCAAGAAATATAGTTTTCAGTATAGATGCATAGACCTTTGGAATAGCCTGGACAGAGAGATTGTCCGGCCTAAAAACTTAAGTGAGTTCAAAGCAAAATTTGACTTATCAGGAAAGAGATGGGACCCCACGGGCATAGCTCGTTTCCTGATCATGACAACTAGGGAAATACATACCAGTTCATCATTCAGTGAGAGTGTATCGTGTAATGATTCATACTGTAGCCTATATAGGTGAAGCTTGGACTCTTTTGGAAGGACACATGTCAACAGTATTTAGCTATGGTCCTCCTCTCTGAAGCTTTGGCCTTTGAGCCTACAGTAGATTATTCACCTAATATGCTGGGTACAAGGCCTCTACATCATACAAGTTACCACAGTTACCTCCCTGAGGTGTTCTTGTATGTACTCATTTTACCTGCCAACCCAGAGGGTTGATGAACAACAGAATCGGGTGATGCCAGCTAGCTGTACCATGGTGCCAGTGGGCCAACAGTTTCATATTCAACATTGGTGTGTTTTTGCTACATATCAGGCTAGCTGTATAAGCATATACAGTGCAGCAGATTCAGACTACCCTGAAGGTTTTGCTTTAGCCCAGCAACAGAATGAACATCTTGATGAAGTCACTGTTGCCAGCTGTGTTGAGTGTCCATCTACAGCCAGGTTGACTCTGGTGTCCTTGTTCTGTGTGTCTGCAAGTGCACGTGGTTGAGGTCACATTCCTCTCTCGATTGAAAAACTATCCAATAGTAACACAAATACTATCTATCTATCTATTGCCAGATGCCTCAATCCCGTTTGGGGTGGCCACAAACAAATCGCCTCCAAGTCGCCCTGTCCCCCGCCACTTCACTGCCCTGCTCCCAACTCACACCCCCCTCTCTCATATACCTCTCCACCCCATCCCTCCATCTCATCCTCGGCCTTCCCCTCCCTCTTCCCCCCTCCACCTCACTCACATACACTCTCTTCGTCAGTCTTTCACCCTCCATCCTCTCCACATGGCCAAACCACCTCAGTGTGTTCCTCATAACGCTTCCTATCACATCCACATCCACACCACAACGCTTCTTTATATCCTCATTCGTCAGCCTGTCTCTCCACGTGACTCCACAGGCTCCTCTTAAATAACTCATTTCCACTGCTCTCAACCTGGACTTGTGTCCTTCCAACAATGTCCAAGCTTCACTTCCGTACGTTAGAGTTGGTATCACAATCCTGTCATGTAGTAACTTTTTCACTTCCATGCTCACTTCCCTGTTTCTTATCACTGCTTTCAAAGAACCAGCAACCTTTCTTCCCTGCTGTACCCTTTCAAGCACTTCACCCTCCAAACCTCCATCCTTACTCATCACACTACCCAAATACTTAAACGTACTCACATTTTCCAATTCCTCACCATCTAACCTCGCTGTACATTCACTAACTTCACCTCTCTCAAAGACCATCACTTTACTTTTCCCTACATTCACCTTTAGGTTCCGTTTCTTACACACTCTCTCAAACTCATCCACCAAGCCTTGCAGCTCCCCTTCGTCTTCACTCAACAACACAGTATCATCTGCAAACAACAGTACAGGGAGTTTCCAAACACTATCCTCTCTCACCATGGCCACTCCAACATCCACTACCCTACCTTGTACCTCTTTTATTACCCCATCCATGTACAGATTGAACAACCATGGAGACATGACACATCCCTGTTTCAAACCAACTTTCAAAGAGAAAAATTCACTTAGTTCACCATCCACACGCACTGCAGCCTTCGCACCATCGTACATACTCTTCACAGCATTCAACAACTTCCCATCTACTCCATATATTCTTAACACTTTCCACAATCCTTGTCTATCCACCCTGTCATATGCTTTCTCCAAATCCATGAAAGCTGCATACAACTTCTTTCCCTTCTCTAGAAACTTTTCCACTAAAGATCTAAGAATGAATATCTGATCTACACAACCTCTTCCCTTCCTAAAGCCTCCCTGTTCTTCTCCCACTAATTTCTCTGTTCTTTCTTTAACTCTGTCTATAAGTATCCTACCATACAATTTTCCTATTATATTAAGAAGACAAATGCCCCTATGATTACCACACACTTCTTTTTCCCCTTTTCCTTTGTACAAGGGAATAATTATACCTGACTTCCAATCCTCCGGGACTCTACCTTCCTCCCAGGCCAATCTGCACATCTTCCACATCCATTCTACTACTATCTCTCCCCCATGCTTCAGCATTTCACCACACACTCCATCAATTCCTGGGGCTTTCCCCGATTTAACTTTCTTCATTGCTTCCACAACTTCTATCCTACTGATTTCTTCCTGTCTTCTCACCTCCCTCCTTCTCCCAGCCATTCCCCAGCCACTTATACTCGCATTACTTCCATCCTCTACGTTCAACAATTCCTTAAAGTGTTCTCTCCATCTGCTCACTTTTTCTCCCTTATCGACTAGTAATCTACCATTTTTATCTTTCACTTCCCTGCTAACTTCACTTCCACCCTGTCTTACTCTTTTCACTTCTCTCCAAAACATTTTCTTACAGTCCCTCCACTTTACACTCAAATTCTAAAATCTAAATACTAAAGGAAGTAAAAGAAAATACACAAGAAAGCTCCATAAACCTGTGGGTAACCAAGATCTGGAAAGGAACATTTATCAGGTGCACAAAACATTTAAAAAGTTAGATAAGAAACCTGTCATGACAGAATACTGATCTGCTGAAGGAGTGAAGAATATATCTTTGCATAGAGGAGGATTGAGAAGTAGTCACAATGCTCTCACTTTGAATGAACGGGCAAGATATTGATGACCATGATATTAAGTAATGCACTCTCACCTTAGCCTTTCAGATCACTTAAAATACCTAGATGATGTTGTAACAGGGCTGATACCCACCTCCTCAAGGTGCCTTCAAGAAGGGAACATAGGATAATAAATTTGTATTGCCACACATTTTATTCTTTGAGCCTTCGTATTCATTTTTTTCTCTCCACTTTTATAGGAAGGACTATGAACACTTCAACATGGGACAGCCAGTTTTTCCTGAGGTAGAGAGCATTGAAGCAGACATTCAGAGCCATGAACAGATATGGGGCCTTTTTGATGAGTTCAACACCAGCATGCAAGAGTTTGCTGATGAGGAGTGGATTGTCTTTAGAAGCAAGACCTACAAATTTGAAGAGTTTCTCAATAACTGGGGTGAGATTGGTGATATTCTATAGTTCTGCTTTTTTTAAATGGTATTATGGAGAGAATGTCACTGATATTTTCACCAAATCATTTTTTTCTTAACCAAAGTTGCTTCTTTCCTGCAAATAACTCTCATTGTTTTCATGACTGAATATCATGCTCATTGTTTTCATACATACTTAGAAGTGTAATGCTGTCTTCAAACTGCTGTACTCTTACCACTCACACAGCACTCATTTTTATTGCTTACACCACTCTAATACTGTACTCCAGTGTACTATGCTACACCATACTTCATAACCAATAAGCTGTAACAACAGTTTTTAACAGCCATATCATCAGCAGAACTGAACCTTCATATGGGAGTGATCAGCCTGTACAGATCAATAAGGGATAGAGGAATCCTGTCAAGGAGGAGGTGAAAGATCAGTAAGGTTTAGCAGTAACTGAGCTAAATTATTAGATAAAGAAGACAGTGAGTTAATTACACAATCAACTTTACTTCATCCTGAATAGTGGCATTATGAAATTGGGGGTGTAGTATGCTTGTGATAAGTGGGCACATAAGAGATTAGTGATATTAAAGGTGGACTTGGAGATAATGCTGATTTTATGTGTGCAACATGTCGGGGAGAGCATGTGGAGACTGTCATGCATGATAGAATTGATCTTGCTGGTGAGTCTCTTTGAGTGTGTGGATGAGTTTTGTTACCTAGAAAAAATGAACCTAAATGTGTTTTTTGTGCTGGAGCCCATAAATCTAATGATTGTAATAACGGAAATTCTCCCAAATGCATCAACTGCTTTTCCATAAGACATCAAGAAGCTAATTCTGATTCACAGTCAGCTGCCCATTTTGCGTCAAGTAGAAACTGACCAGTTATGATTTCTCATAGGAATAGATTGATTGAGAACACCAGTTTCAACCATTCAAAAAACTGACTAGACCCTCTTGAACCAGTTAAGGATGGCCCTTTTAAATATTTGTTCCATCCTACGCTCCTCATGGGGCAACGTAGGATTGGATGATGGATGGATGGATTCATAATTAGATAGACTATAGTAATGAAACTCTAAATCAGCACGAGCTTGACATTTTGTGCTTGACTGAAACCTGGTTGTATGAGTCTGATGTTAATATTATTTGTAGTGCTTTGCCTAAGACACATTCTATTATATGTATTCCCAGGCCTGCTACAGACTATCTGGGAGGAGGCGTAGCACTCATCTGTTTGGCAGCACTTGCAAACGTTTCTATCATAGACTCAAACCTGACCCCATCTTCATTTGAATTTATGGAAGTATTAATACATTTCCATCAGAATACCATTAGAATTGCAATTGTTTATCAACCAGGTCATCCGTGCACAGATCGAGGTTTTGTGGAGGAGTTTGGGCAGTTTCTTGAAGTGTATTCTCTTAAATCTTGGGGACCTCTTGTTCAAAGTGATTTAAATTATTGAGCTGACAGTCCGCAGTCAAAACCATTTCCTTCAGAATTTCTTGAGTTGATCACCCAGAATAATTTTTTCAGTCATGTGAGTAATCCAACTCATATCTCGGGACATGTCCTTGACTTGATCTTGTCTCCTGTTGGTTGCAGGTGCGTATCTGATGTGGAGGTTGACTTAGTTGATCCCCTCATCTCTGACCATGCTCTGATCACTTTTGGTTTTGATATCCCAAAACACCCTTCCTATAAAAAAGTCATCAGGTTCAGAAATTACAGGAACATTTACCACCATTTGATGTGTTTTGAAATTGATCAACATTTATAATACATTGATTCTTCAAATCTTTCTTCTGATGTTTTGGTTGATGTGTATGACAATGAGCGTAGGTCAGTTTTGTATCATTATTGTCCTGAGGCAGTAAAAATAATCATTGTACTTGATAATTCTCCATGGTATGGTCCATCCACTAATTCTTCGTGTAGACAATGGAGAAAGGGAGAACATGAATGGCATTTGCAACGGACTGAATTAACTCATTTGCGTTATGTTTTTGCGAGAAGAGCAGCCGTTCACAGTGTAAAAGCCCAAAAGGCAAGGTATTATCATAATAAAGTTGATTCATGTGGTGGTGACCAAAAACAACTGTCTGCAGTTGTGAATAATTTGGTGGGTCAGAGGAATGTAATTGTTAAATCAACTACTGTATCTGATGCCCAGTTGGCTTCTGGTTTTGCGTCATTTTTTGCAGTTAAGATATCTTGCTTAAAAAATAATTTAGACAACAGTTCTAGTGAAGTGTAAGCAGTTTACTTCCATCTACGGCGCACAGGGGGTCATTTGCTTTCAACATTTCTTCCACTGGTTGTAAACATAGTCAAATGTTACATCAGAGAACTTGACAAAACATTTTGCCCACTCGATCCATGCAACATGTCACAACTGCCTGATGTGTACGAGTACACAGCAGACTTTATCAGCAACATAATAAATAGATGCTTCTTAGAAAGTAATTTTGTGCAGTCTGAGAAACAAGCTTTGCTTAGGCCCCTAACCAGGAAACCTGGCCTTGATGTCGAGAGCATGATATATTATCACCCCGTCTCTAACTTGTCTTTCTTATCCAAGATTATTGAGCTGGCCATACTTGGTCAATTACTGCTACTTGAACATAACGGAGTTGTTCCTGTTGTTCATTCAGCATACAGAAAATATTATTCAACTTAAACTGTACTAACAAGGATTCATAGTGACGTGGTGGCAAACACTTGTAGTGGGATGTCCTCTCTCCTAGTTCTGTTGGATCTGTCTGCAGCTTTTGATACAGTAGATCATAAACTATTGTCGGATGATCTGTATTTTTATGGATTTCGTAATACTGCTCTTTTGCTCTTTAAGATGATACTGTGTTGTTAAGTGAAGAGAAGGGAAGCTGCAAGGCTTGGTGGATGAGTTTGGGAGAGTGTGTAAGAAACGGAATCTAAAGGTGAATGTAGGGAAGAGCAAAGTTATAGTCTTTGAGAGAAGTGAAGTCAGTGAATGTACAGTGAGGTTGGATGAGGAGGAAGTGGAAAATGTGAGTGCATTGAAGTACGTGCATAGTGTGATGAGTAAGGATGAAAGTTTATGGTGAAGTGCTCGAAAGGGTACAACAGGGAAGAAAGGTTGCTGGTTCCTTGAAAGCAGTGATAAGAAATAAGGAAGTGAGCATGGAAGTGAAAAAGTTATTAAGTACATGACAGTATTGTGATAACAACTCTAATGTATGGAAGTGAAGCTTGGACCTTGTTGGAAGGACAGAAGTCAAGTGCGAGAGCAGTGGAAATGAGTTATTTGAGAGGAGCCTGTGGAGTCATGTGGAGAGACAGACTGACAATGAGGAAGTGAAGGAGCGTTGTGTTGTGGATGTGGATGTGACAAGAAGCGTTAGGAGAAACACACTGAGTTGGTTTGGCCATGTGGAGAGGATGGAGAGTGAGAGACTGACGAGGAGAGTGTATGTGATTGAGGTGGAGAGGGGAGAGGGAGGGAGAGGCCAAGGATGAGACGGAGGGATGGAGTGGAGAGGTTTATGAGAGAGGAGAGTGTGATCTGGGAGCAGGGCAGTGAAATGGTGGAGACAGGGCGACATGGAGGCAATTTGTTTGTGGCCACTCCTTACAGGATTAAGGCATCAGGCAATAGATAGATAAATAGACATATAGATTTTAAATGGCAGCTAACATGCAAGGGATGTCATGGGACATCTAATAAATCGTTCAGTATACAAAGCTTCACATATATGCCAGTTTTCAGCCTATCAAGGTATCTCTAGGTTTCACCAATTTTTCTCGTAAAGTTTATTGGTTTTGGCTTTCACTGGTTGCAGGCAGTCCACATCATGTAAGGTATAGGCTCAGACCATAGTGGTGTTTAATTTATCCTCCTTTCATAGCATCTCAGCTTTCACCTTGTCATACACTGTCTTTTCTTTGACTTCATCTGCATGTCCCCACCCTTAGCCAATACTTTTAGTACTCCCCCTAATTTCTAAACAGTATCTGTTCCCTATTTCACTAAAGAAAGAAGCCTTTCAATAACTTTCTCCTTTATGTGAAAGCTTGTTTTACTCTTATGTTCACATGGACGGTTAGAGTAAAAATGTTTGGAAGTCAAACACATGGTGAAAATATATATCTGGGAGCTGTATAAACATTTCTGGTCAAAGTGAGGTCTAAGGACAGACTGGGACCTGCATTGTAGAAAGAACAAAAAAATTATTTTGTTAGGTAGCCAGAGAAGGATTTTGGATTAATAATAGTTTTTAGTTTATCAGGCATAAAATGAAAATGTTCTATATCCCCTTGTGGTTAATTATATTGTCTTGTTAATCAGTTTTTTCTTTAATTTCAGGGGACAAGCTGCAGTTGTCTGGTGAGACCACACCTGTCACTGTCCGGCTGATCCATGACCTTGAAAAGTACCGAGCATTGTTGCCTGTACTTAAGTATGTACGTGGTGAGGTATTCTCTGAGAAGCACTGGATTGAGTTGTTTAACCTCTTGGGCATACCCACCACCACTACTGTAGACAAGCTAACTTTTGGACATTTCTTGAAGGTAATTGTAAAAGGTATCACAAAATAGTAGATGGAAACTAGAATCTTGTGAGGCATGGAAAATTATTTTTTCAACATGAAAGTCACTTGGTATTATAATATCATTCACTCGTTATTTGTTATAAAGAGCAATCCAAAAGGACTTATTCTGTCAAAGCAGGTGGAAGTTAATTATGACCGAAACAGCTGCATTCATTGTAGGAAGGAAATGGACATGGGCTAGAAGTGGGAATACTAATAAATAATCCTAATGACAACAGAATATTCAGCTTAGCTGTCATTTCTTTCAGTACTAACTTTAACAAGTCATCACCCATTCTCTCACTGATATCTTCAGACAGAAACACTGTAAGTGGCCCACATGGAAAAGCTAACATTTTTACCTTGGAGGAAGTCAGTCACCATTCCTGTACTAGAACTTGACTCTCCCGATATTACTTCAGTAAAGATACATACTAGATACATAAAATCTATCCTAGACATTTTACCAACCAAGCTCTGGGTCCATATGGAATTCCTCCAATTATTTTGAATCAGAGCTTGCTTCTGTTCTAGCTAAATTATTCAGACAATGCATACATATTTTTCATTCCCTAATTCTTGGAAAGAAGTCAACTACCACCCAGTTCCAAAGAGAGAAGTTCATCTGATCCCTCTGAGTACAGACCAATAGCCATCACATCTTCTCTAGGTAGTGTATTTGAGATTGCCATTAAGATCCACATTGTTAAACATCTTGAATCCAACAACTTAATTATTGACAGACAAAATGGTTTTTGTGACGAAAAATCCACTCTTGGTGCAGTCTATCTCTTTACTCATACCATCCATCAGTCAGCTGACCAGTATGGAGAAACCTATACCGTAGCCCAAGATATTTCCAAAATTTTTGACAGAATGCAGCACTGTTCCCTGCTGTTGAAACTTTCTTGCTACAACCTATCATCTTGTCCCACTGATTTCCTTACATTCCAGCAATAGAAAGATGGAAGTAAAAGTAGATTAAGGTAGATTATGTGTGTTCCAATTTTCACTCAGTTAATGTCAGCATTCCACAAGGATCAGTCTTGGCCCCAGCCCTGTTTCTCATTCATATAAGTGACCTCTTGTCTGTCACCCATAATCCCATTCACTCATATGCAGATGACTCAATGCTTCACAGTTCCTTTACACTAAAACACCCATTCATAAAGTTTGCTGTCTCTAACTCCCATCTCAGCACAGCAGTCTCCATAAATCAAGACTTATCCAAGATCACTGAATGGGGACAAAATATCATTGTGTCATTTAGTCCACGAAAAAACAAATTTATCCACATTACTAATAGAAAGGTATTGCCTGATACCTATCTTACCATTAATGGATCAGTATTTCTATCCCTTTACTGAAATTCTCAGTGTTTCACTTAATGATACCCTTAGTTGGACCTGTCATGTCAGATCATTTTCCAAACTGCCTCAAAGAAATGTGGATTATTGTCCAGAATCCCTAACTTCCTCAGTGATGAGCAGTTTCCTGTAATTTGCAAGGAAATAAAAGATAAGAATGGCATTTCGGTGTTGGAGAATGGAGAAAAAGTGAGCAGATAGAGAGGACATTTTAAGGAATTGTTAAACATAAGGAATGAAAGTAATGTGAATATAAGTGGCTGGAGAATGGCTGGGAGAAGGAGGGGGGTGAGAAGGGAGGAAGAGACCAGTAGGATGGAGGTAGTGGAAGCAGTGAAGAAAGCCAAAATGGGGACAGCATCAGGAATCGATGGAGTGTGTTATCAAATGCTGAAGCATGGGGGAGAGATAGTAATAGAATGGATATGGAAGATGTGCAGATTGGCCTGGGAGGTATGTAGAGTCCCAGAGGATTGGAAGTCGGGTATAATTATTCCCCTGTACATAGGAATAAGGAAAAAGAAGCGTGTTGTAATCATAGGGGCATTTTTCTTCTTATGTAATAGGAAAAGTATATGGTAGGATACATATTGACAGAGTAAGGAAAAGAACAGAAGAATTAGTTTGGGAAGAACAGAGAGGTTTTAGGAAGGGAAAAGGTTGTGTAGATCAGATATTTATCCATAGGTCTTTAGTGGAAAAGTTTCTAGAGAAGGGAAAGAAGTTGTATGTGGCCTTCTTGGGTTTGGGGAAAGCATATGACAGAGTGGATAGACGAGGAATGTGGAAACTATTAAGAATGTATGGAAGAAGTTCAGGGAGCTGTTGCCTCTCCTGGCACTGAGACGGCTGTACCTCTGTGCTAAGGGATCTTTGTATGCAGCTTGTGTTAGAAGTGTAATGCTGTATGGTATGAGACATGGGTGGGAAAGCCTTCGTGAGTTTGAAGAAAGCATATGACAGAGTGGATAGACAAGGAATGTGGAAAATATTAAGAATATATAGAAGTTCAGGATGTTGTTCCACTCCTGACATTCAGAGGGCTCTCCCTCAGTGCTAAGGGATCTTTGTATGTTGCTTGTATTAGGAGTGTAATGCTGTATGGTAGTGAGACCAAGGCAGTGAAGGAAGAGGATATTTACAGGCTCAGACTAACAGAAATGACAATGATTGGGTGGATGTGCAGTACATCCCCGAGTGCGAGGCCTGGGTGGGCTAGGTTAACAATGGTAGAGTTGAAAAGTAGGATGGGACTGGAATGTATTGGTGTTGTGATGAGGAGAGGTAGATTGAGATGGTTTGGGCATGTGGAGAGGAAGAGGGATGATAATTGGGTGCAGAAAATGAGAAGTGTTAACGTTAGGGGTAGGGTTGCAATAGGTAGACCAAAAAAGACATGGGATGAGATCATTGAGTATGACTTCAGGGATAAGGGACTGAATAGGGAAGCTGCCAGAGATCAAGCAGCATACAGAGCCACCATTAGGTGACCAAGGTCAATGCATGCAAGCATGATGCAGCCTTTACAAAATGAAAACGAAATAAGGAGAAAATGGGAAGCTGTTGAATGCCGTGAAGGGTATGTATGAGTATGTGAGTGCTAGGGTTGCTGTGCATGTTGTTGGTGAACTAAATGAATTTTTCTGTCTGAATGTTTTATTGAAACAGCAGTGTCATGTCTCCATGGTTGTTCAGTCTGAATATGGATGAGGTCATGAAGAGATACAAGGCAGGGCAGTGGGTGTTGGAGCAGCCCTAATGAGAAAGGGCAGTGTTTGGAAACTTCCTGTACTGTTGTATGCAGATGTGTTATTAAGTGAAGATGAAAGGGAACTGCAAGGCTTGGTGAATGACTTTGGGAGACTATGTAAGAAACAGATCTAAAAGTTAAGTTTGAGAGAATTGAAGTCACTGAATGTACAGTAAGGTTGGATGATGAGGAAATGGAAAATGTGAGTGCATTGAAGTACTTGGGTAGTGTAATGAGTAAGGATGGAAGTTTAGAGGATGAAGTGCTTGAAAGGGTACAACAGGGAAGAAAAGTTGCTTGTTCTTTGAAAGCAGTGATAAGTAATAGGGAAGTCAGCATGGAAGTAAAAAAGTCACTGCATGATAATATTGTGCTACCAGCTGTAATGTATGGAAGCAAGCTTTTGAAGGGCACAAGTCAAGAGTGAGAGCAGTGGAAATGAGTTACCTGAGTGTAGCATGTGGAGTTACATGGAGAGATAGACTGACAAATGAGAAGGTGAAGGAGCATTGTGGTGTGGATATGACTGATAGAAAGTGTTTAGAGAAATACATTGAGGTGGTTTGGCCATGTGGAGAGGGTGGAGAGCAAGAGCCTAACAAGGAGAATGTATGTAAGTGAGGTGGAGGGGGGGAGGGGAGGGAGACCGAGGATGAGATGGAGGGATGGAGTGGAGAGGTATATGAGAGAGGGGGGTTTGAGTTGGGGGGTGGGGGCAGAGAAATGGCAGGAAACAGGGTGACATGGAGGTGATTTATTTGTGGCCACCCCTCATGGGATTAAAGCATCTGGCAATAGATAGATAGATAGATGTGGCCACATGCACACTTTGCAAATGCAGTGCAATTTCTGCCATCTTATATGCATGGCAGGCACCCTTATTCCTTCACGTACAACTTTTATCCACCAATAAAGGACCGTATTTTCGTAATATTTTCCTTTGTTTTATTATCTGTTAGCCATAATAAATGTTCTTTTCAGTATCCTAGATGAGGTCAGTATGATAATTTTAACATTTAACAATCTTTTATTTAATGGTTTAATACCAGTAATAACTACTCAGAAAGTCCACACAAGAACTGTAGCCTTGGGCCTGATTTTAGGTGGCATTTTAGGCTATGAAGTACCGTTTTCTTAGTACTTTATTATTCAGATGGCACTCTACAACCCAGATTTTTTTTTTCTTTCCATTTAAGAATCCAGATTTTAAAAAAATCTGGACACGTCCATTTCCCAGGCTAGCCAGATTTTGACAGTTGATTGTATTGTGCTGTAGGTAGTGTGCAGTGAGTTTGTTATAATTGGATGTGTACTTTGAGGGGAGTGACTAAAAGTTGCACAAGAGTAAGCCTCTGTGACCCTGGGACATAACCCCACATAGTCCAAGTTATAACCACATCAGCATCCAAAAAAATGCTTATCCAAAGTATTGGATATTGGGGTTTGCCTGTACTGAAACTGATTGTAACTTTTGGTGTCATGTTTCAGGTGAGAGACGAGGTGATACGTCAAAGTGAGGTGTTGAAGGAAATGAATGCAAAAGCTGCAGGTGAGCTTGTGATTCGGCAGGCCCTCGGAGAACTGGATGTGTGGGAAGTTGATACGCGCTTCACCCTTGTTCCTCACACTGACTCTACTGGAAGAGAACTTTCACTCATAAAAGAGTGGAAGGAAATTATCAACAAGGTTAATGGTCTGCCTTGAAGTTTGTAGAAGTTTGTACCTGTCTGTATTACAGTATTGTATCTTCATCCTTCTCTTCCTCACTGTCTGCCTCGTTACCCCTATGAAGTCTTTTGCCACAGTGCAGAGAATAATTTCTTTTTCATATTTTATTCAGTTAGCCAAGCAGATATTCACAGGCCACATTGATTTACCAAATAATGTCTTAAGAACAATACTGTATATCAGCATACACATTTTCAAATTATATTTGACAGTCTAGAGAATATGCATTCCTGCATTTACCTATACTGTCTTATGAACATTTTTCCACTCTGGATATAGGTAGGAGACCACCAGAGCCTGTTGCAGTCACTGAAGGATTCTCCATATTTCCCTGCCTTTGCTGACCGTGCTCGTGTCTGGGAGCAACGTTTGGCCGACCTTGATGAATACCTCTCTAACCTCAACCTAATCCAGGTACTTTTGATCAAGCTGCAGGCAAAGAAAGGTTATTGTGATAAGGTCATGCTGTAACACAGGCATCCCGCGCATAACCTGTATTTCAGCTAACAATATTTTTCTTTAATTGCTCTGCTTTTTACACATTTTCTGGCCATTGACACAGTACTTCACTTTTTGCTTCAGTGGTAACTTAGAGACAGAAATATGTGTTTGATATTTTTTGAGTGGTAAAGTGAAAATAAACAAGTTATGTATAATAGCAGTCCTGGTTAAAGGAAATATGAATGCTGCTTTGCCTTGTTAGCCTAGGTTAATTGAAGTGTCTATTTTTCATTACAGATACCCCCACTAAATGCAGGAGTTCTGTTGCAGTGTTAAGTGGCTTAGCAAAAAAAGTCTGTCTGTCAAGAGCTAGATCCATTAGTCCTAGAGAGAGTGGCCATCAACATCTCTTTCTGGTTTCCCTGTCCTCTTCCATCAGGGTGCCCTCCCTCCATCTCACATCACGCTCACCCTATTCACCCTGTCCTTACATCTCATCCTTGGTCCCCCTCTCCCCCACCACCTCACCAGCATATACTCCCCTGGTCAGTCAGTCACTCTCCATTCTCTCTGCATGGCTAAACCAAGTCATGGTACTTCTGCTAATATTTCCATAAACATCCACATCAACACCACACTTCCAGACTTCCATATTTGCGTGTATGTCCCACCACATAGTTCCACACACTTTCAGATACCTCATTTCTACTCTTTCACTCTTGGTGAGTTCTTCCAGCAAAGTCCAAGCATCACTTCTGTACAGTGGAGTGGGGATCATAGTACAGTGACCGCTTGGTTATCGTGCACTTGATTATAGTGGTTTTTGTTATCGCTGGTTGATGAAAATCTATACTCCTGCCATTATCATGTATTTTTTTTTTAAATGAAAAACCTTGTTTTCATGCACCTGAGCTGCTTTCTGCCAACAATGATGGTGCAAAATCTGTGGTTCATGATGGGTTTGAGGGATTCAAAGTTAAAGTCCCCCTCAAAGAGTTAAGCCCAGTTGGTGGAGACAATGAATCTCCATCCCATAGCCTTAGAACCCCTTACCTCAAGTCCATCTCAAGTCTGTATGGTACGTGTTTCTTCCTGATTGTGCATTTTTCATCATTTTCTATTAACCTAACCATTCCCATGCCTGTTTCTGATACTTACCATAGTAGTTTGTATATATATTGAGTGGGTCTAAACTGTTATAAAAGGAAAAATTTATGTTCAAAAACTCTCTGTGTAAGGTTTGTGAGAAGAGTGTTTGTGGAGTGTAGTGGCCTAAAACCATGTTGTGATGGGGCTAGGGGGGTGTGAGGTGTAACTAGTTGTAATACCAGTCGTTCAGTGACCTTGGAGGGAGTGCAGAGGAGTGTGATGGGGCGGTGTGAGGAAGGTAACATGGGGTCTTTGTTGGGATTGGGGATAGTGATGATAGTGCCATGCTTCCAGATGCTGGGTATTATTTTGTGTGTGTAGTTGCAGCTTGATATGTTGGTGAGTGCTTGTTCGCCTTGTGGTCCAAGGTGTTTAAGGTGAATGTTGCTTATGTTGTCTGGTCCACAGGCAGACAAGTGCTTAAGGTTGCTAATGATGTGTTTTGTCTGGTTGTAAGTGAAAGGTGCAAAGTCTGGGTCTATGGGGAACTGTCTCTTCCGTCGGATGATACATCGGTGATCACGATGGGGGTTTAGGTGGCTGACATGTGAAAAGTGATTGATGAGAGTGTTTGCTTATTATTTTGTTTGAAGGTATGGTGTCTGTTGTTGTGATGGCAGTGTGTGATTGTGTAGTGTTGCTGTTGGACAGTGTGATGCTG
Source organism: Coenobita brevimanus (assembly GCF_032717465.1). NCBI lineage: Eukaryota > Metazoa > Arthropoda > Malacostraca > Decapoda > Coenobitidae > Coenobita > Coenobita brevimanus. Next base: position 68,547,367 of record NC_137054.1, read on the forward strand.
TTTAGTGTTTTGTAGAGTTTGCTGGTATTTGTTTTGTGATCAAGTGTTTGGAGATAATTATTCCAGTTTAGTGTTTGCTGTTCTGATATTTTATTGTTAATTTGAGTGTTGGGCTCTTATATTTGTTGTATGGTATCCTATTTATGGGGTGTTGGAGAGTGTCGCAGTGTGTCCCGTTGACTGATCAGGCCTTGAATTTCTGGTGTGAAATTTGGGTTGTGTCTCTTTCTGTTGCCACTAGAGATGTGTCTTTTGTGTGCATTTTGAATAATTGTACTGAAAGTGTGCACAGCAGTGTTGATGTTTGTGATGAATATACTGTTTAATGTTTCAAAGTGTTGTTGTTTCAGTTGTGAAGGCCTCCCAGTTGGCTCTCTTATAATTAATGTATGTGTGTCTGCGGCCAGCTGGGGTGATCCTGGTTTTGGTAGTGATGATGATTAGGAGGTGGTCAGAGCCAAGGGTTTTGACCACTCTCAAGGATGTTGTGGGAGTGAGGTTTGGGAAGCAAAAGGTAATGCCTGGGGATGGTGGGAGGAAGAGGGCTTGGTGTGGGATTTTGTATGTTGATAGAAATTATTGAGTATGAAAAGATTATGTGTTTGGGACTGTTGTACAGCCCTCTGTCTGTGTCAGGGTTGTTGACACGCCAGGCCGATGCCTTGGCATTGAAATCACCACCTAGGATAATGTTGGGTATATTAGTGATGTGGTGTATTTGTGTAGAGTAATTGCATGGTACTGTGGGGGACAATTGAGGGGGAATGTATGTATTGGCAATCATTATGTGAGTTGTTACCGGTGCATATTTTAATTGATTGTATTTCTGTTGTGTCAGGACCAGCTTGCCCAGACCCGGGCTCCTACGCTTCTCATGGGGCAATGTAGGATTGGATGATGGATGGATGGATGGATTTCTGTTGTGGTGTCGTGTGGGGGGAGAAGTGACTTTGTGTGTGCACTAGTATCTGAAAAGTTGATGGATTTGTGTACCAGGGTGATGAGTCCACTGCCATCGCCGTTGGCCCGATCTTGTCAAATGGTGGTGAAATTATGAAACCTAGGTGTTTTTTGTGTTCTGCATAGTTTTGTTTCATGTAAGATGGGAGTGTGTATGTTTTGTTGTTTGATGAATTGTGGGAGTTCATGTTTTTTGGTGTTTATGCCATCTGTGTTTATTTGAAGAATGTTTATGTTGTGTGTAGGATGTGTGTTAGGTGCTGCAGCACGGGGGGGAGGTGGGGGTGTGGATGGAGGGAAAGGAGTAGGAGAAGGTTGTGATGGAAGTAAGGATTGGGGTGAATTAGATTGGGGTGGAATGGGAGGGGTTGGGGAGTTAAATGTGGGAAGGATCAGTGGGTTAGGCTGAGGGGGTGTGGAGGAAGTAGCAGTGAGGTTGGTGGGAAGGAACATTAGGAGCAGGTCCAGGTGTTTGTGTAATATTTTCTGGATGCAAGTGTTGTGCAGGTGTAATGGGTCCAGTTCTTGCAGGAATTGTGCTGAAATGAATCCATTGTCTGTTGGCTCGAAGTGATAGGTAGTAAGCATGCTGGACATATGTATTTGTTGGTGGGTCCTGGATTGCTGTCAGTGTCACTGGCTAGAAGAATTCTTCGAGAAATGACCACCAGGGAGTAATTTCTTGGTGTAGAAAAAATGGTGTTGTTGTGTGTGTTGTGTTGAGAGATGTGGTACTTGCCTGGGCGACCGAAGCCGCTCCCAGGTTCTTGGTCACTGTGAGGGGCCGGGGGGGGGGGGTTGTGGTGGTTTGGCCCCCATGCTGTCCTCCTCCTCTGCTTCGACAGCCTCTGGGTGGTAGACCCACAGTAAAGACGCCACTGCTTCAGGTCTTCAGTAAGGGTTAATGAGGTCAGTTGGATCTAGACTGTGCTTGGATCAGGTTCCTAAGCTCTTACTGACTTCCCACTCCAAGGGTATTATTACACTTTGTACGATAATGTTACAGTTTGGTAAGAACATGAATTAAAGCTAGCTGAGAGAGAGAGAGAGAATCTGAGGGAATTATGGTAGCGAGTTATATGATGATGGTGATGGTGGTGAGTGCTAGTAGTGACATGGTGATGATGATAATGATGATACTTTGTGTTTGCGTTGTCCTGCGCAGCCTTTTTTGCCTGAAGTAAGTGTGTGAAAAAAATGTATAGAAGTTAAGGAAGCTGTGGTAGTAACAGTGATGTTGATGATGATGATGTTTTGATAGTAATGACGAAGGTAATAGTGAAAAGTGTTAGCACTAAGCCAAGAATGTCAGTAATATTTGACTACAGATATTTTGGAAAACATAATACTGGTGTACAAATAGTAATTAATTCATTTATTCATTGCTGCATATACTCTGCTTATCAGGTTTTAAGTACTGAAACAATAAACTAGTAAATAATCATTATTGGTATTAGGATCACCAACAGTAAATTCTTATATTATAACACTGGCAAGGGTGACAGAACAGTCAGAAAATTATGGTAATTTGTTGGTTACCCATCAGCTTTACTTGTTTTCTCTCTTTGGTAGCCCCATCCCTCCACGATTCCTGCTGACATCACAAAAGGTGCACAGGGAAGCCAAGTGAACAGACCTTGTTCAGTAGCTCATTAGACTTTTGCTTGAACATGCATACCACAGTCATATGATTGAATAAACCTTCACATCCTCCTCTCACCACTCTCATATCAGCATCACTCCCAGGCATCTTTCCCTTTACAGGTACATAATTGGTCAGGCTTTTTTCAGTACTCTTTCCATTCCCTTTGTACAATATATATATGTGTACATCATTGTGATTAAAATATAAATTACAAATGCAAAAACTTCTTTCCTGATACATGTTCTTCAGGCATCTTTCATCATTATTGTCCCCTGGCACTCCATAATGACCCATTGCATCATTTACAGGACCATTGTCACATCTATTCATGACTCACCACAAACACTTTATATCTTCTGGGCATCTGTCCTATCACTCCTTGCAGCTGATGCCAGAACCTACCCTTTTCTGCCTAACCTATTGTTGCAGGGCACACACCCAACAGTTACTGCCACATCCACCTTTCGTGAACTGGAACTTGACATACATGGACCCCGAGATGACACATTTAAAATTTTTCATTCCCCTCTGCCATTCATGACTCATCAACAATGCAACTCCTTCCCAGCATCTTCCATGTGTATTAATATCTGACCTTTCACATTTCACACCTCACTCCTTTGCTTCACATCCTGTCTTCTTTGTTTCACACATTACCATCTTGGCATCCCTACCACTCTAAAGCACATCTGGCACTTCTTAACATCGTACTGTCTTCATTCATGTCTCACATTTCACACAGCCATGCAAACTTGCCAACTTTTCTTGGGCTTTGGGCAGCTACTAGGCTCTCTGGGCCACATTGAATTTTACCAGTGAGTTAAAAGAGTCTGGAGGACATTAACCCCAGCCAAACCCCCTCTCTCTTTCTTATGCCTGCAGGGAATATGGGGTTATATGGTTACCACCCAGCATCTTAAATGACTTCCTGAGTTCCAGAAAGTCATTTGTTCATCATTCATTGTAGATTTACCCATAAATAGATCTATATTGATTGAGTGGATGATGGGTGCTTTTAGCTTTCTTTTTTTAAATGCAGTTAAGGTGAGTAAGGAGTTAAGCACTGTATCCTTTTTATTACAGCGGAAGTGGGTATATTTAGAGCCAATATTTGGCCGTGGAGCACTTCCCAAGGAGCAGGGTCGCTTCCGGCGGGTTGATGATGACTTCAAATCCATCATGGGCGATGTTGCTCGAGATAGCAAAGTTGTGTCCCTGTGTCGCATCAGTAACATTAGATCCACACTTGTGACCCTTCTTGACCAGCTTGCCAGGTACGACATGTAGCAGTAACTTTTATCTAACATAAATCTTAATGTATAATCTGCACTTTTACTTTTCCCCCCAAAATTAGCCTAAAATCACAGTGTATTTTACAGTGGTGGTAGATATTATTGGTAGGGGAGGGATGGTCCAGTGGTGTCCCCAGTCATCCAATCTTTAAGTGGTTGTGACTTCCAGGAACTGATAAAAAACAAGCTCTTAGATTTTTGATGTTATGTGTTGGATGTGTGGTCTTGTGGCACATTTTTTTTCATTATTCACTGAACAGTTACATGCAGCACACAGTGATTGTCTTTTTAACTTCACAACATTGGTGATCAAAGATTGATTCGACAACACTGTTATGTATTTCCATTAAATTGTCAAGAAAGATTTTAAGAATCAGAGCAGTTTAGGGCTGACTTCATGACAGATCAGCTGGTGGTCTGTGTTCCTGTAATTTCTGAACCTAAGAACCTTCCTGTAAAAGGAGGTTTAGGGATTTACCACCAAAAGTGATCAAACCATGATGGGAAACTGAAGGTGTGATTGAATCAACTTGTACCTCTGATTTGCAACAGCAACCAGTGGGGGATAAAATCACATTGAGGACACGTCTTGAGATATGAGGTGAGTGAGACACATGTTTGAAAAAAATTTTCTGGTCAGTTAATTCAAGGAATTAATAGAAATAGGTATCCATTTTGAGTTATTGGTCCATTAGGTGAAATCATTATGAGCAAGCATGTACCAGCCATTTTGCAGTTTAAGAGAACAGTGCAATATTAAGGCCATATTCCCTGATACTGTGAAAATTTTGGCTAATAAAGCACTTAGTGATACCTTGTTTGTACCAGATTGGTTAAGCTTTCTTGTATGAAAGTATTGCATCTGTGCATTCAGTTTATATTTTGTAGAGATAGAAGAAAAATGCAAATACATGTACAAGCATATCCCATTTCAATCCATACCTTTCATAGCAAATTGTTTTGGTAGTAAAATGAAGTGATGTAATTGTCTGGATTTTATCAGGTGCCAGAAGAGCTTGAATGAATTTCTGGAGGAGAAGAGATCAGCCTTCCCACGTTTCTATTTTATTGGGGATGATGACTTGCTGGAGATCTTAGGACAGTCCACCAATCCAGAAGTCATTCAGGTCAGTACTCTTCATGCTTGTTTTGAAATTTTTATGGATTTAAATACAGTCAAGTCGCCTAATCCGCGGCAATTAGAGACTGATACCTACCCGTTGATTACGAATTCTGTGGTTTACAAAGTTAAACACCAATGGGAAAAAAGGATATTTAGTCTGGACCCTCATGGAACTCCCCTACAGCACCCTACCTGCACCTAACTAGCTGTACTCCCTGGCCAAGTGGGCAAACTTCTCTCCTTTCTCCACTTGACGAATAACATCCAAACGTTGCTGATAACTGAAAGGAGCCTGCTTCTTGAACCCCAGCTGAGTCGAATGTCGCCTTAGGAGGTTGGGGCCATCCATAACAGAGCTCAGGGAGAGGTAACCTTGACAAATAAAAGACCAGGTAGAGCTCAGAACTCATGAAGGAACATGTACTCGGTGGTTGGCAGGACAGGAGGTAAACAAAACATAGCGGCTGTAGTGTGCACACTTGCCACCAGGGTGGAGCTGTGATTGGCTACTGGGTCTGGGTTGTCTGTGATTGGCTAGCAGCCGCGGAATACATCATGGGTGCCCGGATATTATAAATCTCCTCAGAAATAAGCCACTTTGGAACCTAGGAAACGTGTTTTTCAATTTTTTTCCATGGAATAAAGAAAATGGGGACTGGTTGGGCAAATTACCCTGGATTACAAATCCATGGCTTACAGGTACGTGAATTAGGCGACTTGACTGTACACGCGTTTGCCTAAGTCATTTTTAAATCTGTAATTGTTCCAGTGTCTGTGTGGTATAGTAAGAGAGGTGTTCACCTTCTTGCAAACCAGCATCTCCATTACTCTCAGTATGAGAAAAAAATGTTGAATTTTTTGGCTCTGTCAAGGTCTTTTTTTTTTTTTTTTTTTTTTTTTTTTTTTTTTTTTAAAATCATTATGATAAACCAATACACTCACATGCATATACAGATGCATGTGCACAAGGTGGAGTACCAAAGAATTGGTGAACATAAAAGGGCTAAATCCAGACTCCTGAAATTAATGCTCCACAGCAGCTAGACTGTAGATGACCTAAGATTATCTAAGAATCTTAGGGGTTTAGAAGAATAACAACAAGTACTGTATTGATAAGACTAATAAGGCATTTGAGAAGTGAGCATTAGGAAGTATTGAAACAAAATCTTCATAAAGCTAAAACAAAGAATTTGTGACAGAACAGCAGAGGAGGAAGGGGAGCATTCTTTCTACAAAATAGCAGAAATAATGCATGAAACAAAGGAGGGATGTATAATTACCAGGGAAGTACTGTAAACATTAATGCATATAAGGAGATGCATGCAAATGATTTTATAGGGGTTATGTATACAGTAAACTCTCAATTATCCATTGTATTTCAACCAAACCCTGTGCCGGTTAAAGCAAAATGCTGGATATTGCATATCCGGTGCAATATTTGGCTTTGAGCCGGATATTCTGATTCTATCCATCTCAACCCTCTATCCTAAAAACTTTACCATGAATAAAAGATGAAAACTATGCATATAAAAAAAACACAGTAATGACACAGTACACTAATACAGTACTGTACTTAGTGTACTGTTGTATGTACAGGCATACCCCTGTTTAACGATGCAATTGGTTAAGTGAAAACCCTTCACTAGGCGGGGTATCATATCTTGGGGTAGATTTAACGTGTAAAGTATAGGGATTCTTTTTTGAGCGTTGGGTTTCCAACCAAGTCATAAACCCACCCAAATGAGTCCTAAAAAAGTTTACAACCAATCTAAATGGCCTAACAGCTGTATAAGAAGCTAACATAAGCCTAAAACCAATGCCCGTCTCACTTGTACCTGGTCTAGATCACTAGAGGATGCAATCTCCGACTTGTATTCAAACTCAGTAGAGAAGAAGCAGCAGCATTGTATACAATCCCACCATCTGACAGTCCTGAGGCAATTAAACAAACATCGGTTGTGAATAATAATAATATATGAATGACACAGAATCGTCCAACGGAGAATCGTTGATGTTTTGACAGGGACTTCTCTTGACAGGGAATGCAATCAATGATGCAGTCGGGATAGCCTGTTCAAAGGCCCCTCTTTCTGTCATTTTAGTTACTGTTCTGGTTGCTGAGCTTCCTTGTTTTCCTCTCTCTTATTTTCCAACATTTATTTAGAATATCTGATCTACATAAACTCTTCCCTTCCTAAAAACTCTCTGTTGCTCCCCATCTAATTCCTCTGTTACTTCACTAACTCCTACCATATACTTTTTCTGTTATGCTAAGAAGACAAATGTCCCTGTGATTACCACACACTTCTTTTTCCCCTTCTCCTTTGTACAGGGGAATAATTATGCCTTACTTCCAATCCTCCAGGACTCTGTGAGAGTGTCAAGGTTGTTTAATATCAGATTTAAGTAAGTTGTATACAACACAGTGTGGTCCATGTATAGTGCTTCTCTTCCACTCCACTGAGCAGTTTCTTCATGTGTAGCCAGAACAGTCCAGCACAATTGGTGTCCAACCTGCATCATTTATTCATTTTCTGCTTTCATGACCTCACTCATGCCCACATCAGCAGATTGAACCATCCCTGCAACAAACAAGATGCTGCCAGGTGGGTGTATAGTTGAGCACTGTTTATGGACCACCCTGTATTTCATTGGAATTACTTCTCTCTAGGGGCGCTGATGAGAAGCCTACTCATGGTGGTGCTGTGTACCCTGGGCGAAGTAAAGCAGCTGTGGCGTTCTCCCAGAAGCCAAACCTCTTCATATTTCCCTGCACCTCACAATAGGGAAGGACCATGGTCTGACCCTGGCGTGATGCTGTCTACCACAAGGCGCTGCTATTATCCTAGACTCTGCATGTATATTACTGTACTGTACCTGTAGGGTACCTGTAGAACTGCCCCATGGAAGCAATTGCTTACCTGTGGTTGATGAGTCTGCTCAGCCAGATAAACTAGGGTTAAGCAACAATAACAACAAAAACAACATCAAAAAATCTGTACAACAGCATCTCACAAGGTGAACATTGCAAAATTCAGTTGCTTATATTACATTTATTACTGAAAACATTAACAGAATGTATCATGAACACCTTCTTATGTAAACCTTCCTTTTCAGTCTCATCTCAAGAAACTCTTTGCTGGAATTCACTTTGTGAGATTTAATGAGAGTAACACCCACATTGTTTCCATGAAGAGTCTGGAGGGTGAAGACGTGCCATTGAAAAAACCTGTAGAAATAACTAATCAAGTTGAGGTAAGTATATTAAAATTGTTCTTTATTTAAGATACTTGGTACCATAGGTGGATAAGAACCGTTGTCATGTAAGTTGCAGTTTGTACATAAATGATCATTAAAAAAATGTTTACTTCGGGAGAGAGGTTTTTCATAATAAGAAATTTGTTGTAGAGATAAAAGTGATATCAGATGCATTGCCCTGTACTGTGCTGCAGATCAGTAGCAGGTGCCTTTGGTGTGTTATCATTTGGTGACAAACATCCCTTGCCTATTTTATGTCTGACTACTTGCATCAACAGCAGCAGCTTCTCTTTGCTTTTGTAAAAACACCCCTCCAACCTCACCACCATCCCCACCCTTTCTCCCCCCCACCCCCTCCCTATCCCTCACTTTCCACCTCCACCCTACTCACCCACACCCACACCCCATCTCTCCCAAGCACCCAGCCCCCCCTCCCCACACCATCCCACAACCCCCCACAACCCACACACGCATTACCACCACCACCCACAAATCCCCCACCATATTGCATCCGCCGATTATGCCTGTCCTGAGCGTGTGTCAGAACATTCCGATGCCCGTCTTCTAGGGGTTAAGCTAAAATACACACTGGTGATTTTCAGTTTCCTTCACAAAGAAATTTTACTGGCATAATGTGAAATGGTGTACTGTACTGTTTGTTGAAGTTCGGGTGTATTAGATAGCTTTTGAAGAAAAATATTCCAGCCCTCTCAGCTCTGGTGAGTTTCTGAAGGTCAGAATCATTGGCGTTGCAGCATGCACTGAATGAGGTGAAAGGAGTCAAAGAGGGAGGATGGATTGTGGAAAGGAGTAAACGAGTGCCATTTGAGCTTTTCCTCCTTCCTCCCTTGTCTCTCAGCTGGTAGTGGTGATAGTGTGGAAATGGATTGTTTGTTAGGTGAAAGGGGTTGAGGATTGGGGAGGGGGAAAGAGGGGGACAAGAAGAAAGAAGGACTTCTTTATGGTGTGTATAATACTCTCGCGTCCAGTACGTGTTTGTCCAGTACTATTTTCATCCAGTATGGCAGGGGGGGGGGGAAAAAAAAATTATTACTGTAGTATGGATTTGTTGGGCTAGTACGGATCGGCCGCGCAAAGTGGGCCAAATCCGAGGAGTTCTTCTCTAGTATTGACGTGCTGCATCCAGTACTATTACCCGTGTGCACTTGAGAAGATGGCCAACACCAAGGAATGTTTCCCTAGTACTGCCGTATCAGTCCAGTACGCCTTCCTCGTGACTGGTGGCATGTGCCTGTCAAATTACAGTATTGCATTTCCCCCTGATAACGAAGACAACGGTGTGTCAGTGTGTGACTATGAGGGAGGTTGAGGCAGAGAGGCCTCCTCAGGATCCTGAAGGCCCTCCTCCAGGAGGTCAGTAGGACCTCCTACAGCCTCGGAAACCCCTCCCCCTTCTCCTCAAGCACATCACCACACACCTTAAAGGTTGGTAAAATCATAGTTGTGTCAAAATGTAGTTAAGTTGATTTTGGGGGGACTTTTTCAAGGCCTGTCTGACATTATTTAATTATCCCATAAGGTCTGTTGTTTGTCCAGTATGGAATTAGTCCAGCACAATAGTACTGTCTGACAAAAATACCGTGCTGGACGCGAGGGTACTGTATGTGACCCAGTGACAATGAATACACTAGCAAGCAAGCAACATTTTAGCCCAGGTTTAATTGAAGAATGATCTCAAATACTCTATAGCCAGAGCAGTGGCTCATAACTATACATTTTAGCTTGAACTGTGGTTTTTATTGATAGCTGAAGCTAGGTTTCTTCTTCACTATCTCCTACGTCACAGTAACAGAACACAGAAAGATTAGTTTTTGTGTCATTCTTTATAAGCTTCGATGATAATTCTGTACAGAGTATATGTTATTGCTTATTGTACTGTTTAACAGGACTGGCTGAGTAATCTGAGTGAGGAGATGAAGAAAACTCTGCAGCAGCTGCTTACTGAGTGTCTGAGTGAAGGTCGTACTGAGTCAGGCATGGATCCTCTCAAGTATCCCTCACAGGTACTTCAGTTACTACCGGTACTTGTTTTGTCCTATAGGTTTTAACTCTTGAGCTAACCACACACAACTTTCCCAGCACAGAAAAAGAAAAAGAGGTTTAAAGATATCATCATGATCTTTTGTATTTCAGCGGATATATGTGAAGACGGAATTTACAAGTCCCAGCCAGGGCTCAGACAACATGCCTAACCACCTTGCTTGAATAGTTTACAGAATGTTAAGTGAGAGTGACAGGAGTAAAGCAGTAGACATCCTTTACATAGATTTTCAAAAGGCATTTGACAGAGTGCCTCTTCTCAGACTAATATCAAAAGTGCCTGTACTCAGTATTTATAGGGAGGTTACATTCTGGATAGGAAACTGACTAACAGAGAGGAAACAGGTCTCTATATGGTACATGTTTCTTCCTTATCATGCCATTTGCATAATTTTCTAGTAACCTAGCCATATCTATGTGTGTCTTAGCGTATGGTATGTATATTTGTAGTGGGTCTAAATTGTTGTAAAAGTGAAAATTTGAGTTTACAAGTGGGGTGCCTGGTACCAGTTAAGATAAATCTCGTAGGTCATGTGCTTCTGTTATCTTGCAGTTTTGTTGTCATGCACTAGGTATGGTACCAGTTATGTGCAATAACCAAGGATCATTGTAGTGCAATGAACATTGATGCCTTCATTACGATTATAAGTATCCATCCATCATCCAATCTTGTGTTGCCCCATGAGGAGCATAAGAGCCCAGGGCTAGGCAAGTTGGTCCTGACATTTAAGATGAGAGTGAGTGATTATAAGTAAATAGAGTAAATTTGTGTTTGCAGTTTGCAGTTATTTTTTTATTTTTATTATTATTTTTATTTAGGGAACCAGACTTCCCACATAATTTATTACCATATGGGCTTGCAAACCAGATGATGGCCCTGCAGTTCAAGGAGAGAAAAATTTTATGACAAAAGAACAGCATGACTGGAAAATAATGTAACACCATGAAGAGAGGATTGGCAAGAAAGGAAGTGTAACCTATACAGAAGTGTGTATTTGTTTGATTATGTTGATTTTAATCTAGATTGTGCTCAGAATTTGCTTCCTTCGTAATGATCTAACTTTCATTGCTTATATAATATATCATACCATGCATGCTTGGAGTAGTTAATTTTTCTTCCATGGTACAATTGGTAAATAAACCCTGGTAGTTATCTGATTACATAAAGTTTCCTAGCATTATTATTATTATTATTTTTATTTATTTTGTTTGTTTGTTTGTTTGCCAACTCATTCTACATGTTATTGTCTAGATCTCTTTAAGAGACTATTTTGACAGATCCTGTGCCTGGCAGATGCCATTCTCTTCACTGAGCGCTGTGAGGAGTCCATCAAGGAGGGTCGTCTTACACATTTCAAGAAAGAGCTTGAGGTATTTGTAACACCAGTAATTCCATATTGTACCTTGTATCAAGTTTTAGACTAAGTATTTAGAGAAATTTGTTCTTGTTGTTACTGTATTCAGAATGTTAGGAGTATCATATTGTACGCAGAAAAGAGAAGAATGTAGCGAGATCCAGAGAATATGTGAAGTAAAACTGGATGTCCTCAAATGAACTACAGCAGACTCTGCGTATTCATGAGCTCTGTAAGCCTGGATTCCTAATATGCGGATAGAAAAATGCCGTACCAAGGATGCCTTATGTACAAAAAAAGTATGCTGGTAGCACAGACCCAGACCCAATTTTACCAGTGTTTGTCTGATTGATGCCTGTGTTGGCTTGGGACGCAGTACACTTTAAACTGCCTGCTCAGTGACATGGTTTTATTAATACTCGCAGAATCCTCTGCATGTCTTTCTCCATGTGCTGGACAAGCATGTGCAGCAGTAACCTTGACCAAAGTTAACCCACTATACTGATGTACCGTTTCTTTGTACCTTGAAACAGCACTTTCTGTCTACAGTGTATGTGGTAATGCTCTGCTCTCAGTTGAGATCTAGCATTACTTTACCCAGAAGTGGTGAGCCCAAACAAAAGTGCCTGCCTCAAGCAGTGAATGAGGAAATGTTGTGCTGTCTGGACAACCATGAATTTGTGTGAGGCATGGTTAATCCTTAAACGGTGGGCTACATTCTGATTTTACACTGTTTGGCAGGTTATTTTGGAAAAAAATAATGTGTCATGAAATCAGGCAAAACATGCATAAATGGATCAGAATAGCTGAAAAAACTCAGAATTTGATGTTACTCACTCCAAATTGCGCGCCGGTTGGGACGTGGTGAGAGGTGAGTAAGAGATGTGGAGGCATGTCAAGGTCACAACTGAGAGCAAGTGGGTAGAGGGTCTTGTTTTCTGTTCTTATTTGTAATAGCAGACTAAAATATATTATTTTTACATTATGTACACTATTCTTTGTCTTCATGGTGCACTTTGAACACTACACACTATGTATAGGTACCGGTAAAATTTTTCATAGCTTACGTCTCTACAGTTATGATTTTACATATGTAGATATTATGGACAACTGTTCATATTATCACAGCTGTTCACACTATGTTTCAGTGTTTGGTATTCTGCGAAGCAATCAATGCAGACACCCACACACACTCCTGGCATATAATAGGCCTGGGGAATATGAATGCTGTCTGGAACCTCAAATGCCTTTTCCTTGACGGACGCTCTGGAATGTTGACTGCCTTTTAGGGTTAAGACCCTTAGGGCTGTACTATAAAAACTAAATGCCAGTAATGACTAACATGAGCGTCTTATGTTCCTGTTTTTCATACCATAAATAAATTTGCTGTTCATGCCAGGCAATTGTCACCTGGTTATGGCATAAAATACTATTGGAATGTAACTGGAGGATAAATGCCACAAAAGACCCTCCTTTCGTATAACAAATTTAAATGGTCATAAGTACGATAGCTGTTTTTTTCATTTATAAACACTGAATAATTCAGGAATAAATTTTCCTTAGGAGGCTAAAATATATGAGAAATACATGGCTGTTCATAAAATTTTACAAGACTAAATGTTTCCTTAATGAATATGAGTAAACAAAAACTTTCATGGTGGTGACATTGTAATGGAGTGTATAAATACCCATGTTGCTTAGAGGCAATGTGGAGGATCCTCTCTTTGGCTCATTGGTAACGTGTGCGCATATGAGGCGTGGGGGCCTGGGTCCAAATCCCTGTCAGACCAGTGATCAATTTGGTAAGTTTCGGTTTGGTCCATTACAACATGGCGCATAATACAGTATTGGAGTTAAGATAATAAATTGTGCATCCTAGTTTGTTTCAGACTACCTGTGTACTTTCTCAATAGATTTTTGAAATGACAATTGTTTGAAAGTTTGTGTTAGCCAGCTCAGTGCTGTGGTTAATACATTTGAGTGCAAGTAAGCTTCTGCCTTTAACCCAACAACATCACTGTGTGACAATTCATGCCTATGAAAAATCTTGAAATAAATGATGTGTAAGAAGAGTGTATATATAATATTACACTTATCAGAGTTGGGTCAGTGTTGGTAAATAGTTAGTTAAATTTATATTTTTCACTAGCCATAGTGTACTGTTACAGTTAAGTTACAGAAATCGGTAATAAAACAAAGACAAATTTTTATCAGTGCCAACAAGTATGTGCAGTCACTTAAGTTCTTTAATTGAAAAATGTGATTTGTTTTCACACCAAAATAAATTGATAAGCTCGTGTTGTTAAGATAGTTAGGTAAGGTTACCAGATATGAGTGAATTGGTTAGTTAGGATGCTGGCTGAAATATTTACCTGTTTCAAGCGCTCAGATTTGAGCATAGGTGTGTTGGCTTTAAAGCAAAATTTGTTAGGAAATGCAGATTATTCCATGAAAATTAAAAAAAAAAATTCTTGAGGCATCTTTCTATCCCAAGAGCTTTTCTTACTTGTAAGTAGCTACAGGCCTAAGGAAATGGCCTGTACCATGCATATATAAAATAAAATATAGTTAATTGGATAGAAATGACAGTTATTGTATTGGAAGAGTGGGTGGGTGTAGACAAGGCATGGAATATTGGTTAGGGTGGAAGGATTATACAAAAGCATGAAATGTGCAGCTAATCAGTGGCTGACAAACACGAAGTACAGTAATGAGATAAATGTTTAGTGAAGGAGACAAACATCAAGCATATAACCAGTTTAGGAGAGAGCTAGGAAGACAGAACAGTAAACAGTCTGAAAATATATAAAACAGAACTGGTTGAAAGTACTATGGAGGTGGAATGATTTCTGGGAAAACGGGAAAGCTTATCTAGCAGACTGGGACAGAAAAAGAATTACTGTACCATGTAACTTAGGAAGTCATTGCACACTTCTTGAAAGGAAAGGTAATAAAGAATGTGAGTACCAGAGTAGTATAATTACAGAGCTAAACTGGAAATTTACAAGTAATACCTGAAACAGGGAAGGCAACAATTATGTGGAAAAAAAAACGAAAAAAACTATAGCTACGGTAGATATATCGAAACTGAATGAACAGCTATTCCAGTACACACATCTGATAACCTATATTTTCCGATATGGAATGCTGGTCATGGCTGGATGATAGGTGTAGAAGGAAACTGCTGAAAAAGAATGTAATGTTATTGCATCTCTCTTATGTTGGTGCTGCAGTGGGTGTCACTATTCAACCAGTTTTTTAAAGAAGCAGTCTTCATGCTAAAAATAATTCTCCAGTAGCTCTGTATTTACATCTTCCAATATAAATTTAGGAACACACGATGTACTGCTGCATGAGTAGAGGTGCATATAACCTGGATAAACTGCTGTATAATTCATAACTGGTGAGCTGGCTGGAAACAACAGGGAAATCTATGAAGTATGCAATAATACATTCACTTTGCTCTTATGAATTCAAATCTGGATAAACTCAACAATTATTTCATGCAAATAACTGCAAAAGAAGGATAAATCATAATTCATTCTGAGCCTATACAGGACACTGTATCTTGCTTGTAAATGCATTCTCTTTATGCATTCTACCATCATTTGCTACCAATTCTAGCGCAAATATACTTATTTCCTACATAAAAATAACAGTTTAGAATAGGTTAGCAAAGTGTCTGGTTTATTAAACAGAAGAAACTTTCAAAATTTGCACGCTTTTAATGCTCATACAGATCATTCTCTCCCAGTCTATTGACTGTCATGGCCTTCAAACACCAGAACTGGGTTTTGCCAAGACTGATGGTCCAGATTTTTTATAGTAACGATGACTGATGCTCAGGAACGTCTGACAACTGAGCATTGCTGTTAGACCACCTGAACTCTTGGTTTTTTTGGTCATCATCATCATCATCATCATCACCTGGACCTCCTTTCCCACCCAGGGGCAGGACCCTTAATGTAATTGTGTCTGCAGAGAGACAGTGACTCTGCATGTAGTGACAAGCTAACTTATTTCATGCTTTCCAGATAACCTATCTGTTGGGTAGGGGAAAAAGAATATTACCCTGCTGTCCCTGCCTGCTAAATTTGCAAAAAGAGACAGGGTGGTGCAGATAAGGCTCACAGCACTCTCCACCTGTGCGAGGGGTACATTTCCTGGTACTGCATTCCTTCTCTGCACACTCCCCAAACCAATCATGTTTACAGTGGTTCTGCTTTCTCTGTTCCCATTCATCAGGCTTTCAAATTATTCTTTCCATCTGGGCCTTACTTCATCCCTATGGGTTAATAATGTACCACCTACATCCTTCACACTTTCACATTTCTTTCTGCTTTCACTTCTACATTTCTGGACCTCTTTCCAGAATAACTTTCTATTTTCAGAGTAGTTTGCATTCATTTTTCCTCCTAGATCATCATTTACCTCCTTCATTTTCCTCTTCATTAGTCTTTTTATGTGCTTCTTGCTCTCAATATATTCAGTTCTTATTTCAGTTGAACCCCTGTCCTGTAACCACTTTAGCCACTTCTTCTTCTTTTCTTCCACTGCTCTCTTAACTTCTTCATCCCACCATGCTGTACCTTTCTTCTTTGTTGTTACTCTTGCCACACCACACACTGCTTTAGCATTTCTAACTAAGCAATCTCTATATGCATTCCACAGGCTGTCCAGATCCATTTCATTCTAATTTGCTGATTCTGACTCCTCCCCTACTTTGGTCCTATATACATCTGCCATTTCTTTGATCCTCAGCTTCTCAACTTTCAGTCTTTCTCCCTAACTGCTCCTCTATCTCTTGGTCCACCTCACTCCTCTCAGATTGATCTTGCTTTCCACAGTCGTATGATCTGACAGACCTCCACATCGTCCTCTCACAGCCCTCATATCAGCAACCATTCCCAGCATCGACCTCTCTGCAAGCACGGAATCAGTCGGGCTCCTTTCAATATGATCCCTGTTCCCTCTATATCATGTATATTTATGTGCATCTTTGTGCTTGAAATATGAGTTACAAAAGCACAACCTCCTTTCCTGACACATATCCTTCAGTCACTTCTCATTATCATTTTCTCCTGGTACTCCATTGCAACCTGTTATGTCATCCTCAGGACGAGTGCCTATTCTTCCATTCATATCGTTCATTACGATCACTTTATAGATTCTGGGCATTTCTCTCACTGCTTCATCCAGCTCATCCCAAAACCTGTCTTTCTCTCACTCCCGTCCTCACATGGTGCATATGCTACAATCTCTACCACTTTCACATTCTCATCCTTGAACTTGACTTACATACTCCTCTAGCTAACACATTTCTAATCTCTCATGCCACTCTGCCACACCTCATTCATCAGCAAAGCAACTCCTTCCTTGCATCCTCGTCACCAATTCATGCCTGATCTTACACATTTTACACCCTCCCACTCCTCCACTTCACACCCTTTCATCTTTGTTTCACACAATGCCATCACAGCATATCTACCATTCTTGAACACATTCACCACTTCCACCCTCTTGTTCTCCTCATTCACACCTCTCACATTCCACATCGCCATGCAAATCTTCCCATTTGGTTTGGGCTTCGACAGGTATTGGGCCCTCCAAGGCTATCTGAAACAACTGCCATGATTAAGTAATTTTGGATAGGGGAATCTGGGGGACACTTAACCCTGCCAAAAACCCTGGTTATATGGTTACCACCCAGCGTAGTAAATGGTTTCCTGGGTACAGGAAACCATTTGGCTTGTTACTCAGTGCAGAGACCATAAGGCATCCCTACATTGAGAGAGTGGATGATGGGCACCCCCCATCTACCACATAAAAATCACTTAACAGAATAAACTACAGCCAACCTGGCACAAAAAAATAGAACACTAATGCCAACATAATGGATAGGCCTGCAATGGGGCAGAGGGAAGTAGGCACTCAGATTCATAAGAATACTAAGGGCAAATAGACATGAAGATATTCTGTATAAGAAACTGGAGAGCAGCTTAAGTAATGTGTTCACCTGGATTATGGACAATTCTCTTGATGTACAGTATGTACCTGTATGGTGCTGTGTAGCCTGAGTTCTTTTTTTCAGGAGATGAATCATTGACAGGGCCAGAGGAAATTCTTTAAGCCTCATGAAGCATTATAGTTGGAGTAATGTGCTTACTCCTCAGCTCTGAGTTTGGGCTGATTTGTCCAGTCACCACTTATAATGCCTGTATGGTGACGTAACCAGCTCTGATAACCTTTTTTGTAGGGTACCTCCAAAGGGAAAGAATGGAGAATGAGAAATAGTTCTGTGTAAATATAAGTACATTATACAGTATGTAGGAGGATTAAGATGAAAATAATCATGTGCCATAAACTCTTATGAGTTAATTCATGTTCTTTCTTTAAGGTTAAGCTGGAGTCGTACACAAGTGTGGACCTGAGCAGTGGAGAGTCAGGGGAGGAAACCAGTGACAACCATGTGTTGGAGCTCAAACTGAAGGCTCTCATCCTGGACACAATTCATAACATTGATGTTGTCAGCACACTTCTTGCCGCTGCTGCCACCACCACCTCTGACTGGGCTTGGCAAAAACAGCTTAGGTAAGCAGGAACTGACCCTGTGTTTTGTGAAGAGGGGGGTTGGGTAGTGAAGTGTCCCTCAAGGGAGGTTCAGGGGCATCTTGCACCAGCAATATATTAAAGTTTCAGTGTCAAATGGTGCATTCTGAAGCATACTTAGACTGAAGATGGAAGTTTGAAAAACTACTGTATTTTATTGATCATGGATCTTATGGTTGCCAGCCATGAACAATATTGTGCTGTACTGTATAGATCAAAATAAAATTTAAATCAGTCGGTGTCATATCCACTTGCTCGCAATGAGAGTGAATTCAAGAACATTATTTTTCCATTAGCATAACGTTCTCCCTACGTGTCAAGTGGGGTTGGTGGAGAATTAGTGCCCCTCCCTGTAAAACAATTAACTCTAAGCCCTTGGCCACCCCGTTTGGGATACATGGTGTCTGGCAATGAATGAATGAATGAAGATGTTACTGATACAGTATTAGGTGCTATGACATTCTTGTGATAACTCGGTACACAATACCCCTAGATGCAATACCCCGGCTTAATGATGGGGGTAGAAATACCACCATACCCCGCCTAACGATGGCCAGACCCCAGTTTAACAATGGGTTTTGATTTTTTTTTTTTTTTTTTTACCGATTTTGATGATAGACTAAAATTGTGTGTTTAGGTTGATTTATAAACTGTTTTTAGACTTAGATTAATGTGTTTTAGCTAAAGATGGGGTGAACATTGTCATTTTGGGGTACAGTTTACTAAGCTTGATTTTTTTCAGACTTATATTTGACAATTTTCAGATTTTATTTGTTGGTTTTAGTGAGTTACTTACAGGCGTTAGGCTTAGTTTAGCTTCCTTGATAGCCGCGAGGCCATTTAGATAGGCTTTGAACTTGTTTTAGGGCTCATATGGGTGGGTTTTGGACTTGGTTTGGGGGGAAACTCAAGACTGGTAAACGCTCCACATTGTTTTACGTGCTAAAAGTACCCTGATATACAATACCCCATCTAACGATGGGGCTTTTATCTAACCAGTTACATTGTTAAACCATGCCACTTTCAAACTTTTTTCTTTGCTTTTTATTCCCTCTTTTCTCCCACTCTTCATTGGTACCACTTCCTCAATTTCTAATCCATAACTCATCAGTAGAACACTGTCTTTTCCTCCGTTTTCTGTTCATTTTTTGCCTTTGCTTCCTTTACTAGCTTTTTTATTTTAGCTCTTTTTCTTCCTCATTTGCATCTCTCCATATCCACATTTTCTTGAACCCCTCTTTGTCTGATAAGTTCCATGTTCTGTTAATGATTTCATTTACCATTACCTAAGACTTAAACTTTACTTAAAGTGGCCTCTTCCCTCCTTCCTCATACTTTCCTGTCCTAAACACTTCTTCAGTCTCTTCTTGAGCTTCGTTGTTACCTTCCATAACGACCGTACTGATACTATCTCTTTAACATTACTCAGTTCTTCTCTTTCCCTTTCTGATCTTACTGTCGTATGTTTTTCTTTTACTCATGAAATTATCACGCATTTTTTCTTGTCTGCTACATCCCTGACTAAAGATTCTCCACTTCTTAGTACCCTACCCACTTCCTTCTCCACTTTTTCCTTGCTTTGTTGTTCTGTAATCCCTTTCAAATTTATATTTTCTTCCTCTTGAATTTTTTTCCACCCCTTGTGTTGTTCCTTGATTTCCTTAATGTGTTCATCTTGCATCTCTGATTTGATTGGAGGAGGGGGGGGGGAATACGTCCCATAGGCACCTCCCTTGATTGATTTGCCTCTTATAAATGTAGCCTATGCTAGGGGCAAGATTATGTGAGAATGCACAGCAAGTCCAGAACTAAGTTTTTGTCATATATATATATATATATATATATATATATAAAACAACTAGTGCTAATTTATCCACAGATTTTACATGGAGGATGGAGGCATGGCAATTATGAAGATGGTTGATGCCCAGTTTAATTACACCTATGAGTACCAGGGCAATGCACCTAAGCTAGTACACACACCACTGACTGATAAATGTTACCTCACACTCACACAGGTAAGCACTAATTTTCAGTTATAATCCATCTATCTATCTATAGCCCGACGCCCTAATCTCGCAAAGGGTGGCTGCGGGCAAAACACCTCCAAGTCGCTCTGTCACCCACCATTTGACTTCCCATCCCCCCACTTAGTATGGTATGTGTGGTAGGTGGGAGCACCTGCCATCCACTCACTTGATGTAGTGCTACCTTCATGTAACTCTACACTTAATGACAAACCAAGGGATTTATGTTAATGCAGAAAATCATTTATTGTGCTGGATGGCAACCATATAACCAGATGACCCTTGGTGGTCTAGTGGGTTGAGGCACTCCAGTTGAATGGGGCCTGCAAGGATTTACATCCAGGGGCAGGCTGGGGTTTATTGCTTACATAATGCCTCTCTGGGAAGAATGAGGCAGGTCACTTGCCACATGTGTCAGGTCTGAGTAGCCTACTCCTGGGTCCATACACTTGGGTAGTAGAGGATTGGGTGATGGATGAATATAAAGATACAATACTCTTTTCACATTTTTGTAAGTTATGTCAGTATTAACATTTGCAGTGTACTAGATTGTGTAATGAAAAATTTATGTTTTGCTTTATCATTGCTGTACAGTAAGTTGTAAGAGCAATACCCTGTATTCACTGCTTCTGAAAATAATACAGCGACTACTGCAGACACTTATATTAATGGTTGTATTTGACTGTTAATTTGATTCTTTGTACTCGATATAAAAAAAACACAGTTTTACAAGACAAAATGTTATTGTTGTTGTTGTTGTTGTTGCTACTGCTGCTGCCATTTCTGCTGCTGCTTTACCGTGGTCTGTCTGGCCAACCAGCCCCATTGACCACAGGTAAGCAGCTGCCCCTGTGGTGTCATCCAGTACATTCCCTACACTGTTGATACTATGTCAGCACCGTAATGTGGCTTGCTCATTGCAGTACACCCCTATATGCATAATGATGTGTGGGACTATTCTGCAAATGGGGCATGTCATGTGTGATTCCACCCAGCCCAAATCTAAGCTGATAACAGAAGAGGGCTGATTGATGTTCCAATCTAAACCCAGCTTGGTGAACCTGATCTGCTTTATTTAAGGATACATTCAAAGGGGAAATGGATCTTCTAATACAGTGTTCTGAACAAGATGTTGTATTGCCTCGTACATGAAATGATTATGTAACTGTTTCTTCATTGCTAGTGTTGGAGTGACTGAAGGTGTGATATTGTTGAAGAGGGTCTGGTAATTTTTTGTGTGGTGAATATTTTTTTGTGTTTAGTTACGCCGTGTAGCTCATTTAATGACAGGAGTGTTAGGTGTTAGTGCAAGCTTCAGTGTAATACTGTGTGCTTCATATGCCAAAATATTCTTTGAGAGGGAGGACTTTATTTTCAAAATGTAATTGGGCTGTAGGAGTGATATTAGTGCAGCCAGTAATGATGCATATAGTGTTGTTCTGTAAGGTCTGCAATCGGTCAGAGTGCATTGAGTCTGAGGGCGCACTGCTCCTTGATGTCATGTATTTAATCCTTTAAAGTGAATCCAGCATCATATGTCACTCTAAGGACTTATTGAAGGAGTGTGTGGCACAAATACATTGCTGAGTGTAATGTGCTAATGATTGCTGCTGGTGATGAGTGTAGTGGTTGATTTGATGAGCTATCGTCAATCTGTTGGCCTTGACCCATTCCCGAAGTGTGTTGGGGTGGTCTTGTTGCAGTGTGTGGACCGTATGTGTGATTTGGTGTGTGGTTGTTTTGGTAATGTCGTCTGCATATGAGGCAATTTTTCTGGACAGTTGGGATGTATGAATGTCATACATTAATAGGTTGATAAGTGTTGGTGAAAGAATGGATCCCTGTGAAAGTTTGTTATGGTAATTTTGTGTTCATGATGTCTTTCCCTGCTATGTAGCATGTGCTTGTATACCAGAAGTACAGAAGTTGGCATCCCAGCATTTGGTATTATTCTCCATGTTTGTGTTGTACATTTTGGTGATCAGTTTTCAGAGGTATGGCATCATTGGCTTTACTTATGTCTAGTGTTATGAGAACTGGTTGCGCTGGTTGTTAAGTTAATGCCATCAGAAATGTGTTGCATGTGGTTGGTACATAATGTGTTTGTGAAGTGTAGTGCCTTAAAACCATGTTTTGAGGGAACAGGAGTGCCATGAGGTGTGACTTATGTTATGAATTTGGCATTTATTTATGTTCAGTGGTGTGCTGCGACGTATTTTGGGCCTATATGAAGAAGGAAGTGTTAGATTCATGTTTAAGTATAATGATGATTGTTCCATATTTCCTGATGTTTAGAATGCTACAGTGTGCATGAGTATTGCACTCTTAGTTGCTGATATTTGTGATGGTTTGGAAGCAACGTTGGGTCTGGTTAGTACTTGGATGAGTGACCGCCTGGGAACACCAGATGCTGTTGGCATCCCTACGTGTCAAGTGGGGTTGGTGGAGGATTAGTGCCCCTCCCTGTAAAACAGTTAACTCTAAGCCCTTAGCCACCCCATGTGGGATACATGGCATCTGGCAATGAATGAATGAATGGATGCCATGTAGTCGTAAGTGTTTCAGATGAAGTTTGGTGATGCCATCTGACTGTGTGCTTGTAGAGTTCTTTGCATTCTTGATAGTGTTATGTGTCTGCTCTGGACTGAAGGGGGTTATGTTATGGTTGAGTGGAAAGCACTGCCTATGCGAAGATGGTTATTCTAACTCAAAACATGTTTGTTCAGTGGTCCATGAGTGTGTCTGTCAGTTTTTTGTTAGAAGAAATATGTTTCATTCCTTCCTTCCTCTTCTGTTTTTCGTTCTTTCATTCCTTCCTCTTCTGTTTTTCGTTCTTTCATTCCTTCCTCTTCTGTTTTTCGTTCTTTCATTCCTTCCTCTTCCTTCTGTCTATGGATGACTACGCTGTGAGACAAGCCAGATGGTTTCCTGTACACCAGGAAACCGTATACTACACTGGGTGGTAAGAATATAACCAAACTATGGTGCCTGGCGATTTAGTGGGTAATTCACTCCAGCTGGATTGAGCCTGTGTAGGTTTATACCCATGGGATGGTTGGGGTTTATTGCTCACATAATGCCACTCAGGGATGAGTGAGGCTGGTCACTCTCATCTTAAATGTCAGGACCAACTTGCCTAGTCCCAGGCTTCTACGCTCCTCGTGGGCAACACTGGATTGGATGATGATAAGAATTGTGTTTGATGTTAAAAGTGGTGGTGGCATGGGTTTGAAGGTGCTTGTTTATGATTTAGTGATGCTGTTAAGTGTTTTGTAGAGCAGAGATGGGTCAGTGGTGTGGTTAACTGTTGTTACAAAGCACTCTAGTTTTCTGTTTCACTGTGTTAATTTTTTCATCATTTTCATTGTTTAATTACTGGAACCATATGATGATGTCGTGGGTGTGTGTGTTCTTACCTAATTGTATCTTAACGGGATTGAGTCAGGCTCGTACTGTCCCGTGCATTAAACCATTTTTATCGTACATATACTTAAATTTATGAATTGTTTTGGCACACACTATTTCATTCGGTAGTGCATTCCACAGATCTATTGCCCGATTTGGGAAACTAAATTTCCTTACATCTTTATCACTTCTTTTTGTGTAGTTTTGTGCAGTGTCCTCTTGCTGATGCTTCCCCATACGTTATATACTCATTGATGTCAGTTTTCTCTTTCCCTGAGATGCATTTACACAGCACACCTAGGGACATAAAACAATCACCACACAAGCATTATCAAACCATTTACAGCAATATCCTGCCCCCAGACTTTCCAACAACAATGAAGAAACAACTTTATACTCACTTCATCTGCAGGGCAATATGACACCTCAGTCAGAACACTATATTACAAACCCTGTTCTTGATATCCACCCATTAGAAGTGCCCTCAAATATGAATGAGTTCATCTAGCCAGGACTTAGAGCAGGACATCACCCAGCCCTCCTCAGCTATCAGCCTAGATTTAGGTTGGATGGTATCACAGATGATACACACCCAGCATAAAGAATAGGCTCACACAGCATAGCACGCATAATAGAGCACTGCACAGCATATACCACACCAAGACAGAGACACAATGGTGTGCTGAAGTTATGGGGCACCCTCGTAGGAATAGTTGCTTACCTGTGGTCAACAGGTCTGCTTGATCAGATAGACCAGGGTTGAGCAACAGACAACATAAATAGATATTCTCTTTTTCAGTATGTGAGGAAAACTATGTCTAGTGTATAAACATGCTAATAGATAGTAGATGAATGGCTTTCATTGTCATTGGGAGATACTACCATGAGAGTGAAGTGTAGCTAAATATATCATAACTAGCTACATGATAAGACTTTTTAGGCAGGAATTATTCAGCCACAAGTACAGTAAATAGAGTCGGAGTCCAAGCTGAGACTCTCACATTGTTAAAAATCTTAATAAACATCTTAGATTCGATTCTTTGTTTCTTGTTTTCTTCCCTTTTTTCCAGCAACTGTTGGAAAATACAGTAATTAGCTGCTCTTGGCACTTGGTTTAGTGACCAGTCCATAGAAAACATCAGCTTTATCATGGCCAACTTCAGAATGGGGATTTTTTAACAGGAAGCATGACATAATTTGTATGTATTCATGCATGTTTGTATGTATGATTGTAAGGACAGAAGTACAGTAATGATGCTGGATGTATTCAGCTAAATGCCGTATTACATCCTCACTTCCAGACTGAACTCAAGACTGATATCTTCTTTCAGGGTATGCATATGGGCCTTGGTGGCAATCCCTATGGTCCTGCAGGAACTGGCAAGACAGAGTCAGTGAAGGCTTTGGGTGGCCTGTTTGGACGTCAGGTTCTGGTGTTCAACTGCGATGAAGGCATTGATGTCAAATCCATGGGGCGAATTTTTGTGGGTTTAGTGAAATGTGGAGCATGGGGCTGCTTCGATGAATTCAACCGTCTTGAAGAGGCTGTTCTTTCTGCAGTTTCTATGCAGATACAAACCATCCAGGCAGCACTGAAGTCACAAGCCACCACAACCACACTACTGGACAAAGAAGTATGATAGAGGAAAAAATTTTAATTTTGTCATAAGTTGCTGCTTGATAAATTTTTTGGTGGTAGCTTCTGGTGACCATCATCGACTCACTTGATGTAGTGCTGCCTACGTCTTCCTACACCTTTATCATTCTTTTTCTGTGTCTGCCTTCCTCTCTTCCTGTTTATCCCATTTTTCCCGTCACTTTTTGTTACTCTTCTTTCCTTTTCAGGTGGGTTTACATTGAGTGACAAGCCTTATGGTTTCCTGTAAGCCTGGAAATCATTTACAGTTCTGGGTGGTAACCATATAATCAACCCATACTTGTTCCCTACGTGTCAACAAGTGGGATGGTGGAGGGCTAATGCCCCTCCCTGTTAAAAAACTAACTCAAAAACATTCCTTGCAGGATGATAGCATCTGGTATAAGTAGATAGATAAATTTTTTAGAGTGCAGAGTCTAAGCTTGAGTCTTTAGTTGTACAGTAACCCCTTTAAGACCCGGATGCCCAAGTCCCGGACGTTTCGGGCATGGGTCCAAAAATGGCCAATAAATATCAGAATGCGAAGAAAAAGCCAATATGTGTTCATCCCTACTCTAAATTGGCGGCGCAGTGACAAACAACTGTGTTTTGGTGCATAGTCCGGTGATGTCCACTAGAGCGCCCTTGCATCCTCCCCAGTTCCCGCCTACCTACTGTCGTGACTGCACATTCATCATCATGGCTGCCCACGTGCTCACTTTTGTGGTGGACAGTGAATAAACTGCAATACCCTGTACTTCGCCACTAGACCACATGGAAATTTACAATGGTGTGCATTGTTAAGAAATTAGAATTCAGGAAAACCAGCCTCTGAAAAAAAAAAGAAAAGTCACTTCCTGCCCAGTTTGTACATTAACCCATGGTGTCCGGGTGTCATGTACTGTGTGCAAGATGGCCCGGAGACATCCAGGTGACATGTATACATGATCTCGTGTTTCACGACATTGAATATTACGCGGGTTATTTCCACCACACACAGCCACTGGCAACCCTCCTTCCTGCATCCCAGTCACGCTCTAGTTATCTGCATACATCCGTAATGGATAGACCTATGCAAAAAGTTTTCCCTGTGTCCAGATCCCCGACTGATCGCCCGCAGCCACCGACTTCTACACCAATGAAGTCCAAAGACAAGAAGAGAAAAGGTCTTCGTGATAGTGTGATAGGGAGAGAACTCTAGGTGACGTTATCACCAATTGTGAGTGGGGAAAGTGACTTTTCCTCTGAGGAATACGACCTCACCATGATGAACATGACACCATAGGAGCATGACAAGGGTGCATGTAAGTGTGCCTTAAGGTGGGAGACAGCATGGTAAACCAAGAAGGTGAATGGATATGGAAAATGCATATACAGTATAAGAGTGTGTGATATGAAAGTTAATGTTGGTAGGAAACTTGTTGTGGACTTAGTTGAATGAATTACATGTATGTACTGTACAGAGGACCACTGTAACAAGGGTTTGGCACCTTGCTTTTTAATTCCATGATTGATCCATTGAGTTCTGTCAGGCAGGTAGTGTGAAATGCATCTGTAAAGGAAAATTATGAAAAATTTTGTGATGATCTTTGGGCCTGAAGTACACAACAGTCAGGATTCCAGGGGTTTGAATGGTGGGTAAATGAGTGTCTGGTCCATTTCACTGGGCATGCTAATAATAGTTCTTCCTCTATCATGCTTTCTCTTTCCTTGCTTCCTGGAATCTATCTCACCACATCCATAGGCAGAAAAAAATATGATGATGATGATGAGGAGGAGGAGGAGGATGACAAAATAAGTGTACACCAGTGCATTTAAAGATTAAAAGTATTTTTTTTTAATAGGTCAATGAAACTCACTACCATAAGCACCTGTACTGAAGTCCATCTTGCTGCCTTAATGTTTTCCTCTGCATTCATGCTTCTTGGTCTTGGGATGACTGTATTGTATCTGAAAGTACAGTCAGATTAGCCGTGCAGTGATCTTGCAAAGTGCAGGACATGGAAGAATGAAAAGAAGTTTACATAATTTGGGACATTATCAGGGAATTGCTGTACTTAGTCATTAGTCCTTCACAGAAAGTCATACTATTTAAGTCACATTTTGTTCTTTCTTTTCATCGTCTTGGTTTGACTGTTTGAAATAGATATCTTAGTCAAAACATGTCAGTATCAGGCATCCTTAAACCATTAAATGTGAACACCTTTCCTCCTTGTAAGCTGGTTTTTTGTTTTATTTACCTTAAGAATTTTTCATAATTTTATGTCTATTACATACTAAATGACAGATATGTAATCTGCAGATATATATTGTGATTTATTTTTTACAGGTACCAGTTGATCCTAACTCTGGGATTTTCATCACAATGAACCCAGCAGGTAAAGGTTATGGTGGACGTCAAAAACTTCCAGATAACCTGAAGCAGCTCTTCAGACCTGTTGCCATGTCCCGACCTGACAATGAACTCATTGCTGAAGTCATCCTTTTCAGTGAAGGGTTTAAGGATGCAAAAAGTTTGGGGAGGAAACTTGTGGCCATCTTTAGCTTGTCAAAGGAGCTACTCACCCCTCAGCAACATTATGACTGGGGTCTACGAGCACTTAAAACTGTACTCAAAGGTTCAGGGAGTCTTCTTCAGACATACAGGTGGGGAGAGTGAAGTGTTAATTTATGTTGTGCATTGTACTTTTTTTTTAAGCTAGAATACTGTACTGTACATACAATTTATGAGCTTGTTCAAATGTAATGCCCTACTGGCTACTTCCAAGATATAGGTACAACACCAATTTACTGGCATTATATGGTCTGACACCTCTTTCAATCCAGAAAAAATTACGAGAGGGCACTTGAAATTCCCACACCCACCAGACTAGTTTACCAGGTGGCTACAGATATTGTTGAGTGTACCAGTTGCTGCGTGATCACTTGGATTGCCTACACTGCATGGCTTCGTGGTGATCCGTGTATTTTATCTGTTTCTTATGTCACTTTACTTCCATTTAACCCTAGCTATGGCTTTTAAGAAAGATGCATGTGGCAGTGACGGTGTTAAATGTAAACAGCGATCTATTCCAATTCAGTCAAAACTTCCTGATTGTGATTGATTGGTCTGCCAAACTGCTGCATTGATGAAACCCCACAATAACGAATTAAAGTAGTAAATGGAAATAAATGTTACTTGGTTCAGGGCCCGCAAGTTTACATTCACTTTTTTTTTTTTTTTTTTTTTTTTTTTTTTTAAATACTAAATAATGACACCTAAAAAGATTGGAGAAACTGGATCAGTAATGTATGCACTAATTCTCCTACTCTCAGTTGTGACCCAGACAACCTTTTTCTCTATTTCTCCTAACTAACTTTGTGAGCCAACACTTTTATCAGTGTATTTTGTGTCTGAATACAAAATTCTCACAATTAACCGGTCCTAACCATCAGTTCCTGCTCTTGTGAATATGACACTTCTCATCACATTTCCTGTTCCTTTAATTAACACTTAGACTGCTAGAAGCCAGTTTAGCAGCTTGACTGGTTCACTGCCACAAGCCACATTACTGGCTTTGTCGGTTCGCTGCCAGATTAAGCCAGTTTTGTGGCTTTAGACAAGCATCTTTATAAATTAATCCAGAAGTAATGTAAAACTTTCCAAACCTCCCACAATAATTATCAAAATTTTAGCAGAGGTAATAGACATCATGTGGTAGAAAAATAAGTGGTAGTTATTACTTCATAATTGATGTTTCAGACAGTATCCTGCTGTTACCAAATGAAGCGACAGTAAGGTAGCAACTTATGTGCTTTTTTATGCAACACCCAGTGTTTCTTAGGTTTGTCTGGACACAACCCTAGATGCTCTGTGTGTATAAGTTCAAAACCTGATGTCTATTTCATCTTTGTGTATTTATATTTTCATTATTTTCAGATCTTATGTTATGTCATATTATTTCTTAACAAAATAATGAAGATAGTTTTTTCATGTTCTATTTTTCAAGGGAAAAAAAAGGCATGTAAATGATCTATCTATCTATCTATCTATCTATAGTCCGACGCCCTAACCCCGCAAAGGGTGGCCGCAGACAGAACGCCTCCAAGTCGCTCTGTCACCCACCATTTGACTACCCTCCCCCCAACTCACCCCCCCCTCCCTCATATACCTTTCAACTCCATCCCTCCACCTCATCCTTGGTCTACCTCTCCCTCTCCCTCTCTCCACCTCACCTACATACACCCTCTTAGTCAGTCTTTCATTCTCCATTCTCTTCACATGTCCAAACCACCTCAGTGTATTTCTCCTAATCTTCTCAACCACATCCACATCCACCCCAGAGCGTTCCTTCACTTCTTCATTCATCAACCTGTCCCTCCACGTCACTCCACATGCTCCTCTCAAGTAACTCATTTCCACTGCTCTCACTCTTGACTTGTTCCCATCTTGCAAGGTCCATGCCTCGCTTCCATACGTCAGGGTAGGGATCACAATACTGTCATGCAGTGTCTTCTTAACTTCCATACTCACCTCCCTATTTCTCATCACTGCTTTCAGTGTACCAACAACCTTCCTTCCCTGCTGTACCCTTTCACACACTTCATCCCCCAAAGTTCCATCCTTACTCATCACACTACCCAAGTACTTGAATGCACTCACATTCTCCATATCCTCACCATCCAACCTCACTGCACACTCTGTGACTTCATTCCTCTTAGTGACACTGCATTATAGATATTCATGGAGGCAAAGACAAAAACTTTTTTTTTTTCTAGCATTGTATGTCAGACCATAAGTAGTCATAAATATAATTCCGATATATTTATAGACGAGAATTATTTTATTGACAAGTGATGGAGTCTTTGCTACGTGTTTGCCCGTTATACTGTACTTTTTTTTTCGTTAACTCCTTATTCATTGTTACTATGCTTATTTCTCTCCTTCCATCCCCTTTCCAACTTTTTGCTTACTTCAGAATTATTGCTTCCAGAATACAATATCATAATATTCTTTCAACTTCCTATCTCGTCCTCACTCACTTACATCACCTTTCGTCTTCCCTTCTACCTATTCATCTATTACCAGTTTCATCTATTTCTCCAGTCTTCAGCATTTTCTGCTAAGTAATGGATAGGGGATCATAGAAACAGACAAAAATATAATATAAATGATTCTATATCTTATTTGTATTATAAAAGAGAATAATCCAGATTCATTACCCTACAGGAAAAAATTCTATTACCATCTCTGAAAATAATGATGATAAGGTTCTGTGCTACGGAAATCCGCATGAAAAAAAATAATGAACTTTACCTAAATAAATTTGATGCATTACTCTAGTAAGGTGTCATATATGGTATATAAAGACAGTAGGTTAAATTCTTTTTCTTTGTGTATAGGAATAATTGTAACAGAAATCTTGCTCTATAATGTAACAATCATGTAACCATTTTTGTTACATAAATATTAGGCCTATTCATAGAAATAACTTGAATTATATGAATGTGTGGATTTTGGAGTTGCACAATGTCCAATAATCCAGTTGTAATATATTTTGTGGCTGAAGTAATACACAGTGGGTGTAGTGACAGTGATATTCACAACAGTGATACATGTGATGACTTGGTATTAGTATTGATGTTATATATGGAAACAGGTGACACACAGCCCCACATTATGCTATTTACACTTATAGCAAGCCTGTACACGACGCTCATGGCCTGCCACACAGTCTCTGAATTTTCCTCTTGCCAATTTCTCCAACTGATGAAGTCAAGCTGTGGATGCCATGTCATGTGTGTCTAGGGAATCTAGTGAGCACCTTTCCTTTGGTCTTTTTCTCTTTGAGTTTCTCTTGTTTGGTTTGTAAGGAGAGACCAGGTCTTCGATCACTGCCCCCATGTATTCTGGTCTGGACAGAGCTCCCCTACAGGTGTGTCTTTATACAGTACGTAGCTGTTCAACATAGCTGTGCCAGGAAGTAAAAGGCAACTTTGCTTGTCCATTTCACTGAATGCTATTGACTTAGGTAGGAGTAGAGCTTACTGTCTTTGTTGTCCATACCATCCATTATTCTGTTGTACTCCCTTACAATTCTGGGCTTCCTTGTAATAACTCCTCATCTGTTTCTGTATGCAGTGAACCCTCCTCTGCTGTTGTTGACGACAGAACTGGTTCTTTGCGGCCATTATGTGCTTCACAGAGTAGGTTACCTTGCCGACATTCAGCTGTCTGATTGTTCTGAAGCTGGGTTGCCTTCAAACCTTTTGGTAGTCCAACTCTGTTTCGCCTTACTGTTCCAGTCGTCATTGTGTCTCGTTGGTAGAGGTGTCCGAGGAGGTTCAACGAAGTGAAATAGCTGTCAAGACCAACATTATAGCCTTTATCTAACAGCCCTCCTTGATCTAGGAGAGTGAATGTCATGGCATATATCACATTCGTGTTATGCTGAGCTGGCAAATTAGCTTGACCTTCAGATACTTCAAAAGTATGGGTATGGCTAGAGGCAGTGTTACAAAGACACCAAGGCTTAATTCCAAACCGAGTGTGATGTTTATTTGGCATGTAGTGTCGCAGAGGAGGGGTTTTCCCTTTGAAGCCAATCATGCTCTCATCCAGTGAAATATCCTTACATGGCCGAAAATAATGAGTAAGTGGTTGTATTTTGTGAAGAACAGATCTTCCTTGGGCTGGTAGAGAGCTGTCACTGAAGCGAAGAAATTTTAATAAGAGTCGGAATCTATTGCAGTTGAAATGTTGAGGAAACCAAGGGGTCACAAAATTGGGGCTTGTGGTCATCCAGTAACTTTCAGTGCTTGGTTTTCTAGTTAGCCCCATATTAATAGCAACACCAAGGAAAGCCCTTATTGCTTGTGGGTTGGTATGTCCTTCATGGATGCACTCAGAATGGCTGTCCAGGTACTCCTTTGTGTTAGTGATGTACTGTACTGATCACTGTATTTGTTGGTTTCTTGGACCATATTATTTGTTAGTGTGTCCGTGAAGAAGAGATTGAAGAAATCTATTGGCATTTTGGTGGTAGTTGGAATGTTTTGTGGTCCTGGTGTAGGTGTGAACACGACAGTTCTGGGTCCGGCATCAGTACCCGTTTATATGCAGCCATTCTCTTTCTTCTGGAGTGCCAGTGTTGGAGTCCTCGTTTCACCACTCATCATCATCATCATCATCATGTGCAACGTCTTCATGAGCATTATTGGTAGCTTCCCACATACCAGAGTAACCGCTGTAGGGCAGACTAGGGTCGTCAGGGTCAGACTGCGAGGACATTATTTCCCAGTGTGGCTTTTCTGAAAATTTTAATTTTCTTTTATCAAATTGCACACACATGTATATATATATATATATATATATATATATATATATATATATATATATATATATATATATATATATATATATATATATATATATATATATATATATATATATATATACAGTATATATATATATATATATATATATATATATATATATATATGTCAGGACTCCATATTATAATTACAAATCATAATAGATAGATGAATAGATAGACAGATAGAAGCAGCAAGTCAGAGGATGAGACAGGTATTGTGTCTGCGAGAATTGAGCAATGCTAATCATGCATACACACTCTAACTCAAGGAATGCTTGATAGGCACATGACAGTGCCTCATGACCATACACACACATACACACATGCACACATACTCACACACAGGCTTCTAGAACATTTCAACAACAGTGTAACACAAGTGACACAACCCCTGCTACACCAGAATTTAGGAAGCAGAGCTCAGAAGGAGATTAGCTATAGAACTGACAGGTAGTGGAGAGAATGAACAAGAAGAGGGGTCCAACTAGACTTACTTAGTATATTAAGTCTCTGTAATACATATGCTGCTGAACTTAAGACTTTCTCTGAAGATAATAAATCAAGATCAACTCCCTGTATTTCATCTTTAACTCCTCCTGCTCTTCAATTATCAAAATAACAATAAAAACTCAAGACTCACTTATTACAAGAATAGAGAGTCACACACACACACATATATATATATATATATATATATATATATATATATATATATATATATATATATATACATACATACATACATACATACATGCAGTAAGACCTCACTATAACGGACTAATTTGGGCCCAAGTCATTCCGAAAAACGTGAAATTCCGATATAAGCAACATCCGGACTTCCCCCTGCTAACCCGGACTTTTTCCGATATATCAGACATTAGTCCGGATCTCATGAACGGTTTTTAGACTGTTTTGATTACCACTGCAGTACTGTACTGTGTTATAACTTCACTACATTAATCAAATGGTATAGTATATATAATAATACTGTACTGTACAGTGATAAACATGTCTTTTATTTACCTTATTGTGGTGAACATACCTGACATGGTCAGGCAGTCCGGACTGCTTCTGGCTTTATTGGACTTTTTTCGATATATAGGAATTTAGTCCGATAGCTCCTCGAGTCCGATAAAAGCGAATTCCAGTCTATTGAAGTCTGTTATATCGAGGTTTTACTGTGTATATATATATATATATATATATATATATATATATATATATATATATATATACTGTACCTGTATTTGTTTGTTTATTAATTGTTACAAGATATTCTATCAGTCTATAGCCAGATGACTTAACATTTTAAGTCGTGGCCACAGACAAATCGCTTCCTTATCACCCTTTCCTTTGTTGTTAGGGTGCCCTCACTGAATTCATATTATCATCTCTCGTGTATCTGTAAACTTCATCCTTCCGTCTCATACATTGTCTCTTCCTCCACCTTACTGACATACACTCCTTTAGTTAGTCTTTCATTCTCCATCCTCTCCACATGGCCAGCCCATCGTTGAGAATTTCTAATGCTTTCAGTCATGTCCAAATCAGCACCATAATGCTCCTTCTTTTCTGCATTTGTCTGTCTCTCTCTCCATGCAACCCCCCATGCTTCTCCCAAATAACTCATTTCCACTGCTCTTATTCTTGACTTGTGTCACTCCGTAGAAAGGATACATGGTAGTGACAGAATTAATATGAATACAGTTCTCTTTTCTAACAAGATCTTGATGTGGTGTTGCAGAAGGACTTCTTCAGAAGAGAATCAAGGAGCTGAGGTTAGTGCAGGTGTGGAGGCAGAGCTGGTGGTACAGGCCCTACGTCTCAACACACTCTCGAAGCTCACCTTCTCGGATAGTTCCAGGTCTGTGTTCCTTCTGTTGCTATTTAGTAGTCCAGATTCAATATAGTTTTCCCTTATTTGCATATTTTTCTATTACCTT
Organism: Coenobita brevimanus; assembly: GCF_032717465.1. Classification (NCBI taxonomy): domain Eukaryota; kingdom Metazoa; phylum Arthropoda; class Malacostraca; order Decapoda; family Coenobitidae; genus Coenobita; species Coenobita brevimanus. The sequence goes on from NC_137054.1 coordinate 68,582,036, forward strand.
GTTCCTCTTTGTTTCGCCTCCTGTTCCTTTAGAGTCTGTTTACTTTTTACTCCTTGTTACACTCTTCTGTTATTTTTCTCTCCATCTGTTCTTTTTGATGGATTTAGAACTGTATGGATGGAGAGGTTGTGCAGCAGATAAAGATCAGCTCTTCAAGTTGAAGGCCAATTTGTTTTTGAGCCGTCATGGCATTAATTGCTTTTGTGGCTCATAGTTTGTGTCAGTTCATCCAAATATTTATAATTTGTTGTCATTTATACTCTTGTTTATCATTAATTGTTACATAGAGCTTTATATTGTTATTGCTGTCAGATGTTATAAAGTTTTAAATGTTGACCAGCTTTAAAACAAGTATGATCATCATATTCTGTATAGTCGCAACTCGAGGGTAAACAGTTTAATTTTCTCACTGCTTCATGACTTGTTTTTTCTTTCTTTTTCCACATCTTCTTCATAATTTCCTCCCATTTAATGCTTCAGGTGAGCAAGAGCTGCCCCCCGCAGCTTATAGTTGTTGCATGCATCATGCTCTGCCTGCTATGTTTGATTTAATCTTAGTAATAATGTTGTGATGCAGTTATAACTTGGGTTCTATAGGGAATATGTTTGTGGTCAAAGTTCACCCACCCTACAAAGTTTAAAAACAAATTTGCCCCTGAAGTGGTTCCTTGGCCAGTCCAAGTCATCATCATGGGTCGTCCTTGATGCCAGGGAACAGCTGGTATCCAAGGGCACTCTGTTTTTCCTCAGGAGCAGGTGATGAATGATTGGGAGAGTGATCTGGTAAGGCAGTGGGACATTGATGGGGAGGAGAGTGATCCAATGAAGCAGCAGATATGCAGTGGGGGGAGTGAGCCAATGAAGCAATGGGAGATCAGTTGGGAGAGGAGTCCAGTGCGGCAGTGGGAGAGCAATGGGGAGAGTGATACAGTGAGGCTGTGGGAGAGCAGTGGGGGTAGTGATCTGATGAGACAGTGGAATAATGATGGGGAGAGCCATGCATTGGGGTAGTGGGAGAGTGATGGGCAGAGCAGTTTGATGAAGCAGCTGGAGAGCAGTGGGGAGAGAAATCCAGCAAGGCAATAGGAGAGTGATGGGGTAAGCAGTCTGGTGAGGCAGCAGGAGAGCAGTGGGAGACCGATCCAGCAAGACAATAGGAGAGCGATGGAGAGAGTGATGCAGTGAGGCAATGGGAGAGCGATGGGGAGAGCTATCTGGTGAGGCAGTGGGAGAGTGGTGGAGAGAGCAGTCCGGTGAGGCAGTGGGAAGTGATGAAGAGAGCAGTCCGGTGAGGCAGCAGGAAGTGATGGAGAGAGCAGTCCAGTGAGGCTTGGGGAGAGTGATCTGGTGAGACAGTGCAAGAGTGATGGGGAGAGAAATCCATTGAGTCAGTGGGAGAGTGATGGGGAGAGCGATCCTGTGAGGCAGTAGGAGAGTGATGGGGACAGTGGTCCAGTGAGGCAGTGGGAGAGCACACTGGGGAGCCGTGTGGTGAGGAGGAGAAAGCAGATAAAACAGAGGCAGTGCAGTACATGGGTGTGCTGCTATTGGAGGGCCTCATCTCTTCTTCCCTGCTGGTCGATGGTCTTGTTTTAAAGAATGAGGTTATGCCTGTTTGTCTCACTGCCCTCTTCTTTTGGGAAAGTAGCTCATGAAATGTCCAAAGTTTCTTTCCAATTTTGTAACAGGTAGTGTAACTCCTGCCAAAGTTGGGATCTACTCATGAATAAATGACATGGCTTTGGCTACCATTGTCAAAAATTACATCAGTGTCTTAAGGTCAAGCATTTGCACTGATTCCTACTCCTCCTCTGTCTCCTTCCTTCATGTGGAGCCACTGGTCCTCCAGGTTCTTCTTCTTCTTCATTATTTTTTAAATTAATTAATTAATTTATTTATTTTTTATTGCATGAAAGAAGGAACTAAAGCCCAGAAGCCCACAAGATTGCTCCCTATAAGAAAAAAAAAAAAAAAAGATAACAGACAGCCAAATTCAAGATCCGTTCATTTCGAGATGCCTGGACACAGTGTCTGAAAGACTGGAGGTCGTAGACGATAGGAAATACAGATAGAGGAAGACGGTTCCAGAGTTGACCTGTTGCATACATGAAGGACTTGGAGTAACAGTTAACTCTTGCATTAGAGAGTTGGACAGAAAAGGGACGAGAGTTTGTTGCTAGACAGGTGCTATGCACCTGCCGTAGTGGTGGAGAGATGCAAGCAGGCAGTTCAGAGGAACAATGATCTTTGAAGTAGGTATAAAAAAAAGAGATAAAGATGCAACAGTGCAACGAAGAGACAGAGGTTGAAAGGAGCCAGTAAGAGGAAGAAAGAGTTAACGAGATAAAAAGCCTTTGATGTCACCTTCTTGAAAAGGGCTGTATGTAGGGAGTCTCCCTACACATGAAAGTTGTGCTCTACACAGGGTCGAATAAAACGTATGTATAAAATCAATAACCATACAGGGGTAAAGAAGGCGTGGTGTCAGCTTAGCACACCTAATCTCTTGGAAGCAGATTTTACAAGTAAGGTAATGTGATCTTTCCAAGATAAATCCCAAGAGAATGAAACCCCGAGTATGTGTAAGGGGAATAGATGGTTGTTACTGGTGAAGGTACATTTGTTTTTCATATTGTCTGATTTTTTTATATGTTTTGTTACTTTATATGAGCAATAACATCCCAAAGTTTGAGTAAATTTGGTCAATTAGTTTTTACAGAAAGAAAAAAATGCATAATACATATAAAAAAATGAGACATAAGAAATGGGAAACCAGGAGAAGTGTGTTCATAAATTGTCACTAGTGGCAGTGGTAGGCAGTCTCGAAAGAGAGTAATACCGTCATGGCCACCCTTCATGCAAAGTGGCATAGTTGAGCACTCACTCAACTGCTTGCATGAGAAATCATGACACAGGAGGGTCATTATGCCTCATGAGCAATTTTAGCTGGAGGCAAGAAGCAGTGCATCTCTCCTCAGCAGTCTGAATCTGGGACTATTTCTCCCATCACAATTTCTGATGCCTGTATGGTGTCAAAACTGGTCTGAAGCCTCCTCCTGAAGGGTGCTTCCAAATGAAGAAATGTAGAGTAAAAAGTGGGTTTTGGTTTATGCAGAATTTTGTTTTTCCTAAGAGATAAATCTACAAAGTGCTGTACCTGACACTTGCACCTCCATCATATCCTCCTCCTCCTCATCATCATCATCATTGTCATTGTCATTATCATCACCTTTGAGTGTACTTGATTTTAAAAAAGACGAGGTTGTTAGGAAAATCCATCCATCCATCCATCCATTGCCAGACGCCATGTATCCCAAACGGGGTGGTCAAGGGCTTAGAGTTAATTGTTTTACAGGGAGGGGCACTAATCCTCCACCAACCCCACTTGACACGCAGGGATGCCAACAGCATCTGGTGTTCCCTGGCGGTCACCCATCCAAGTACTAACCAGACCCACCGTTGTTAGGAAAATGCCCCTGGAAATAGAATATGTAATACTTGCATTGGCTCATTTATACCTTTGGAATTTTTAATTATGCTGTCAGAAACAGAAGTCATAGCTTGCATTTCTGGCCAACACCATAATATTCAGGGCAGGGAATATTAGCTTAAAATGAAACAGAATTCAAAATGGTTTTCAGACATCTGGATCCACTGATCATGATTTAACAATGTTTGTTATCTGATGGGAAAGACTTCCAGTGGCTTATATGAGTCATTAGACTTTTATCATTTGCCGATATCAAAACTTGATAAGTTCCTGTAAAGCCTTGCGGCCTAAGTTTAAAGTTAAGACAAATGCTTGAGCCTTTTGATATTGTTAGTTTGCAGGCTTTTGAGAAAGCTGCATTTTGTTTTTCATTTCTTATTTCATTTCTCAGGTTTGATGAGCTCGTGAAGGATGTTTTCCCAGATGTTGTATTCCGTGGTGTTGGATATGAAAACTTAGCTGCTGTGCTACAGGAAACCTTCCAGGAAATGAGTCTTATTCCCAATGACCGTCAGATAAAGAAGGCACTAGAGCTTTATGAGCAACTGCAGCAGCGCATGGGAGTTGTGGTTGTGGGCCCTTCAGGTTCTGGTAAGACCACCCTATGGCAAACTCTTAAACAGGCATTGCTGAAGATGGATAAGAAAGTAGTTAAGTATGTCATGAATCCCAAGGCAATGCCCCGGCAACAGCTACTGGGCCATATTGACCATGATACCAGGGAATGGTCTGATGGAGTCCTCACTGCTTCAGCCAGGCAGGTGGTACGGGAACCACCTTCTGTCACATCATGGATCATTTGTGATGGTGACATTGATCCTGAATGGATTGAGTCTCTCAACTCTGTTCTTGATGACAATCGCCTTTTGACAATGCCATCAGGAGAAAGAATACAATTTGGCCCAAATGTTAATTTCATATTTGAGACCCATGATCTCTCCTCAGCATCCCCTGCAACCATCTCCCGCATGGGTATGATTTTCTTAAGTGATGAGGATACCAACATACATGCTGTTGTTAGTGCCTGGCTAAACTCTCAGGGTGAGGAATCCAAGCGCTACCTTGAGCCATATGTTGAGCAGTACTTCTTTAAAGCTCTTGAGTGGGTATTGAAGGCTGGTGAGGCTCAGGTTGAGACCACACTAGTTGGTTGGGTGCTTAATGGTCTCTCACATCTCCAAGATGTCACAAGTAAAGCCCATTTTGCGTTAGCTCTGGTGCGTGGCTTAGGAGGCAACCTGCCTGAGGAAACAAGAGCAGACTTTGCACGTGAGGTTTATTCGTGGGTAGGGGAGCACGTGCCTGATCAACACAAGCCTCTCAACGTGTACTATGATGTTACCCATGACCGTTTGGAATCATACACTTCTGACTTAGCGGACAGTGTGGTGATCAGCTCTGCAGATGTACCACTGATACTCACTGCTGATGCCAAGTGTTCTCTTGATTACTTCAGTCCCTGGCTTCAGCTTGAGACACAGCAGCCCTTCATTCTTGTGGGACCAGAAGGCTGTGGGAAAAGGTAAATGTGGATATGAATATTGTGTTAGCATTACCATATCGTAGAGGTGTACCATTACTGAATATTAATTTTTGTTGTCTCAAAAAATCTTCAAGGTTACTTCTCAGGCTGAGTGAAATTTAAATGAATTGGGAAACTTGGGGGCTGTGAGCACTGTGTGCTAGCTATCTTGAGTGACTTCAGTATTTAAAAATAATTTTCAGAGAAGAATATGAAATAACCATTGTCAGATGTAAATGCAAGCACTGTCATTGATTGAAATGTAAAGTAACCTAATCCAAAATTTTACATAGCATCAAAATATCATTGACATTATTGATTAATTCATTTTCCTCCATAATAATAATAATAATAATAATCCATCCATCTGTCATCCAATCCAATGTCACCCCATGAGGAACATAGGAGCCCGGGGCCAGGCAAGATGGTCCCGACATTTAAGATGAGGGTGACCAGCCTCACTCGTCTAAGTGGTAGCACATGAGCAATAAACCCCAATCACCCCTTGGATATAAACCTACGCAGGCTCAGTCTGACTGGAGCACCTTAATTACCCACTAAACCACCAGGTGCTGATAATAATGATAATAATAACAGCAACAATATAACTTTTCTATTATTTTATCATCAACATCATCATCATCTTAAGTTTTCTATTATTTTGCATACGACACTGGTAAGTGAAACTGGTCTGTAATTCAGTGGGCATTGTCTATTGCCTTTTTTATACTGTACATGTACAGTGCCTTGCCTTTCTTGCACTGTCATCCATTTTCATTCCTTCTTTCTAATGTAAGAGTTAGCCAGTTTACTCAGTCTTCATCTATATTGCCAGTCTCCTCTGAAAGTCTTTTTCTGTTTTTCTTCTTGCATTCAACCTGCAGCCTTTCAAGTGCAGTGTTTTCTCTGCATCTCAAACTGAATAGAATTTTGGTCTCATATATGAGGGACATTTTTTTTCTGTCCCAGTACCCGAAAAAAAATTATGGTATTGTAATTTGTCTTCATTTTGACAGCCTGTTGTTACATCACTGTTTCTCCAAGTTACGTAGCACGCAGGTCACCATGATCCACTGTAGTGCATACACCGCCCCACAGCATGTCCTGCAGAAGCTTTCCCAGGCAGGTTTGGAATGGTTAATTACTATAGGTGACTTGTGTTGGATATTTTTTTGTGGAAGTCGGTGAATCCTACTGCTGGAGGAAGAAATTGCTGTTTATATTGATTTTACTGCTCAACAGCCCACCAGGCCAAAGTTTTCTCTCCAGTTGCCACCTTGCTGTTAGTTTTTCCCACCTAACAACCAGAATCCTGTTGCCTGTCAGTCAAGAAGTTAACCAGCCATTCGAAGTTATACACTTCACTAGTAATTATACACTTGTAGATGCTACCACAGATATAGAAGAAAATGTAATTCAGCACAAAGTGCTCTTAGTGATGGCAACCTCCTTTCCTGTCTGTCTTACCTCCCCTTCTACTTCCTTTCCTTTCCTTTCCTCCCCTCTCATCAGCCTTACCTTCCCACCTCCTACCTCCTTTCCTAGTTCCTACCATTTCCAACTCCCAGTCTCCTATCTCCTCTCCTACCCATCCTACTTTCCTGTCTGCTGCTTCCTCTCCTAGCCATCTTGTCTCCTCAGTTCGTACCCCCTCTGCTGTGATATCAGTGGCAAAATTTAGGAAAAACTGCTATGTCAAGCATGCACACACCATCCTCACCATCCTAGGCCTAACACTCACCTTTCCTGAGGTAAATGCCCATTAGGCTTTACAGTTTTAATAGTGTATATATATACTGTAGTACTGTATGTATTACAATATATAATCTTGTGTAACACTATCTACTAAATGCCCAGAGTGTCAGAACTGAGTCAGTGGTTATGTAAGAAGGGGTGTCAGAAGTTATATGAGAGAAGTTTGCCACAGACTACAGAACCAGTTGAATTTTTTCCACAAGTTCATGAGTTCAAGTTTTGCAAGTCAGTGTTTTCATGGTAGGGATCAGGAACCATTTAAGTGCAGATAATGCAACCGGCTTATACTGTGTATTCCATGTGAAGAGCAGAATTACCCTGGAAACTGATAAAGTTCCTCTTTGAAAAACAGGTGTTAAAAACTGGATTGCTCCAAATAATGCATATTTGATTAGTGAGACCTGATGAAATGTAGTGCTTTGATAGCTACGATTCCCTTTTCATGCCATGGAATTTGTAGCTGTCGAGGCACTACATCCATAAGGCTCACAAATAGAGGATTTTATTCTAAAACCTGGTATATAAATATGTGTGCTGTGTTAATGTTTGCTTATGCAGTAGCTATAAAAAAATTTTAACTCAAATGTACCTAAGCAGAGGGCTGCCTTTACAGTACTCATTTGGTGTGTGAACATGAGTTTGGACATATAGAATAATGAGAGATGTTGATTAGTCTCTTTTGGAACATTGTCTCTGATCCTAAATGCCCAGCAGATGTGCATGGTGATATCAACCAATACTGGACGAGTGTATCGACCCAAGGACTGTGAGAGGCTAATTGTTTACCTGAAGGACCTGAATCTCCCCAAGCCTGACAAATGGGGCACCTGTCAGCTAATCACTTTCCTCCAGCAGGTAATAATATGCCAATAGTTGATGAGCTGGTGCTACGTATGTTCATTAGTTGTATAAATTAGATGTGGTTCATAAAGAGTTAAAGTCCATGGGTTGTTTGGAGGTTATTGGTCATGTAATGCCGTGACTTTTGATAGGTTACCCTTACCTTAATTGTATGGTCTAAATAGCCTAGCTTGGGACCTCTGTGCTCCTGATGGATCAGTACAAGTTTGAATGAAGAGTGGATGGATCCACTTACTTGTATGTCATAGTGAATGGAGATGGATTAAGAGAGGCTGACATTTTTCATTACTTGGGTACTGTATGTTTTATTTAATGAATATTTCCTAATTTGGAAAATTATATTCAACCTGTATGTCTGTTAGTTCATACCCGCTTCCAGAGTTCATCCAGTGTAGCCCTAACTCATTGTTCTCACTTTCTGTACTCTCTCCTTTTGAAGTCACCCAAGGAAGTGACTTCTTTCATATTACAACATCATACAGGCATTAGAAATGATGATGAATCATCCTAGACTAGTAAGCTGGTTCACACCACAGGTATGGAACATGTCTGAGGGAACAAGATTATATTTTTGGACCTTTTTGGCTATATTTGGCTATTTTGGAAAATGAATGGTAACACTGGAAGACAGTTTTCATGAGCTTCAAAAATGTATGACCTGCCATGACTGACCTTGTAGCTGAGAAAAAAAAAAAATGGTGCTTTATTCTCACCTGGCAGAAATATTTTTGGTGTTTTCATATATATATATATATATATATATATATATATATATATATATTTGTGGTAGGTGGGGGCACTCACAATCCACTCACTTGATGTAATGCTGCTCTCGGGTGTCTACCCTTTCTCTCCTCCATCCTTCTTTCCTTCCATCCTCTTCTGTCTTCCTTTCCTTCATTCTTTCCTTGTCCTTCTGCCTACAGGTAACTTTACACTCCCTCTTCTGTCTTTCATTCCTTCATTCTTTCCTCTTCCTTCTGCCTGTGGGTGACTCTACACTGAGTGACAAGCCAAATGGTTTCCTGTACACCAGGAAGCCATTTACTACGATGGGTGGTAACCATGTAACCAGATTTTGGCGCCTGGTGATTTAGTGGGTAATTATTGCACTCCAATTGGGCTGAGCCTGTATAGGTTTATATCCATGGGATGGTTGGGGTTGATTGCTCACGTAATGCCACTCAGGGATGAGTGAGGCTGGTCACTCTCATCTTAAATGTCAGGACCAGCTGCCTAGCCCTGGGTTCCTACACTCCTCATGGGGCAGTGTGGGATTGGATATATATATATATATATACAGTACTCGTCAGAAGTATTCAGCGTTGTCCGCCGGGCGCGCAATACTTATGGCCCAAAAAGAATCACCCCTTTTGGGGGGTAAGAATTGAGCCACAAGTTTGAGCTCCGAGCATGACGTCACGGTAGCCTGAGGCCTTCCGACACGCTGGTTGGTTCCCGCCTCAGTCGCCCACGGGCTGCCTGAGAGAGAGGAACTCCGCCGAGTGTCCCTCTCAAATTGCGCCATTTTTTACCGAGTGTCCCGCAGTGTTTTGGCCTTTAAAACTTTGTTATGGCACCTACCCGTGAACTATCGAGTGAAATCATATCCCAGATCATTGCTCTAAAGGAGGCAGGCCACCAGACAAAGGAAATTAGTGAATTGGTTGGTGTGGGACGATCGACAGTGCGTCGTTGGTGTGCGCGGTTTCGGGAGGAAAACAGTGGTGAAGTTCCCACAAAGAAACCGAGGTCTGGTAGGCCTAGGAAAACTTCCCCAAGGTCTGTTAATGTTTTAAAACGTGCAGTGGAGTTTAATCCTCGTGTGAGTGCAAGGAAAATTAAGGAGAGCAACCCAGAAGTGTTTGGTGAGGTGTCAGTGAGAACAGTGTCTCGTAGGGTGCATGAGCTTGGTTACACAAGTCACAGGCCTGTGAAAAAGCCTCTTCTCTCTAGCAGCCAGAGAATTCGTAGGCTTGCCTTTGCTAATAAATATCTAAACTGGGGTGAGGAGCAATGGTTGTCAGTGTTGTGGTCTGATGAGGCAACGTTTAGTGTTACCTGTAACAGAGGAGCACGCAAAGGTAGTGACCCACTTGACCCACGGCATGTAGAAAGCACAGTTAAACATCCTGATTCACTCATGGTATGGGGTTGTTTCTCAGGGAAGGGTTTGGGGAAGCTTGTTGTACTTCCCAAGAACCTCAGAGTGAATCAGGATGTTTACCTGGAGCTTCTGTGTGATCATTTACCAGACTCCTTCGAGCTAACAGGTGCACGAGTGTTTCAACAGGACAGTGCACCTGCTCACAAGGCCAAATCGGTCACCAATTGGCTTCGTGACTGCGAGGTATCATTCATGACAGACTGGCCAGGAAATAGCCCAGACCTCAACCCGATTGAAAACCTCTGGTACCTCGTAAAGAAGAGTCTCCAAGGGAAGGACGTGAGCTCTCTGCCTAAGCTGGAAGCCGCCATTCGTGACTCCTGGGACAAAATACCGCTCCAGCACCTCAGGAGCCTCGCCCTTTCACTTCCAAGACGTCTCAGGTCCGTGAAGAAACGTAAAGGCTACCCTACGAAGCACTAAAGGTAAATAAAATGCATTATTTATATGTTTTTTCAATGTTGAAAGGTTTGTTTCTCAGGAGGGATGCAGGGCGCTCCATACTTCTGACGAGCACTGTATATATATATATATATATATATATATATATATATATATATATATATATATATATATATACATATGCATATATATATATAGATTTATATATATATATATATATATATATATATATATATATATATATATATATATATATATATATATATATATATATATATATATATATATATATATATATATATATATATATATATATATATATATATATATATCAGCCATATGAGTATCCACTGCAGTACCGGCCTATCCCGACTGAAGTCGGGATGATACAGCCATTGTATCTCTACCAAGTGGCTTAGGCTGTCTGGTAGAGATTGTATGTAGGGTGAGAAGTGCTTGTAAGTGTAATTGTAGTGCTGGAGTGGCTCTGGATGTGTGTGTAGTCTGTGAACCAAGTGTAATCGGCCTGCGCAAGCCAACTTGGTGCAAGCATACTTTATAGTACGTGACACTGGTTCAACTACACCACCCCTTGTGTCCGCCAGTGCAGTATGTAGGTGGGTGAACACTCCCAAAGTTTATTACCCTGGAGGGGCACGAACCCTGGTTCACCCTTGTATGAAACGCACACTCTATCACTGTACCACAGAGGCTTCATGTATATATATATATATATATATATATATATATATACACAGTATATCTATATCTATATCTGTCTATCTATCTATCTATCTATCTATATGTGTGTGTGTGTGTGTATGTATAAAAGATTACAACATATGCAAGTAAAAGCATACATCTGCATGGCTTAACAATGTTAAGATGGCATTTTCGTCTTGTTCTTGGCAGTTGCAGTTGGAGCAAATTTATTTTGTTTGTTGGCTGTTTAGTTGTATTCCTCATATGGCAAAGTATGGTACCTTTTTGGCAGTGGAAAAAAAAAAAGTTCACTGTAATTAACTACTGTCTTTTGTCTCTTTTTTTTCTTCAGGTGGTAACATACAAAGGTTTCTATGACAGCAACCTGGAATGGGTGGGACTGGAAGGGGTACAAGTGGTGGCCTCCATGACAGGTGGTTCAGCACTGGGACGCCACAAACTGTCCACACGTTTCACATCCGTTGTTCGCATTGCATCTGTTGGGTTAGTGTCCTTATCTGAAGGCTGGTTTTAGGAATAATATTTTATCCATCCATCCATCCATCATCCAATCCTACATTGCCCCATGAGGATACTTTATCATTTCCTTTATTATTAAAACTTGTTTGTGTCAGCAGGTACTTTCAAAATAATTCAGTAAAATTTCTTTAGTGCTGCAACCAGTAGTCCAGAAAACCCAGTAGTCTGACCTATGAGAAAGCCATGGACAATGCATGGAAAATATTGATAATAATCTATCTATTTATTGCCAGACGCCTCAATCCCGTTTGGGGTGGCCACAAACAAATCGCCTCCAAGTCGCCCTGTCCCCCGCCATTTCACTGCCCTGTTCCCAACTCACACCCCCCTCTCTCATATACCTCTCCACCCCATCCCTCCATCTCATCCTCGGCCTCCCCCTCCCTCTTCCCCCCTCCACCTCACTCACATACACTCTCTTCGTCAGTCTTTCACCCTCCATCCTCTCCACGTGGCCTCAGTGTGTTCCTCATAACTCTTCCTATCACATCCACATCCACACCACAACGCTTCTTTATAATCATGATAATAATAATAATAATAGTAATAATATTAATAGTACAGTGAGGTTGGATGTGGAGGAAATGAAAAATGTGAGTGCATTTAAGTACTTGGGTAGTGTGACGAGTAAGGGTGCAAGTTTAGAGGGCGAAGTACTTGAAAGGGTACAACAGGGAAGAAAGATTGCTGGTTCCCTGAAAGCTATGATAAAAAACAGGGAAGTGAGCATGGAAGTGAAAATCTACTACATAACAGTATTGTGATACCAACTCTAACGTATGGAAGTGAAGCTTGGACCTTGTTGGAGGGTCAGAAGTCAAGAGTGAGAGCAGTGGAAATGAGTTATTTGAGAGGACCATGTGGAGTCACATGGAGAGACAGACTGACAAATGAGGAAGTGAAGGAGCATTGTGGTGTAGATGTGGATGTGATGGGAAGCGTTAGGAGAAACACATTAAGGTGGTTTGGCCATGTGGAGAGGATGAAGAGTGAGAGATTGACAAGGAGAGTGTATGTGAGTGAGGTGGGAGAGGGAAGAGGAGGCCAAGGATGAGATGAAGGGATGGTGTGGAGAGGTATATGAGAGAGGGGGGTGTGAACTGGGAGCAGGGCAATGAAATAGCAGAGGACAGGGCGACATGGAGGCGATTTGTTTGTGGCCACCCCTTACGGGATTAAGGTGTCTGGCAATAGATAGATAGATAGACAGATAATAATAGTGGTAGGTGGGGACACTCACCATCCACTCACTCAATGTAGTGCTCCTCTCCTGTGACTACCCTTTCCTCTCTTCCTTTTTTCATTTTCTTTCCTTCCATCCTCTTCTGTCTTGCATTCCATCATTCATTCCTCTTCCTTATGCCTTCGGGTGACTCTACACTCCCTCTTTTGTCTTTTTTTCCATCATTCTTTCCTCTTCCTTCTACCTATGGGTGACTGTACACTGAGCAACAAGCCAAATGGTTTCCTGTACACTAGGACACCATTTACTATGCTGGGTGGTAACCATATAACCAAATTACAGCACCTGGTGGTTTAGTGGGTAATTCAGGTGCTCCAGTCAGATTGAGCCGGTGCAGGTTTATATCCAAGGGATGGTTGGGGTTTATTGCTCATGTAATGCCACTCAGGGATGAGTGAGGCTGGTCTCTCTCATCTTAAATGCCAGGACCAACTTGCCTAGCCCAGGGCTCCTACTCTCCTCATGGGGTGAAATAGGATTGGATTATGGATGAATGGGTGTATTACAAGGCATATTTTATTATTGCAAAGAAAATATCCATCCATCATCTAATCCTATGTTGCCCTATGAGGAGCGTAGGAACCCAGGGCTAGGCAAGTTGGTCCTGATATTTAAGATGAGAGTGACCAGCCTCACTCATCCCTGAGTGGCAGTACATGAACAGTAAACCCATTCGCCCCTTGGATATAAACCTACACAGGCTCAATCCTATTGGAGTGCCTTAATTACCCACTAAAACACCAGGTACCATAATTTGATCATATGGTTACTACCCAGTGTAGTAAATGGTTTCCTGGTGCTATTGTACATCCCTGTTCCTGTATCTTGATTCTGCAGGTTTGGATAATGAAAATGCCTTGTTTTGCTGTTGTACAGGTATCCTGAACGTGAGCAGCTGGTTAGTGTGTATAGTGTATACCTAAAATCAGTACTGGCTGGTGTGTGTCCAGATCATCCTGCCTGGTCTACTCCTACCAAAGCACAGCAGCTTGCAACTTCCATGGTCAATGCTTATCACCAGGTAAGTTAACAACTCAGACTACAGGAAAAAAAGACATAAGTTTTCATATCTTTCATGGCTAGAATAAGTTGTGTCTCATTCAGCAAAATTTCTCTTAACTGGACTAATTAGAAAGAAGACCTTTCTACGTTAGCAGATTTTCTAGATTGTATTAGTCAGCCGTCTAAAATTTGAACTACTCAGGATAAAGCTGTGTTCAAATTTTAGAAAAATGTGCACTTCAGAAGGGCAAAGCCTATGTATGTTTGTGAGAAGTGGGTGCATGAGAGATATACAGTTAGGTGTCACTGTACAGTAGGGCCGCATCAAGTGAAAACCAATCGCATAATGATTTATCATATAGTGAAGTTGATATAACGTGTGTTCATTGGGGTTAGGGAGGGTGCCCTCAGCTGCAAAACCTAGAAGGCCCAAAAAACACCTCTGCCACCTACCTGAAGTTTGTCCAAGGCTGGTCTGAATCATTGCCAAGGGTACCCCCAGAGGCTAGGGACAGCTGGAGAGCCTGGATGATCACTGCGCATTAAATTAACTGTCTGTGATTGGTAATGTGAAATGCATCTGTAAAGTTTAAAAAAAGTACATGAAGTTCCTTTGGTCTTTGAGGCATAGTCAGGATGCAAGGGGCTTGAGTATTTAGTGAATGAATGTATGGCCCATTCCACTAGACTTGATGTTGATTAGTTACCAATCTGTTATGTTTTTCATTTTTCTTGCTTAGTGGGCTCTACCTCACCCCAACTGTGGTGAGAAAAAGAGGTCAGGATGATGATGATGATGTTAAGAAAGTGTAGACTATGTTTTCCATTGCTTCTTTCGTTTAAAAAAGTAAAAATTTAATAAACATCATTTACATTATGCTTTTATATCAGATGCGTGAGGCATTCAGCGTGGATGATTACAGCCACTACTTGTTCACTCCACGGGATTTAACTCGCTGGGTGCTTGGTCTGCTACGATACAGCCTTCCTTCAGATCATACTACACTCCAACCATTACTTGAGGTATCTCCTTTAGTAGTGAAGTGTAGTCATTACTGCTTGTATTAGTATCAAGTAGTTGTATAAATGTTAACATATGATTATGATATCAGTTTCCTGTAAGGAATTAATGAATCTGTTTTAATTCTTTTAGCCCTGCCCTGCAGTCATTGGTTTCATAACCACTTTTATAATTTGATGCATGTGTACTATAGTCTTGTTCCTAATGAACAGTTTTATTCACCATATGATAGACTTTTTTAACCAGCAGGGTTATATAAAAACTTCATTAATCTCTTCAGTACAAGAGATCATTCATAAGATAAATAAAGTTATGTGGAGGTAGCAGAAATAAACTAAATGTCATTGCAGTGAAGGAGTTGAGACTCAGTCCTGGATTATAGCATCACTGATATGTCTTGTTGTTCAGTCAGCTAAAATAGAGATCAGGCAGCTCACTGAAAATTCATTGTCTGCATGTTGTCTCTTAAACTACTAGGTTGTGATAATCAGTGGTTATGTAAGTATGGAAGAATGGTATTCATATTAATGTCCAGTAATGATCTTGTAATGGGAGACTTTCAGAGTATTGAGTCATTCCCAACTCAGTTCTTCACCAGTCGTCTGCTGGTTACTCTACTTGTAGAGTTGTGGATTATTTTTACTCCAGTGCTGAACTGTAAAATATAGTTGTCAGGTTTCAATATTCGCGGGGGTTTTGTACCAGAACACAGCGAATATTAATTTCCCCGAACATCAGAAACCTACCACAGAGGCCATTTATTTAAATGTTTTAACTATTCCTATTACCTGCAAACCACTGTAACACCTGTAAATGCATTTTATGCCAAATAACACATCCTAGAAAGTCATTACATGAATATACATGAGCAATTCTGGGTACAGTACAGTATAGTGTACTGTATTGTTGGGGGTATTCACCCGTGATGATGATGATGATGAGGAGGAGGAGAGTTTGCTGTGCAGTACATGATGGATGATGAATGACGAATGTTCTGTACTGCATGGCAGGATGAGCCCTAGTTGAGCTCTGGAGAAGGACAAGGTGGGGGTGGATCATCAGGGGTGGCTAGGGTGGAAGGTGGAGGAGGCAGCTCCAATTCTGCAGGTGGCTGTTCAGGAGGTACATGTGGCTCCATTTTAGAGAACATTGTGATGGGCAACTGCTGCCTCAGCTCTTCATATTGTGAAGCAGGTCTTGTATGGAAATACAGCAGATTCCAGTGCCTGCCTGAACTTGAGTATCCTCATCATGGAATGGTCACATGAATAGGCTAACTCGGGGTCTCTTTGATTAACCTTACAATTGTTGAGATATTTTCTAACTTTAGACCCTGTTGCTCCTGAGCCACATCAGCAGTGTCTTCTTCCTCCTCACTTGTGGACTTGGTGAGCTCCTCCAAGTCGTCGTCAGTGAGTGGTGTAGAATGAGCATCGATGAACTCATCCACCTCATCCTCCCTCATGTCGTCGAACCCATCACTGCTCAGGAGTCGCACCAGTGCCACAGCCTTGCTTACTGCCACAGTCTGGATTTTACTAGGAGAAAGACCCTTGTAGCTGTGAACACACTCTGGCCAGATTTTCTTCCAGCAGGCATTCACAGTCTCCTTCTTCAGGTCTAAAAGGGCTTCCTGAATGATTGTGAGGGCACTGGCAGTGGTGAAGTCCTGCCAGTACTGCCACAGATCAAAATCTTCATTTCTGTACATCGACTCGACAGGGTGTTGCAGGGATCTGTGGGTGTAAATGATTTTGAAGGCCCAGATTACATCCTGGTCCAGGGGCTGGATGAGGGAGGTGGTGTTGGGAGGAAGAAATTCAATCTGGACATTGTCACCCTGCAGATCATTGAGGTGCCCACCGGCGTTGTCAAAGATGAGCATGACCTTGAATTCAAGACCAGGATCGTTGAGGTACCTCCTGACCCCGGGGAAAAGCACATATGAATCTCTGAGCGTTTTTTAGTGATCCAGGGCTTTTTGTTGTGCATCCAATACACTGGCAACATGTTCTTGCTCCTGTTGCACAGTTCCCGAGGATTTGCAGCCATGTAAACGAGCCCAGGTTTGATCATTTGGCCAGCCGCGTTGCAGCACATCAGGAAGGTGACACGGTCCTTCGCGGCCTTTAATCCCAGGGCTCGTTCTTCCTGCTGCATGATGTAGGTCCTGGTAGGCATTTTCTTCTAAAGCATTTCTGTTTCATTGGCATTTAATACTGTACTTGCTCAGGCCTGTAACCTCCCTACTCTATCTTCTCTCTGAGTGCTGGCGGGTAATCCTTGGCTGCCACATGATCTGCGGATGCAGCCTTACCAGACAGTCACATGGTTCTCAGTGAGTACTGCTTCTTGAAGTGGTCAAACCACCCCTTGCTTGCCTGAAACTCTGGTACTGGCTGCGGCGTCTTCAGAGGAGGTGCTAGGCTGAGGTTTTTCCTGAGAAAAACGTGCATGAAAGCTCCATGCTTTCTCGCGGATCATGTTGTTATCCAGTGCCACATTCTTCCTGTGGCAGTCCCCATCCACACAAATAAGGCTGATTCCATGTGGACTGTGGTCTTGTTATGCACAGTTGTTGCTACTTTAGCACTACCACTTACACTAGCAGCAACAGCATCATGAATGGCCTTCTCATTTTTCGTTATATAGCACACTGTACTCTCATTCACACAAAAGTGCTTGCCCACAGATGCAAACGACTTCCCCTCATGCCAAACAACTTCACTTTATTGTTGAGGGACATCACTGTCTTCCTTCATTTGGTCATATTAGCCAGTGCACCTTGAGCAGCATGCTTAAGACCCATATTTTCAGAGGGTTAGTGAATATTAGAGTAGCACAAAGTAAACACAGACATTGAACGCACACGCTGAACACATGCGGATACTCAACCCATGAGAGAACAGAGGGAATGAATGCGACAGGGTATGCCTCAGTCCCCTCCATATCTGACTGATAGGATAGAGAGAAAGGTGATGCACAGGCAGACATTTTCCCTATGAGCCAGTCATAAGCAAGCCCTCACTGCAAGAGTAAAGCAGGAGGCTTGTACTACAGCATTTTGCAGTACCTAGAGAGAATGGCAGGAGATTTGAGTGGTGAAATACCAAATGCTTCTGCTGCCCTGTGTTTACCAGCACATGCCTGTAGTACAGTAACTGTACAATACAGTACTGTATGTACAGTACAATTGTATAGGACAATTTTTCCCACTAAAAGCATGCAAAAAATCACTTATGAATCTCTGGGAACATTTGATGCTGTGGGAAAAACAGGAACTATCTTCGTGGGCAATTTCGAAATAAATTCCCAGAAAATTCTACGAATTTGCGAAACCACGATTTGTGAATCTGCAACATGCGAGGGTTGACTGTAATGGCATATATTATTGAAACTGCTAAGATACTACTAAGGAAAATTTTAATAAATATGAATGATCTTAATTTGTATGAGTTTATGATTTGCCATCACAGACTCTCCACTTAAATGTCAACCTTTCACAACTTTGCCTTGCATAAATTCTGTTTGGTCTATGGACATTGTAGCCAATAACTTATATACAGTATTTTTGAGACTTACTTGTTATTCATTATTAACATCCATCTTTGTACTGACAGTCCTTGTATTATTTGAAATTTTACATTTTGTAAATTTAAGACATTACCATGTAACCAAGAGATGCACACATGTGCATTAGAGGGACAGTGCTGAATATGAGAAAAGTCCATGTGTGTTTACTGAAGCAGTACAGTACAAGATTTGAGCTTGCACCATCTGTCTTTAGCAAACATTTGAGAATATTAACCATTCTGAAGGGGTTGCAAGTGATACAGTAATCCCTCCACTATCCAATGTAATAGAGCCAAAGGCATGTCTGGAAAGTGGGTCCGTCTGGATAATGGGCCCTTGTCCCCTGGACTGGTACTTATGGACCCTAACCCAGCCTAACTCAGAAAACCACCTACATAACTCTCTACTGGACATGCATAGCACCTATGTAGGACCCTATTCACACAAATAAGGGGCAGAAGGTATAAAGTAAATGAAAAGGAGTCAGAGAATGAGGAATTAGTAGTGAGTATGGAAAATATTTAGCAGTGTACAGGGTACTTACAACACGTCCGTGGCCGTTCGTTATGAAGGTTAATCCACCTCCTCTAAAGCTCTGGCATTGGTGAAAATGCTCTTGAAGCACGTACAGTAATCCAGTGTTGTGCTGCACTTAACCCTTTGCACTATGAGTTATAATTGTTTAACACTCCACATACTGTTCTTGATTGCACCACACCAGTTTCAACTGCCAGTTTACACTCTGTACTTAATCTTTGCACTCTGAATTCTAATTTCATAACACTACACAACACTGTAAATTCCCATGGGGTCTAATGGCGAGGTATTGCAGATTATTCACTGTTTATTCACAAAAACAAGCACGTGCGGCATCCACTGAGTGAGCTTCTAGTCAGAACAGTAGTTAGGTGGTAACTGGGGAGGCCGGGAGGGTTGGGGGAGGCAAGCAGCGAGCGTAAACATAGCTGGTTGGTGCTGTGCACCAATTCAAAGTACAGTTGAAGAAAAATATCATTTTTTGGGGGGGGTGGGGGGGTTCCAAAGGCCTGGGCCCAAAATGTCCGGTAAGTAGGGAGTCCGGATAGTGGGCGTCCGGATAGTACAAGGGTTACTGCAATTCATTTTCAGAGGCTATTGAATTACAGTAATTCAAAAACTGCTCATTAGCCTTCTTTATTATCCATGTCTTTTCCTAGTAAGGCGACCAAATACAAAGTCGTCACCCTTCCTCTTAGTTCTGTTTTTTGTGATATAGCTGTGTATCTTTAATAATTGTTATGATTTTTGAAAGCTTCTCTTTCTTCCATCAGTTGATGTACAAGGAGAATTAATGGCTTGCACAGTAAGATGACAGGTACACTTAAAAGTTTATCTGTCTGTCTATAGACAGATGCCACAGTCCCGAAATGGGTGGCCATTTGTCTTTGAGTTAGTTGTTTTATGGGTAGGGGCACTAGCCGTCCGCAAACCCATTTGTTGATAACCCATGTTATATGAGGGAGGACTGTAGTGGATAAGTGGAAGTGGTCCAAAATTGTTTTACAGGTATATACAGTACTGTAAACAATAAGATGAAAATTAAGATAGAATTGTAAGAATAAAAGATGATGATAAAGAACATGAAAGAGAAGAAGACTTGTGTGAGATTATGAATGAGAAATTCATGACAGTATTTGTAAAGGGAGAGGATTGTCAGAGATCAGGAATAAATCATGAGAATGTGGTAAATAAAATAGACAAGGTTAAATTTGAACCTGATGAAAGGAGTTAATGCAAAATGTGGATGTAACCAAAGCCGTAGACCTGACAACATTTCTGTTTTGGTAATTTAAGAAATGTGCAAAAGAGTTAGTTTAACCAATCTATGAGATGATAAAATGTTCTTTAACAGAGGGAGGTTTGTTGAAGGATTGGAAGAAACATGTACCATGGTCGGAGGGGGTGCTCACCATCCACTCACTTGATGTAGTGCTGCTTTGGGTGTCTGCCCTCTGCCCTTTCCTCTCTTCCTTCCTTCCTCTTCTGTCTTTCCTTCATTCTTTCCTCCTCCTTCTGCCTGTGGGTGACTACACTGAGTGAAAAGCCAAATGGTGTCCTGTACACCAGGATACCATTTACTATGCTGGGTGGTAATCATATAACCAGATTTTGGTGCTCGGTGGTTTAGTTGGTAATTTCGGTGCTCCAGTCAGATTGAACCGGTGAAGGTTTATAGCCAAGGGATGGTTGGGGTTTATGGCTCATGTAATGCCTCTCAGGGATGAGTGAGGCTGGTCATTCTCATCTTAAATATCAGGACCAACTTGCCTAGCTCCGGGCTCCTGCGTTTCTCATGGGGCAACATAGGATTGGATGATGAATGAATGAATGAACATGTTTCTTCCTTATCGTGCCCTTTTCATCCATATTCTGATATTTACCATAACAGTATGTTTGTACTCTATTTAGTGGATGTAAATTATTGTAAAAGGGAGGAATATTGGTTTAAAGTGGGGTGCCCAGTACCAATTAGGATAAATCCCATACATTCTGTGCTTTTGTTATTGCACAATATTGTTATCATGCACTAGGTGCAGTACCAGTTATGTCTGATAACCAAGAGATTATTATACTTTTGTCTTATGCTCAGTAACTCTTGTAATGTTGTTTTTCAGATTTGGCTGTACGAAGCTTGCCGCCTCTTCCGTGACAAGTTAGTTGAAGATGAGGATGTGGAGAAGTTTGATACGGCAATATTGTCAAGCATTCAGTCTGACTGGGGTGTGGACTTGCGTGACCATCTCACTGGCACTTACTTTGTCACTGCTGCCTTGCCTAATGTAAGATATGCTAATTCATCTTTTGTAGTTTTGTGTCATTTAATAATTATGCTACATTAAGGTTTTGAAAGAGATTTAGAATCAAATTAAGATTATTTGTCGTTAGCCTAGGTTTACTAATGACTACTTTAATACAGTACCTTTATTATCATACTTTGCTTTCTGCTTTTGGAGAAACCTATAAGATGAAACTGTTAAGCATTTTATGTCACTGTGCAGGCATTAGAGGTGGTGATAGGAGGAATCATCTTAGACTTATTAAGCTGAGGAGTTGATGCATCACCATTTACCTCCAATTACAATGCCTCACAAGGTATAATAACCTTCCTCAGTTGTCTATAATACGGTACCTTGTTCCCTTTATGAAAAGTAATATAGTATTTTATGCAACCCTGTGGAATGTAGTGCCCTGAGGGTTATTGTTCATCTTCTTAGTACTGCAGTTTCCTCACATCATCATCATCATCATCCAATCCTACGTTGCCCCATGAGGAGCGTAGGAGCCTGGGGCTAGACAAGTTGGTCCTGACATTTAAGATGAGAGTGACCAGCCTCACTCATCCCTGAGTGACATTACGTGAGCAACAAACACCAACCACCCGTTGGGTATAAACCTTCACTGGCTTAATCCAATTGGAGTGCCCTAATTACCCAGTAAACCACCAGGCGCCAAAATTTGGTTATATGGTTACCACCCAGTGTAATAAATGGTTTCCAGGTGTACAGGAAACCATTTGGCTTGTCACTCATTGTAGAGTCACCCACAGACAGAAGGAAGAGGAAAGAATGAAGGAAAGAAAGACAGAAAAGGGAGTGTAAAGTCACCCATAGGCGGAAGGACGAAGAAAGAATGAAGGAAAGAAAGACAAAAGAGGATGGAGAGAAAGATGGATGGAGGAGAGGAGAGGGCGGACACCCGAGAGCAGCACCACATTGAGTGAGTGGATGGTGAGTGCCCCCATCTACCACACACCAAGGTTTTATATAGTGATGAAAACATGTATGCATCCATGCATGTGAAGGTTTTCTCAAGCAGACCTACCATGGAGTATGCACTGGCAGCTGCGGTTTCAAGTCATGGGTGATATAGACATCCAAGTCTTTCTCCTCCTCAGTAGTGGCTAGGGGAGTGGAACCCATGATGTATTCATGGCTGGGGTTTCACCTCCCTGTGTATATTACCTTTGCATTTTTCTTTGTTAACCTGAAGAAACCACTTCTGGCATCACTCATGGGGTCTCATGATGTCATCCTGCAGTGTTCTCTGTCTAGTGGAGCCAAATCTCATTCTGTAGTTCCCTGCACCTTGCAATGGGAAGATACCCTGGTCCAATCCTTGTGAGGTGCTGCCTACCACAACAAACACCATTTCCCTGCACAGTGTACATATTGTGCTGTACCTGTTTGATGGCCCCACATAAGGAGTCACTTGACTGTGGTCAGTGGGCCAGCTGAACCAGATACACCAGGGTTAAGCAAAAACAACAATTTGTTTCTTAAAGTGAACTTGGTTTTATCTCTGTGAACAAGTGTCAGACCCTCAGCCTTCGTCTCTTTCTTTTCTCCAGCAACTCCTGCAACAGCTTCCTCAACTCAGCCTTTTCTCAGTTGAGGGTATGGATTTCCTGCTGTAGTATGAGAAACTTATCTTCATCTCAAGGTATTGCTTCTGAGACAGTGCAGAAGTGACATCCATCACGAGAGAAGAAGCCATTGTAAATAACTTTCTCGCACTTAAAACACCGACACAAAGCAGTATCAACACTGGTAATATTATCACACATAGGTAAACACTCACAACACTTGCTAACACTAAACTAAGCACAGGTAACAGTGTTATAGCACTGACACAAAACACACATGACCACTATCACAACACTGGTAAACTAACACAACCCACATACATTATCATAGCACTGGTAAGTTGATCTAACTTTGAGAGCACTGGTGATTACAGTCTGACTAGCTGAATCTGAAAGGCAACTGGATGATGTCTGACAGGCAACACATGCATGGTCATCCTTGGAAGATACCAGGAGTCCAAGGAGGAGAGGAGACATCTTCCAGAGAAAATACACTAAATCATTGTAAAATACAGTAAAATGTCTGCTCTAAGTGAACTTTCCAGGATAGCTTGCATAGAATGTCTTTGTATTCATGAACACTTGGTGGAAATGGATGTGTTGAATGCTATACTGCCTGGGACTGTGAACACCCAGGAGGGTCACACAAACCTAACACCTAGCAGCCAATTTCTTTAAATTGAAAGTTTTCTCTGCTGATCAAGTCTGATCACCCAAAGCCATGGGGTGGCACTTAGCAAGGGTAGCAGCTCTAAGGTTCTACATTCCAAGGGCTCGCAGACTGAAGATTTTACTGAAAACCTGTCATATAAAGAATATGTGAGATGATATAAGACTATACAGATTGAACAGGTAGAATCTGATGTCTGATGGTGATTTGGAGCACTACAAAGGGGTTTTATTTAACCATATAGTTAAATTACAAGTGCAGGGACCATTATGGGGGGCTACCAGTCATTTGTACATTTTACCATTTGTGGTGGTGTCTGTTACATAAGTCCCATGAATACAGAGAGACTCTTGTATATTGCTTTCACAGGCACTATATTCCATGAGGCCATTAAATACATGGCTTTATTAAAAGCTTGCCGATATGACTGGTGGAGTATGCACTGCATTTAAATACAATGTTTTAATCAACAGGTCCCACCCCATGATTCACATTCTGTACCTTTACTTTATATCACAGTATTGTATTATATGTTACAGATTTTTACTGTGTACATTCATATGTATAAGTGTACGTGTATGTATGCAGGTTGCCCCTGGAACACCACTGCCACCTCATGGTCATCAGTTAGGGCACATGGATGAAGAGAGCTGGCAGAAGGTGGTAGAACAGTGTGTTACACAGTACAGCAGGGAGAAGCAGGAACTGGACCTTCTCATCTTCACTGAGGTATGTGACAACCCTTCTGCATGCACTGTACAGAGATTTAAGATAGCAGGGTACCAGTTGAAGTCTTCTATATGTCTGCTTCTCAGTTATGTTGCTTGCATCTCATCATGCTAGTACTTCAGCTTGGGGTAAGATATGAGCTATAATCCATTTACTCTAATTTTCATTACATCAAACACTCTGACTTCTGTAACACTTAGCTGGCATTGATATGTCAATACTCAGTTCAGGCTTCTTTTTATTGTCATGCCCTTCAAGGATCCTGGTCTAGAAATGTTCAGACTTCTTTTTATTGTCGTTCCCTTCAAGGATCCTGGTCTAGAAATGCCTTTGTCCCTGCATTACTGCATTATTGAGGGACAATGATCTTATTGCAGTCATTCTTACACCTGTCAACCTGGTCAGCCCCGGCACCAGAACTGCAGCCCTTACCATCACACTGGTGAAGTAGGTCTCATGTGAATCACATGCTCCTCACATCCTCATCCCCAAATCCATGCCTATGAATGGTGTAATCTTTAAAATCCTAGTGCCCCCCCTCACCTTTTTTTTTGCAGTAATGTGAAAATGGGATAAGATGGTAGTGCTTATGACAGTGAACTGTATAGATATTAATGATATATATATATATTTGTCAGGTCCTGGAAAGTATGGCTCGTGTGGATCGTATCCTGACCTCACCTGGTGGGTCATTACTGCTTGCTGGACGATCAGGTGTAGGGCGTAGGACTGCAGTGTCATTAATTGCTCATCTCCATGGCATGAGGCTCATCTCACCTGCTGTTCCTCTTGGATATAGTATCAAAAACTTCAAGAATGATCTCAAACAGGTATGTTCTTTTTTCTGATCACTGCTACACCCATTCTCTGGTGGAAGTCATTATACAAAATCTACACATGTTTTTATATACTCCTCACCCTGCCCTAGGGTGGGAAAGGAGGTCCAGATGATTATGATGATATTTTTATATACTCCATGCCTGTTATGGAGTTGAGCCAACAGAATTTTTCATGATATTATTGCCTTTCAAGTTCTCATATGGTTAATAGGATGATATTGATGCTCCCTGTTGATGTATCTACCTAATTGTATTTACCGAATTGTGATATACAGGAAATGAGCTACGTTTGTGGGGTCCCGTCTCCGTTTCTCAATAAGTCAAATTTAGCTTTAAACTAGTTTAAGTTTTTAGACTAGACGATCTCTTTGTCCAGGCTATTCCACAGGTCTATACATCTATAAGGAAAACTATATTTCTTGATATCCTTCAAGCAGCTTGGCTTCTTCAGTTTCATCCCGTGTCCTCTTGTTACTCTCTTATCCCATAAAAACAGATCTTCTTTGTCAATTTTATCTACTCCCATCATGTTCCTGAACACTGCAATCATGTCGCCTCTCTTTCTTCTTTCTCTAAGGAAGGCAACTCCAGCTTTCCACCCTCTCTTTGTACGACATCTGACAGACTGGGGATCATGTTGGTTGCTGTTCTTTGTATTCTCTCAATCTTGTTTATATCTTTCTTTTTGTGTGGGGACCACACTACTGCTGCATATTCTAACCTGGGGCGAATCATGGCCACCATCATTTTTTCCATCATCTCCTCATCCATATAATGAAAAGCTACTCTTATATTAGTCAGGAGTTTATATGTCTCTCTAACTGTCTTGTTAATGTGTTTTTCAGGTGACAAACTGTCCTGGACCAGCACACCCAAATCTTTCTCTTCTCTCGTTTTTGTGATTGGTTCATTACCCATCAAATAATTCAATGATGGCCTCTTGGTACTTTCACCCATTTCCAGTATTTTACATTTCTTTGCATTGAATTTCATTTCTCACGTCCGGCTCCATTTGTGTATCCTATCCAGTCCTCCTGCAGCATTTTACAATCCTCCTCAACCTCTACCTTCCTCAAGATCTTTACATCATCAGCAAACAGACTTGCATAACTGTTCACTCCATCTACCATATCATTTACGTAAAGCAGGAACATTACTGGTGCCAACACCGAGCCCTGTGGGACTCCACTTGTTACATCCCTCCATCCAGACATCTTATCCTTTATTACTGTCCTCATTTGTCTGTCTCTCAAAAAGTCTCTCATCCATTCCAGGAGGTTCCCCTTCAGTCCTCCTAAATGCTACCCAGCCCATTCTTTAGTTAGATGTAAAGTTAAGATAATGATGACAGAATAGAGTACAGCACCAGAAGTTTTAAGTTTGTAGGTACCAGTATCAATGATGTTTATTTTTTAGGTTATGCAGATAGCAGGGGTGGAAGGAGAGCAAGTACTGCTGTTGCTGGAAGACCACCACCTTGTCTCTTCAGCTTTCCTTGAGACTGTTAACTCTCTCCTTATGGCTGGTGAGGTAAGCAGATACTCTACAGCTGTTCTGTCCTGCCTTACTATCATAATTTGAATATGGAAGTATGAGACAGATGGTTACCATCATCCCAGAGTAGTACTACCATGGAGGTGCGACGAAATACCAAATTGGCAGTCATTTACTGAATTGACACCAAATTGACACCAAATCAGCACTTTTAAATGGAAAACATTATAATTCACCATATCATATAGAGCCATGATTCCAGGGGCTTGAATGATGAGTGAATGAAAGTGTGGCCCATTGGAGTGGGCAAACTTGGGCTGTGTGGATGTTGCTATGCCTCACCCTGCCCTAGGGTGCGAAAGAAGGTCTGGATGATGATGAAGATGATGATGATGGTGATTTATCATCATAGGAGAGGGAGGGGATGCATGGATTAGGTGTTTGCTGTGAGACAGGTGTATGAAAAGTATTTGGCAAAAAGTTAAGGATGTGTTTTGGACGTTCATGAATTTAGAGAAAGCGTATAATGTACTTGATAGGGAGGCTTTGTGGACCGTTTTGAGATTGTAAGGACTAGGTGGTAGGTTGTTAAAAGGGGTTAAAAATTTTTGTGTAAATAGCAGAGTGTATGTAAGAGTGGGAAGTGAGTCTGGTGAATGCCGATGGTAGAGAGTGGAATCTGAAGCAGCTGCTGTTTGCAGATGATACTGCACTGGTGGCTGATTCGGAGGAGAGATTGAGACAGTTGATAGGGAGCTTGGAAGGGTGTGTGAAAGGAGGAAGTTGAGAGTAAATGAGAATAAGAGTAAAGTGCTGAAGTGTACGAGGTTGGTAGATGGTAAGAGGATGAATATAGTTTTAAATGGTGAGTTGCTTGAGGAGGTAGAGTGTTTTAAGTATTTAGGGACATATGTGGCTGTGGATGGAAGAATAGATGTAGAGGTGAAGTTTAGAATGAGTGAAGTAGGTAAGGTGCTGGTAGGAATGAAAGAAGTGTTTAGATATCATTCGCCTAGAATGGATGTAAAGAGAAGGCTGTATGAGGGTGTAGCGCTACTGACTGTGTTATATGGGGCTGAAACATGTAATATGGGTGTAGCAGAGAGGAAGAGCTTGACTGTAATGGAGATGAGGGGTCTGAGGAGCATGTGTGGAATGACACATATGGATCGAGTAAGAAATGGTGAAGCGCAAAGGAGAGCTGGAGTTATGCGAGAGATGGCTGATCGAGTTGAGCAGAGAGTGTTGCGATAGGATGGATGGACAATGTGAAGAGAGAATTAGATGTGAGAGGGATGTCTGTTGAGTCCTGAAAAGTGGCATTGCATGATAGGGATGACTGGAGAGAAATTGTCAATGAATAATGGTGATGTGGCCCCTTGGGGATATTCTCCCACATTGGTCTGATCAGCAGATCAGGTCAGGTGCAGGTAAGGGGATGGGTCCATTATGATGTGGCATTGAGAAACCAGCTCTGCTGTCGGGCCCTGCTGTGGATGTTACTGACTGCACTGTGCAGTTGACCCTTGTGTGGTGTGGTGCAGTGAGGATCTATTACTTCTCCTAAGGCCAAGGTACAAGTAAGTGTGTGAGTGGATGTATGGATGAGTTTATTGGGAGTGTGTCATCCTGTCTTGGCTACCCCCCATTTTGGGGGGAAGCAGCCTAGGTACAGTATATAGATAGATATAGGTTCATACACACCTAATACTGTAATCTGAAATCTTGTCAAAAATTTGTGTTCAGTGTGACTAGTAATAAATAAATTTAGGATTCAGACCAAAAATTTGTTAACTTTATCATAAATGTTTTGCTTCTTTTTGAGAACTCGCCTTGATGGACTTATGTTTTGTATGAATATTGATTTACAATTCAGATACATTTATTTGTGCTTTAAATCAATAGTTATGCCCTTGTGGGTGGGAAAGCAGGTCTGGATGATGATGATGAATAATGAAGAATGACCTCCATCACCTCCTTGCCGATCAGTCTGAACCAACAACAGAAGCATTCATAAATTTTGCATGTCATCATTTATTCACCAGACTTTCAGCAGAAGAGGTAGCCATTACATCACTCTTCATGCAAAATGGAACAGCATTGCTTGTATTTTTCATTTGGTTAATTTGGTATTTTGTATGACAGATGTACATATTGTTTTGTCTGATCAGGTTCCAGGTCTGTACACCCCAGAAGAACTGGATCCATTACTGATGCCCCTTCGTGATCAGGCTGCACATGAAGACTTTCGAGGATCTCACTATGCCTACTTTGCTTCACGTGAGTTTTTGTTCTGTTTGAAGTAGAGATTGAAGGTTTATACCATTTGTTTCACATATGACAAATTTTTTTGTTCTTTTTCAAATATCATTTGGCTTGTCACTCAGTGTAGAGTCACCCATAGGCTGAAGGAAGAGGAAAGAATGAAGAAATGAAAGACACAAGAGGGAGTGTAAAGTCACCTGTAGGCAGAAGGACAAGGAAAGAATGAATGAAAGAAAGACAGGAGAGGATGGAAGAAAAGAAGGATGGAGGAGAGGAAAGGGCAGACACCTGAGGGCAGCACTACATCAGATGAGTGGATGGTGAGCACCCCCACCTACCACACAATGGTCTTTGGAGTCTAGAATATGTATAACTTAAATTTTGTTGATACTCTGTACAAACTAATGATCTTACTTTTGCAGGTGTAATGCAGAACCTGCATATAGCTTTGATCATGGACTCAAGCAACCAGGAGTTTTCTGTTCAGTGTGAAAGCAACCCTGCCCTATATAAGCAGTGTGCTGTACTGTGGATGGAATCATGGTCTCACAACACAATGATCCAGGTTTGTTTCACCTAGTACAAACAGTGTATCTCATACCACAATTCTTAGTGAAGTTTTTTCATTTACAGGCATATGCCCACTCTAACAGTCACTACACATATCACTCTTGACTCTACAAAACGACAGTATCAGTAAATCACAAACAAGGACCTCCATGACCCACACTATCATAACTTTCGAAACTGAACACATCCCCATTTACAAAGAGCAAACAAACATACTAGTGAATCACTGTGTTAGCACGTCTTGTTACACCAGGATGCATTGAGTGAAACGCAATTTTGTCTGCATTGTGCTCATTTTCACATTACCACAACATAACTCCCTTCACTCCAGAACACACACACAAACACACACACACACACACACACACACACACACACACACACACACACACACACACAGTAATCTTTGTTTTTAATGCATTGGAAACTCTGTTCTTACATCTATAAACCCGACAAAATCTTCCACAGGAGTACTGTCTGATCTTTAACAATATTCAGTGCAATCCTACATCATCTTTAAATATACCTGGGGTTTCATTCTTTCAGGATTTATCTTGGAAAGAACATATTACCTCTCTCATAATACCTGCTTCTAAGAGATTGGGTGTGCTAAGCTGACACCGTACCTTCTTTATCCCTGCACAGTTGTTGATTTTATATATTGGTTTTATTCACCCCTGTGTAGAGTACAACTCTCATGTGTGGGAAGGCTCCCCACACACAGCTATTCTTAACAGGATGGAGTCATAGGCTTTTTTTCTAATTAACACTCTTCCTCTTCCTGGCTCCCTTCAGCATCTGTTTCTTCACCCCACTGTTGCATCTTTATCTCTTTTCTATCGTGTACTTCATTGGTCACTGCTTCTCCGAACTGTCTGCTTGCATTCTTCCACCATTACGGCGGGTACATAGCACTCGTCCAGCAACAAACTTTCATCTCTTTTCTGTCCAACTCTCAAATGCAAGAGTTAACCACTACTCTCAGTCTTTTATATATGCAACAGGTCATCTTTTGAACTGCCTCCCTCTGTCTGTTTTTCCTGCTGCCTATGATCTCCAGTCTTTCAAATGCAGTGTGTCCAGGCATCTTGAAATGAATGGATCTTGAATTTGGCTCTCTGTTATCTTGTTTTTGTTTTTCTTCTTGGAGAGAGGAACTTGCAGGCCCCTGGCCTTTGGTTCCTTCTTTCTTGCATAAAATAGATAGATCGATTGATAGATAGATATAGTATTACTGTTCTATATCATTACTGTACAGGCATACCCCTATTTAACGATGTAATTGGTTAGGCAAAACCCCATCATTAGGCGGGGTATTGTATATCGGGGTACTTTTAACATATAAAGCAATGTGGAGTGTTTATCAGCCATGGGTTTCCCCCCAAACCAGGCCCAAAACCCACCCAAATGAGCCCAAAAACAAGTTTAAAGCCAATCTAAATGGCCTAACAGCTGTCAGGGAAGCTAACCTAAGCCTAACACCTGTAAATAACTCACTAAAATTAACAAATAAAATCTGAAAATCATCAAATATTAGTCTGGAAAAAATCTAGCTTTGTAAACTGTACCCCAGAATGACAATGCTCACCCCACCTATGACTAAAACACATTACTTTAAGTATAAAAACAGTTTATAAAACAACCTAAACACACAATTTTAGACTAAAATATCATCAAAAGCAGTAGAAAAAAAAATCAAAACCCATCATTAAACCGTGGTTTGGCCATCGTTAGGCGGGGTATGATGGTATTCCTACCCCCATTGTTAAGCCGGGGTATTGCATCAAGGGGTATTGTATATCGATGTATTACTGTTGTATATTATGCTTTGTTTTCATTGTTTACTCATGGGAAAGTTTTTAGGATAGAGGTTGGAGACGGATAGTAGCGCAACATCTGGCTTGACACTGGATGTTCACTTGATGGAGAGTACTGTGCAGTATCTGGCTTTTCACTGTACTTGGCATAGGGCTTGGCTGAATTTTGCCGAATAATTGAGATTTTACTGTATGCTGTATGTTTATAGGATTCTGTGAAACTTTAGTACAGTATGTCATAAAATTTTAGAGAAGTAATTGAGTTTTGTCTTCACCATAACAGATTCCAGAAATGCTTCTGACAGATGGTGAGAAAGATCCAGGGAATGAATCTGAATTTTTGAACTCATTCCTTGAGATTCATGAAAGTTTGCCATCGCATCTCTCCACACCACGCCGTTACTTGGCACTCCTCCACTCTTATCAAACAATCTTCAACACCAAGAAGGATGGTGTCATCCAGCGTCAGTACCATTTAAAGGTATGGTGTTTAGAAATTACTGCCAGGCTACAGTGTTCTCCATTAGATTATTATTATATCACCACCGTCACCACCACCACCACTGCCACCACCTGGCCACTGCCAAACCCACTGTCACTGACACTAACACTGACACCAAGTGGAATGGGTAGGATTCAGAAACAGAAAACGAGGAACACAGAACTACATCTGTTAACAGTGTATAGAGAAACACACAACTAGGTCTGCCAGTAGAGTGCCAAAAGAAAAATACTATACACCCATTCAGTAAACATGCAAACCTTATTAATTATCATCACCCCAAAGGCAAAAATCACCCATGCTTTCATTCACTGATTCATTCATTTGTTTATTTTGAAATGCATTGTACAAACTGGGATAGAAGTCACAACCTGCTGCAAGTATCACCAGATGCTGGATTTTTTGCTCCACTGATGGTGAAAGGAACTTTTCTTCATGTTACTCAGTAGATGGCTCTTGTGTCCCCATATAAACTGCAGTTACCAAATTAGGCACCATCAGCTCCCAGAGCAATGTTTTACATATCTCACTACAGTTTCTTTCACCATCACAGTTATGTTAATAGTAGCCTAACAGTTGTGCTACTTTACAAAACCTGTTGAGGTGTATGGAGTCTATGCCAGCACCACTTCAATGCCAATACCACTTCAATGCCAGCACCACTTCTGTGCCAACACCACTTCTATGCCAAGACAACTTCAACACCAAGATCACTTCAGCACCGAGACCACTTCAGCACCAAAACCATTTCAATCC
Organism: Coenobita brevimanus; assembly: GCF_032717465.1. NCBI lineage: Eukaryota > Metazoa > Arthropoda > Malacostraca > Decapoda > Coenobitidae > Coenobita > Coenobita brevimanus. Next base: position 68,614,358 of record NC_137054.1, read on the forward strand.
CAGGACCATTTCTACAGCAAGACCATTTCTGTGTCTCCTGTCCTGTTTCTGTTCCATTGGTGGTCATGTGTCTTTGCTTTGATTTAGTATATGGTCTTTGATACCTTGTGCTAGGAATCCATTATTCAGTTCAGTTCATCTGTCGTGGAGGGGAAACCTTTGTAGCTGGTAATAAAATGCTAAGTACTTTCTGTAACAAGAAGTGATAGGGACATGCTAGAATGCAACCTTGAGGACCAGAGAAGCTAGTCTGCAGCCAAAAATCAGGTAGAACTGAAACTGTATTGAAAGATCATGATGCTGTGTAATGCCTGAGTGCATTGAAGTTAAGAACCTGGCATTATGAAGGATCACATTTTGGAAGAAGGAAGATCCAAGGCCAGTTAATTGGGGCAAAGATTCTCTCCATCATCTCACAAGATGACAGAGTTTTCAAGGAGAATGATGAATGGTTTTTACGACTTGATGCATGTTTTTATTTTTATTTTATTTTTTTATGTGCATGGCCCTGAACATATGGTTTATAGCCCATTCCCTAAGGCCCAGCACTCCTCCTCAGCACAATACACCTTTCCATTTCATCACTTCAGCACAAACACCCATACCATCCATATGGAGGGTAGTGTGTCATGTATAGCCAACTGATCACCTGTTTGCCACCAACTTCCCTCAAGGCCTTTGAGAGATGGCGCAGTGGAGGATCGTGATACAGACACGTTAAAATTGTGGGTTGCAGGGCTGTATTCGTGGAGACACACACACACACACACACACACACACACACACACACACACAATAAGCATGAACATCACAACCATTTTAAGATAATCGTGGATACCAGGTTTGTTGGAGCTCACCTTTTGACCTTGTGATTTATCTTGATATCTTATGTATCATATGCAGAGATATCTAGGATTTACTGTAGCTTCCTATTGATTTGCTCACATTCCAGACACTGTATATGAGACCCACCTTGATTGAGAACTAAACATTTTTACATTGTCTGTCAGGCTGGTGTGGCCAAGCTGAATGAGGCTCGTAAGGTAGTGAGCGAGCTGAAGGCAGAGGCAGCTAAAAAGGAAGCTGTACTAGGGGAAAAGCAGGGAGAGGCTAACCGTGCCCTTCAACTGATCACAGATACCATGAAGAATGCTAATGATCAAAAGGTGCAGATGGAAGCACTGAAGGACCAAACACTCATAGAGAACCAGAAGATTGCTGACAGGTTAGTTGTTCATAATATTGTTGTGTATGATATATGAAAATATGTGTGGTGTACTGTGCTTAGAAATGTAAATATAGGCTTGAATATAAATGTCTTGTAAAGAAGTGTTTGTAAGATGGTGCATTGCATGATAGAAAGTACATTGAACTATTATATTTTCTTGTTGATCTGTTCATCTATTGCCAGATGCTTTATTCCTGGAAAGGATGGTGACAGTTGAATCATTTCCATGTTAACCTGTCCTTGGCCATCAGGCTGCCCTTCCTTAAACTACTAACTCCATCCGTCATATACCTCTCGACTCCTTCCTGCTATCTCATCTTGGGACTACCCCTCCCCCTCCATCTCACTTACATATGCACTCTAGTCAATCACTCATTCTGTTATCTCCACATGGGCAAGCCATTTCCCAGTATAGCCTTCATCAGAAACAATTATCGAGGCCTTGTAAATGCCGTGGCCAACCTATTTAGAGTTTTGGGTAATCGAGCACCCTCCTTCCATTTCTTGTCCCTTCCTTCCATAACCCAGTTTCTCCCTAGTGGAGCAAAGTTCATTGTTTTATGAGATGTTTCACAAGCATTAAAGGCTGTTGTAAAGCATATCATTGCTAGGTTTAGTTACATTTCAGTTGAATATTTTGGTGTTATGCTGAAATTGAGAAGGGATGCAAGCAGACAGTTCAGAAGAGCGGCGAACTTGAAGTAGTGATAGAGTAGAGACAAATATGCAGCAGTACAGGAAAGAGAGAGAGGTTGAAGGTAGCCAGGAAGAGGAGGGAACTGACTTTACCTTGTTTAGAGCTGTGTATGGGAAACAGCCCCATACATCTGACTTGTATTCACACAGGGGCATATAACACCCCTGTACAAAGTCAACAGCTGTGCGAAGGTAAAGTAGGCGTGGAGTTGGCATAGCATAGCCATTTGTAAGCAGATTTTTCAAAAAAGCCAACGTGATCATTCCATAATAGGTCCTGAGAGAATGATACCCCAAGAATTCTGAGAGAAGGACTAATCTGTACTGTATATTGTTGAATTTTAAAGGATACTCCTATAGAAGATTTTTATGGGTTGAAAGAGGAACTGAGTTTCTCATGTGTTAAAAACATAAGGTTTCTTGTACCCCAGTGAGAAGTATTACCAAGTCAGCAGCCACTTGTGCTATAGGCCGAGTTGTAATGTAACATAGTATATTTACTCGAGTTCTGTACTCAAGTATCAACTTGAGTTGTTAAATACTAGCTTATAACACTTCTAGACTAGCTCATGAAACAGGGAACATCATTTCAAGGGCAGAGTGGGATTGGGGAGGTGGGGCTAGAGGGTGGGGGGGCAATAAGCATAGGGAGGGATGTGTTTGATCACCAAACAATATTGAATACAGGTATACCCCAGTTTAACGATGCAATTGGTTAGGTAAAAACCCATCATTAGGTGGGGTATCGTATATTGGGGTAGATTTAATATGTAAAGTAATGGGATGCATTTTTCAGCCTTGGGTTTCCCCCTCCCAGCCAAGTCCAAAACCCACCCAAATGAGCCCCAAAACAAGTTTAAAGCTAATCTAAATGACCTAACAGCTGTAAAGGAAGCTATCCTAAGTCTAACACCTGTAAATAAGTCAGTAAAACCAACAAATAACATATGAAAATTGTCCAAGATAAGTCTGGAAAAAATCAAACTTAGTAAACTGTACCCCAAAATGACAATGTTCACCCCACCTATGGATAAAACACATTAATCTGAGTCTAAAAGCAGTTTATAAATCAACCTAAACATACAATTTTAGTCTATAATATCATCAAAATCAGTAATTAAAAAAAACAAAACCCATTGTTAAACCGAGGTTTGGCCATCGTTAGGTGGGGTGTGGTGGTATTTGTTCCCCCATCGTTAAGTCAGCGTATTGCATCTAGGGGTATTGTACATCAAGGTATACCTGTACTTTGACCATGACATCGACAAGGCCTGGATGCTTATTTTGGATTGAGGCTGGATTTTTCCTAAATTGTTTCCAGCACATCCACAGCAACACCACAATGCTTCTTCACTTTATCATTTCTTTTTTAGTCACTCCACGTAACTCCACATGGTCCTTTCAGGTAACTCATTTCAAAGGCAACCATTCTTAACTTCTGCCCTTCTTCCATGCTTTCTTCATAATGAGCAGTTCATATGAGTCAGAAAACTCTTACTTTTTTTTCCTTGAGTTGAATCAGTGGGAACACCATTTTGTGTGTGTGTGTGTGTGTGTGTGTGTGTGTGTGTGTGTGTGTGTGTGTGTGTGTGTGCATGTACTGAATATACATATACTAGGAGAGAGAGAGGGAGAGGGAGAGAGAGAGAGAAAGGAGGGGGTTACACTCCTTTAATTCTTTTATAGTAAATAGGATGGTCTGTAGCCAAATGACCTTTTTTTTCTTTTTTTTTTAAATCTAGTACTGTGAAGTGGAGCTTAACATTTTGAAGGCTTGAATGTTGGCAAATGGATGTATGGCCTTTTTGTTGATAATTTCATTATTTTAGACATTCTAGGTCTTATTTCTGGATTTCTTCTTCATCATATTTATTGGGAAATAAGATTAGGATGATATCAGTGATGAATGACCTACATGCAGAAAGCTGGGTGTAAGTGATTTATCCCCATTTTGCTCTTTGTTATGCTGCAGGAAGAAGAACATTGACGAGGAGCTGGCTGAGATAGAACCTTTGGTTAGGGAAGCCAAAGAGGCTGTGGGCAACATTAAATCAGAAGCATTGACAGAAATCAGGTAAGTGAGGTAGATTAAGAGAAAAAATATAGTTATACAAAAGATCAGTGGAAGTGGAAGCAGGGAAAGGAGACTAGAACAGAAACAAAAATAAAGGAAGATTAGATTAATGGATAATTAGTGGTTGGTGGGGGTGCCCATCATCCACCCACTCAGTGTAGTGGTACTCTACTTCAAGGTAACTCTACATTGAGCGACATGCCAAATGATTTCCAGTTAACCAGGAAATCATTCAGTAAGCTGGGTGATAACCTTATAACCAACTAACACATGTTCCCTATGTAACAACAAGTAGGTTGGCGGAGGGTTAGTGCCCCTTCCCTGAAAACAACTAACTGAAATACAAACAAGAAGCCTCAGACCAGTACAGACATACAGGTGATGACTTACCAGACTAAGGACACGGTACAGATTGCAACATGGAATGTAAATGGTGCAGATGATGAGGTAAAGGAGAGAGTGATTCTCCAGATGCTGGAAAGTGCAAAAGCAGACATATGTGGATTAACTAAGACTAATTGGAGAGGTGGGAGTGTGAGAGAGTGGGAGTATGATGAGAATGAGACGGCAAAAGAGGGTGCATGTATTGTTTTGTTTAGGAGATGGAAGGAGAATATAAGAGAGTTTGAATCAGTTGGTTCAAGGATTGTGTGGGTAAGACTGAAACTAGGAATATAAATGTGGGTGATCATGTGTGTGTATGTGCCAATGCAAGATCGTGCAAGCAGAGTGAAAGAAGAGTTCTGGGCAAATGTGAAAGTGTGCAAGGAAAAAGTTTGGGAGGAATGAGAGAGTGTTTTTGATTGGAGCTATGAATGGAAAAGTAGGGGATGTGAAGGTGGATGGAGTAGTTGGAGAGTGGGGTGTGAATGCAGAAGCAGATGAGAATGGTGGTGCCCTGGTGGACATTTGTGCTGAGAGGGGGTTGGTGATAGCCAGTACCCATTTTAGGCACAAAATGCTCCACAGGAATTACATGATGAGTGATGAGAAGGGTGGGTGGTGAACTGAATGAACGGAAGGCAGTGATTGATTATGTGTCTGTGGATGACAGAATGAGAAGGTATGTAATGGATGCAAGAGCATACATAGGTTGAGGGAGTGGACTTTCTAACCACCACTTGGTGGTGGTGAAAGTCAAGGTTCAAGTGCAATGGAGGAATAGAAGGAGGGAAGGACAGGAGGAGGTAGTCCTTACAGGGAGGGAAGGACAGAAGGAAGTAGTCCATACAAGGAGGGAAGGACAGGAAGAAGTAGTCCATACAAGGAGGGAAGGACAGGAAGAAGTAGTCCATACAAGGAGGGAAGGACAGGAGGACATAATCTATACAAGGAGGGTAGAAAGTTTGCAAGAAGATGGGGGGGGGGGGGGAAGCCAGAATGTAAGTGAGAATTGGATAAGTGATTGGGTAAATATGATTTGGAGCAGATACGGGAGGTGAAAGGTGTGTGCAAGATATTTACAGAAGAAATCTCTTCAGCATGTGAGGTGATGCCTAGGGTGAAGAGAAGATGAAAGGGGGTGCAAGGAACAGCATGGTGGGATGAAAGAAAAGCTTTTGGGATCCAAATGCTAATCGCCCATCAGAATATTATGCTGTTGGCCAAGTCCAAGATTTAGGCCATATCTTGATAGCCTGAAGGTTTCATGTCGATAGCTCAAGCCATTCTTGAGCTATTATGGTGCTAAAGGTGGGCAGCAAAAACTAGTGGACCTATGGAAGCCATTTTGGTGACCTTGACCTTGACCCCAAGTGCCTATTTTTGAACTCATCCAAGATTTTGGGCATATCTTGAGACCCTGAAGGTTTCATGTTAATAGCTCAAACTGTTCATGAGATATAATGGAAAAACACACACACACACACACACACACACACACACACACACACACACACACACACCAATGTCAGTGAGGTCAGAAAGAAAAAAGGTAGAACTGAGAAGGATGAAGGAAATAGTGTCAACAGTTATGGAAGGAAAGAACGAAGCCCAAGAGGGGATCAAAGAAGTGTTTAGGCTGGGAAAATATGTGGAGGGAGGGGCAAGGCCACTCAAAGTAAAATTTCAGTCTCAGGTCACCATAAATGAAATAATCAACAAGATTTGGAAATTAGCAGATAGGGAATGATTAAAAAATATCTGGATAGGGAGAGATGCAAATGAGGAAGGGAGAGCTAAAATAAATGAACTTGTTAAGGAAACAAAGGAAAAACAATGACCAGAGAACGGAGGAAGAGAAGATGTAGATCTATTGGAGAGTTATGGATCAGAAATTGTGGAAGTGGTGCTGAAGGAGAGAGGGAAAGAGATGGACAGAATAAAAAACAATGCAAAAAGATTGAAAGTGGCTTATGCTAATGTAGATGGTCTAATCTCAGCAAGGCTAGAAATAGATTATTTCTTGAGGGTGCACGAGACAGACATTAGGTGCTTCGTAGAGTTGTAGCTGATGGCTGACCTGTGTGAGTCATAGGAGAAACTTAAGTATTACGATTTATTTATTTATTTATTTTGGGAGTATTTATTTCCTACTTGCTTAGATTTTTATAAATTAATGGAACAGCAGGTAAAATAAAAATGAACAGGTATATATAACAGTCACTGTATTTCAGTGGTAATTTTCCATACCACATATGTTTCTATTATTTTTTTTATTTTATGAAAGTTATGCAAATAGTAAGCCATTATAATATCAGACTTATTCCTTTCATTTCTGATCTGTTTGAAAAGAAATGAACTAACATTCTGTAGAACAGCTGAGATATGTTGACTGATTGAATGTCATTCATAATAAATCATAAATGCATGGTATATTGAGAAAAACATCATACCTTGTCACAGGTACTGTATTGGTGTACTGAGGTGGTAAGTGTTTGGATGCATAGTAAAGGACCGATATGAGATGCCAAGTAAGAGAAATTTCCCAGGGATTCATCATGCAGATTTTGGTGGTGCTGTTTAATCGATACCTATGTCAGTTTAAGACCATTGCAATCCATTTGTAGAGTAGGGATTGAAAGATAAACAGTACTGACTGACCATCAGCCAATTACCACTCTCTCCACACACTAGATGTCAATCCAAAGAACCACCTACTTATCATTGACTTACTGTGTGAATGTTCTAATTAAGGAATATTTCTATTGGCAGATCTCTTCGTGCACCGCCGGAAGTAATCAGGGACATTCTGGAGGGTGTATTGAGATTGATGGGTGTGCAGGACACATCATGGAACTCCATGAAAACATTCCTTGCCAAGAGAGGTGTTAAAGAGGAGATCAGGTATGCTTATAATTGATGTTATTGTACACTGCCAGCATACTGAAAATCCTTATATTGAAGCTTACTAATATTGTAACATTCCCTCCCTCCCTCCGTATCTGTACCTGCATTATCTGGGCTACAACATTACCCTAGGATGGCCAGATGGCCAGCTTTAGGCCAGACACCCCTCCTTTTGAGCTCCCTGTCCATCATCCGGCACCTCCCTTGGCCTTATGCTCCTTTGTTTTTCTTTCTGGATCTTTCATAAACCCAGTTATCACCTTAGATGAGCATTTGAATGATTGGTTCAAGCACATGTGGATACAAATGCTGATTTCATTTGTTTGATTTTTTTTATTAAAACAGAGCCACACATGACTGTACAAAAGAAGTGGCAGAAGCAAAACAGACATCATGGCTGGTATAGCAGGTTTTGAGTTAACTTAATTTCAGGTTAGTCAGTTTCAGTTTAATCAGTTTATGAAATAAACTGAGGATCCATTTCAGCTGTTGGACACAATAGTGTGTGTATTTACCTAGTTATATTTGCCTAGTTGTGATTTATGGGAGAGGAGCTATGCTCGTACTGTCCTGTCTCTGTAACTTCTAATGTCCAGCTCGATTTTGAAATCATGAATATCCTTGGCATTTATCACCTCTTTATCCAGGTTATTCCATACTTCAATAGTTCTGTAAGGGAAGCTGTATTTCTTGATATCTCTCTTGCATGTGGCCTTTTTCATCTTTTCTTTGTGACCCCTTTCTCTCTCTCTCTCTCTCTCTTTCTCTATACAGGTGGGTCCCGAACTTACGAGTTAATTGGGAGCAAGGATTGTGCTTGTTAGCCGAATTCTCATCAAACGAAGTGAAGAACTTACGGGAAAAATAGGGTTAGGGAGCAAGGCCTCTGAGCAGCCTACCCCCAAACCACCAAAAGTTGACTTTCTGGTCATTTTAAACTGGAATAAGGGGTTAATACAAGAGGGTAATATGCTTGGAATATAAGTACAGCATTAATATAAGCAGAACAACATAAATTATAGGTAAACAGGGCTGGGATGAACAACCAGCCAGGTAACCTCCACCGACCGCCAACACCTGTGACAGACAGTTTTAAGCAGGAATAATGGGTTAATACACATGATATGCAAATACTCTCGTATTAGTTCTTGTAAGTTGAGATTTTGGGAGATTTTACCTGCTCGTGCAAATTTCAATACCTCGTATTTGCGAATTCTCATTAAGCAGTTGCTTGTTAACCAGAACTTGCTTGTATATATACATATATATATATATATATATACAGTATATTTTAATGGCATAGTTACTTCATATCATGTATGTCTACTGATGATCAGTAAGCATATTTCTGATGTTGTATGACACTGCAAAAGAGGGAAAGACATACTCATCTGTTAAATATTTAATAACAAGTTTATTTATGCAAACAATGAACTGTACCTGTACCCTGAAACCATCTCAAAAATACACTTTAAATGAGTACATTCTGGCATTTGATGATGTTATGGATCATCAAGAGGGTTTCATTCCATCATGTACAGTAGCTAAATTATGGCAATGTGGGGGCTGTGCTGCTGTGGGGTAGGTTACATAATTCCAAAAATTTATTTCTCTTGAGTGTCATTTTCCCAAACCTCAATGAAAAATGAGGGAAGACTGTCAGGTGTAAATAATGTGGATAGCCTGTGTATGGGAATCTGTAAATTGGGGCATAAATATAAGCCTGTGTGAAACATTTAGGGTTTTCAGCATTTGGGAGTTTTGGAGAACCAGACCCCCAGTGAATTGTATGGATAATCTGTATTAACCAACCACGGTTTCTCCAACTGTATGAAGTTTTCAGAAACCTTATCCCCACTGATGGGGAGAGATAACTGTATGCTGTGTCTGTCTATGCCACAAGGACTCACCTTGAAATTTCCATCCTGGAGTCTTCGTTATTATAGTGTGCCAAGGTTGTCTGTGTTCTGTATGTCCACTACATCGAGCATTGACTCCCTCACTGTGAGAGCATCTTTCATTCTTGCTACCAGCAGACGGTTTTATTCAGATAATGGGAGACTGTCATAATGAAGGTGTCATAAGCAATCTTCACCAGCATCTGTAGTCTAAGGTGGTCTCTCCTAAGTTGCATGAAACCGTAATAATACTGGTAGTAATACAGTAATAATAATAGTAATACTGTAATAATAATAATAATAATCATAATAACAATAACAACTTCCTGGTGCTGAAAGGATTAAGAATTTAAGAATTAAAAAACTCTGGTGCTCTTTTGATAGGAGCTACGATCCGAGAGATGTAAGCCAAGAAGGTCGAAGGTCAGTTGAGAAACTGTTGCGAGAACGAGCTGACTCCTTTGATCCAGCAGTGGCTAAACGGGCATCTGCGGCTGCTGCACCCCTTGCTGCTTGGGTCAAGGCCAATGTCCGATTCTCCTATGTTCTTGAAAAAGTCAAACCTCTAGAACAGGAACAGAATAAATTACAGAGGTAAGTAATCTGTCTTTATTTTATGATATAATTTTATATGTTTTTACTGTAATTACTAGAACATGGCTGTACACTTAGGGTTAAGTGATAAGTTTTGAGAACATGTGACTTAATCAGATATTTAACAGAAGGTGTATGATAACAATAAGAGAAAGGAATGTGGCATGGAACAAATGGAGAAGGAGAGGTAACATAGAACAAAGAAAGAATACAAAATAACTAGAAATGAATATACAAGAATCTATAGAAAGGAAGAAAAAAACTTTGAAATAGGTATAATTCACAAATGTAAGGAGGAGCCTGAATTGTTTTATAGGTTTGTCAGTGGCAAACTGAAACCCAAGGAAGGAATCAGTAAGCTGAAAGCAAAGGTAAGGTCTACAAAGATGCGGTAATGCAAGCTGAAGTAATGGACAAAAGTGTCCAATTGGTTTTCACTAAGGAAAGTGATACAGTAGAGGAGGATGGAGTGACTAGAAATATAGTGTTAAAAGATATATCAGTGGAAGTGCAGGAAGTGTATAAATTACTAGAAACTCAATATGTAAGGAAGGCCCCAGCTGATGGGATCTCTAATAGGATACTAAAGGAACGGAGAAAACAACTGGCAGATAAGATTCACGGTTTAATTGTGTGTTCGCTGGAAGAAGGGAATGTGCCTAGGGAATGGAATAGGGCCAGCATGGTAACAGTTTACAAAGGAGGGAATATTGAATAACCCCTGAATTATAGACCAGTGTCCCTGACCAGCATAGTTGCAGAGTTTTGCGAGAGAATCTTGAAAGACAGGTGGGTAAACTGTCTGGAGGAGATGGACATTTTGGCAGAAAGTTAATTTGGATTCAGAAATGGAAGGTTGTGTGTCACTAATTTGTCGAGCTTCTACTCAAGAGCAGTTGACGTGCTACAAGAAAGAGATATTTGTGTGTACAGTACTTAGATCTGGAGAAAGCCTTTGACAAGGTACCCCATAAGCGACTAATGTGGAAATCAAAGCACATAGGAGGACTGAAGGGGAGCCTTTTTGAGTGGATGAGAGACTTCACGAGAGACCGACAGATGAGAACAGTAATAAAGGAAAGGATGTCAGGGTGGAGGAAAGTAACAAGTAGAGTCCCACAGGGCTCAGTGCTGGTGGTCGCAGTGTGCCTGATTTACGTAAACGAAATGGTGGATGGTTGTGTTACCTCCCAACCGAATGGTCAATGTCACCTGGCTGAGAAGAAGAGGTAGAGAGGGAAAAGAAGACGTGAGAAAGTGAGGGAAGAGAGAGGGTGGGAAGAGAAAGAACATGAGGGAGGGGGAGAGAAGGAAACAAAGGGGGATAGAGAGACTAGGGAGGAAGGGAATGTTAGAGAATATGAATAAAGGGAGGGAGGGAAGATGAAGTGTGAGAAGCAGAGGGAGTGAAAAAAGACAAAAGGAAGGCAGAAAAGGCAGATGGGGGAGGGAGAGAGGGAGAAAGTGAGGGGAAGAAAAGAAAACAGAGGGATATATAGAGAGAGAATAGGTAGGAAGGGAAGGAAAAAAAGAGGGTATGAAGAGTAGGAGGGAGGAAGGCAGGAGGTGTGAGAAGCAAACGGAGAGAAAGAAGAGAGAGGGAGAGAAAGAGGAGGAAAGTGAAAGGAGAGAAGAAAACAGTGGGAGAAACAGAGAGAAGGGATGGAGGGAAAGAAAGAAAACATGAGAAGAAGAGGAAAGGAGGGATAGAAGATTAAGTGTGAGAAGCAGAGGGAGGGAAGAAAAAGAAAATGGAGGAGGAAGAGAAGGAGAAAGTGAGGGGGAGATAAGAAAACAGAAGGGGGAAAGAGAGAAGACTAGGGAGGAAGAGAAGGAATAAGAGGGTGAAAAGAGGGGGAAGGGAGAGAAGATAAGAAGCTGTGAGAAGCAGAGGGAGGGAAAGAAGAGAGAGGGAGGGAAGAAAATGATATTGGGGGAGGGAAAGATGATGCAAGAAGCATGAGACAGGAAGACTGAGTTGGTAGGGAAGATTGGAGAAGGAGGGAAGGAAGGGGAAAAAAATGAAGGAGAGTGTGAAGGATGTAGGAGAGGGAGGAAAGCAAGAAACAGAGAGAGAATGAGATGAAGGAGGATGTGAAAGATGTAGAAGAAGGAAAGAAAAGTGTGAAAATTCAGGCAGAAGGATGATGTGTTTGGGTGTGTGGGTGTGAGAGAGAGAGAGAGTGGTGGTTTGTGTCTCTCAGGTCTTTGTGGCCCAATCTCCCTCACATACCTTCTCTCCTTTGTTTTTCCTCTCGTTTGCTAAGTCAGCACTGCCAGGAGTGTCTCCCTTGCCGTCCCACTGCTCTCCCCCACCCCCGCTAGTGCACATCCTGACTGGCCCCGTGCTCTCCACTCATGCTGTGTCTGTTGCCCTGAATGCATCTCATCACAGCACCTCCCACCACATTACCTTCCTGCATATGTGTTGTTTGATGTCCCATTTTTTAGCAATAGTATGTTTGTGAGGATAACATTACCAATGGTGTTTCTGCATCAGTCTCTGTTGAGTGAGTAAGGTATGTGAGAGTTTAAGTTTGGGCCTAGAATGCATCTTTGGCTTTTCTTCAGTATCTCATGGGGAAAACTGCTTCAATATCTAACATATTCGCTGACCGAACACTCCCACCGGTACACAACACCCCCGGATATCGGGGTATGCCTGTAATCATATGTGCTGAAGTTTTATGGTGTTCTGTGGATAGGCACCTAAGTTGGCCTATGATTTCACATGAACGTCCTCCTGCAGGTGTTATTCATAGTTATAAGGGCACTTCATTCTGATAGATTTTGTAAAGTGATATAATTTAGAATATAGTCCTCTACATGGGTGTCCAAAGAATTTATTGCCCTCAAATGGCCCACATGGATGGTTCTTCCTTTCCCTCCTGCCTTTATGCTACTTCTTCTTCCACTCATTCCAACCAGTGCAGTTGAGTACTTTAGATTAAAACAAATAAGCAGATAATGAATAAACATTGGGTTATTAACAGTATCCAGGGTTGTCTGGCTGAGTAAGTAACCAGGAGAAGATACACAGAACATAGGTACCCCAGCTGATGTCTGCTCATCAGAGTTATTTTCCCTTCCAAGTGAGATACATTACCTGAAGCCATGAACTTAGCTTGGCAAAAGTAATGCCTGTTATGGCTTTAAATCCCACCATTTTTATCTAGTTTAAACACAGTCATTGTAACCATCATATCACATTCTCTTTTGATGCTGAAATCTCCAGAAACAATCTTTGGATTTTATGGTTATTTAATGATGGTGTTAATTACACAAAATGGTTATTATATATTTTGCTGCTGCATCTTATACCATTGCTGACAAATAATAATAATAGCTCCTAACTCACAGTGTTTTTACCTTACTTTTCATGTATTCCAGTTTTCATACCCACACTATTCACACAGCATGATAGACTCTCGCCACAACATTCTCAGTCTAGCTATATTCTGTTGAAATACTATAAAACAGTTATGATGTAATTATACAGAAACTTGGAGAGAGCTGAAGCCCAGATTGGAGAACTGTCTGCTGGATTGGATGATGTAGACAAGCAAGTGGCTGTGTTGAGAGAGAAATTAAACCGGTCCACCAAAGAGGCAGCAGAGGTAGAGTTCCATCTTAATAAGGCTCAGGAGACCATCACTGCTGCAGAAAGTCTGGTCACTAAGTTGGAGGGAGAGTACCAGCGCTGGAACCAACAAGTGAGTCTTAAATTACATAATCCATGTAGTATTTTTTGTGTAAATCTTATACTCGTATAAGTTTAACTCCTAAAGTTGGAGTCACTCATCCACTGAATCAATTTTTCCCCCAAGTTATGTGTATCAGTTAGTGCAATACCAAATAGCACGCACTTGCACATCCACCATATAGGCGTGTTAATTGGGACCAAGGTGTACAGCATTATTACATTCAGTCTGTTTTTAGATGGCGGCTTGTGTGAGACGGTTAGTGCTCTCCCTCACAATTTTTTTTTTATGCTGACCCCTACACCTAGTTTCATCAACAGACATATTTTACATTGTTTTCATTGATTTTGGTATGGTTCTCTAGCAAAAATTAGGTTTCTGTCAATTTGTTCCAGTTTTCCCGCTTCCTTGAGGGTGTACTTTTATAATCTTTGATGGACGATTTTGCAGTAACCATTGGTCCTAAGGGATTGAGATTGGCATTTCCAGGTGAGTAAATTCAAGCTCTTCAAATCTGTAAGAAAAAATTTTTACTTTGGTAAAAGTTGAAAGATTGACCCCGAATTGCAGCTAGGGTGGAACATAGCATCAGAAAAATGTGGTCTTTAGGGGTTAAATGCCAGGACCAACTTGTCTAGCTGCGGGCCCCTATGCTCCTCACGGAGCAATACAGGATTAGATGATGTATGTACGTATGCATTCATCCTGGAAAGCCTTGAAAGATCTTCAGCTGGAAGTCTTGGAGACTTTTAACCCCTAAAGTGCTAACAGGATCAATCAATCCTTTTTCGGGATTACACAAGATACTGAATTTGATTGATTGAGGGGCTTAGGGAAAAACTGGGGAAAACATGCTTCACCTTAATTGTGACTTATATCCCTTCCAACCAATCAGAACTAAGTGCTGAATAGGCAGGAAGGAGGGAAGGGAGGAATGAGGGAGGAATGGGCTGGGAATGCATAGAAAACAGGAGTTGTGCCACCTGGAAGGGTAACTTTTTTCAACTTTGATGGGCTGTAGCTCATGAACCAGTTGGTCTAAAATGTTCTGGCATAAGGTGTGTAAATTCAAGCTTCAAACTCTGGGCATAACACTTTTTACATCTGTAGGAGTAAAAAAATCAGCTCCATATACAGATTTTCATGCCGGTACGGTCGATCGAATTGCATATCCTAGGGGTTAACCACCGAACTCAGTGGACATTCAGATGATTTCACTGAATAATTACCTCTCACATCTGTTTTAATGCTACATTTTACAATCACTTCTAATCCACCTTCACTGTACTGTAGTTGGTTCAGACATTCCTGCCAAAAGTAACACATAAAGGGTTTATCCAGTGGGTGGCTGGGGTCTATTTGTCACATACTGCCACATGGAGGTGAGCAACTGGCCATTGTTGCCATAAATAATCAGACTGATTAGTCTAGCCTTGGGCTCTTGCTCTTCTTATTAGGCAGTAAAGATGTAACACATTGCTGTTATGTTTAAATGTAATGGGTGAGAAAAATTTTAAGGTGTAGGCCCACACATACCTGGTAAAATTATAGCTATATGGAAAGGCATGACTAACTTTGTCTACTTATAATTTTTTCTCTTCATCTGGGTATTACCATTTCAGGTTTCAGAATTGGAATCTGGACTAAAGGGGCTGTCTCGTGAAGCCCTAATGGCAGCAGCATTTATCACATACCTAAGCGAGGCACCTGAGGATGTCCGCAAAGCCACATTGGCTCATTGGAGTCGTCTTCTCAAAGTCGCCAAGTTTGATCTTCGCAGGTTAGTTGTAATGGAGAGGTATTTGCATTTGCACACCATATTTTTTAAGACCTTTTGGGTTTTCATTCAACATCTCTTTTCCTCCATGACACTGCTGATGGAGGCATCCTGTTGGAAAATTCTTACCTGTAATCACACATATTTATGCTTGGTAGCAGTGGGTTGTGTAAGTTGGATAGAATACAAAGCAGAGATTCATGAATGATTTAGAGTTGCTATTGCAGTATTTGTTAGCGATGCTGAAGACGTAGGTTTTGTGATAAAATCAGTTTCTGTGTAGGCTGTGTATCTGTGTATACATGGTAACAAAAAATCTCATGAAAGCTATATAATATGGATCATACTTGGCATATACATTGTGTGAGGACTGGGGAAAAAGTTATTCACTTTTGTTGCTGATTGATCAAAAATTGTCATCATGAGACAAAGTCAAAGGTCAGAGTCCAGTTTTGCCTCTTTGAATGCCTGATCCAATATAGATCAGACATGGAACATACACTGTGTGGTGGGATGGGAAGAGTGATTGTTTTAAGTGGAGTTGTGTCAGAGTTCAAGGTTTTGACTCATGGTCATAGTTTAGGTAAAGTGCCATTTTGCTCCTACAACCATTTGATCTAATTGTAGTTGGGGGCACTCACCATCCACTCACTTGATGAAGTGCTGCTCTCAGGTGACTTCCCTTTCCTCTCTTCCCTTCCACTTTCCTTCCTTCCTCCTCTGTCTTTCTTTCCTTCATCATTCCACTTCCTTCTGTTTGTGGGTGACTGTACACTGAATGACAAACCAAAAGGTTTCCTCTAAACCAGGAAACCATTTAGTATGCTGGGTGGTGACCATATAACCAAATTATGGCGGCTGGTGATTTAGTGGGTAATTAAGGTGCTCCAGTCAGATGGAGCATGTGCAGGTTTATACCCAGGGGATGGTTGGGGTTTATTGCTCACGTCATGCCACTCAGGGTTGAGTGAGGCTGGTCACTATCATCTTAAATGCCAGGACCAACTTGCCTAGCCCCAGGCTTTTACACTGCCCATGGGGAAACAGAGGATTAAATGATGAATGAATGAATGAATGTTACTCTTGGTGATGCAGGCTTTTTGGGAAATGCAATGACGGATTGGTTTTTGGGGTGTGCAGAGAAGGAATGCAGTGCCAGGAGACGTGACACTCGCATAGGTGAAGAGTGCTGTGAAGCGGCTGAAAAATGTGAAAGCAGCTGGGGTTGATGTGGTGCATGCGGAGATGCTTAAATGTAGTGGAGAGAATGGAATGAAGTGGTTGTTGGAGATATGTAAGAAGACATGGATGAGTGAAACTGTGCCTGCAGAATGGAAAAAGGCTGTGATTGTACCCCTGTACAAAAATAAAGGTAAACGAAGTGAGTGCAAGAATTATCATGGCATAAGTTTACTGAGTGTGGTAGGGAAGGTATATGGAAGAATTATTATAGAGAAAGTAAGAGAGATATCAGAAGTCCTAGTGAATGATGAACAGGGGGGCTTTAGGAGTGGCAGAGGATGTGTGGACCAAATATTTGCAGTGAGACAGATAGTAGAGAAGGCTTGTGAGAAGGACCATAAGGTGTTTATGGCATTCATGGATCTGGAAAAAGCATATGACAAAGTGGACAGAGAAGGACTGTGGAAAGTTTTGCACATGTACAGTGTAGAGGGTAAGCTGCTAGGTGCCGTCAGGAGTTTTTATGATGGTAGTGAAGCGTGTGGCAGGGTTAATGGGCATCTAAGTGAATGGTTCACGATCAGTGTGGACGTGTGACAAGGTTGTGTGATGTCCCGATGGTTGTTCAGTGTATATATGGATGGGGTGATGAGAGAAGTGAAAACATGAGTAATGGAGAGAGGGGTGGCATTGGTAATGAATGGTGATGGATGGAATATCTCAAATTTGTTGTATGCTGATGATGCAGTACTACTTGCAAGTACTGGACAAGATCTTGGTAGGCTAGCGCAGAGTTTTGCTGTCTGTAAACGTCGTTCCTTGAGAGTAAATGTAGAAAAGAGTAAAGTGATGGTTATTGAGAGAGAAGGTGACTCCCAGTGCAATGTAACAGTGAATGGAGAGAGACTGGAATGGGTGAGAGAGTTCAAATACCTGAGTACAGTGATAGAAAAGAGAGGAAAATGTGCAAAAGAAGTTGAAAGTGGAGTGACACAAGGAAGAAAAGTAGCTGGTGCAATGAAGGCCTTGATAAGAAACAGAGGCTTGAGTGTTGCAGCTGCATGAGGCTTACATGAAGGAGTGTTAGTGCCAACTTTAACATATGGATGTGAGACTATGGTGTGGCATGAAAATGAAAAGTCAGGAGTAAGAGCAGTGAAGATGGGACTGGTGAGGAATGTATGTGGAGTACAGAGGGTGGATAGGATACGAAATAATGATTCGTGAAAGATGCAGAGTGAGGAAGTCGGTGGACACCAGAACTGAAGAGAGTGTACTGAGATGGTATGGTCATGTGGAGAATATGGATAACAATAGAGTGGTGAAGAAGGTATATCTGAGCGAATTCGAAGGAGGGAGGAGGCGAGGTAGGCCAAGGAGAAGATGGAGAGATATGGTGGATGAATGTGTGAGGAAGAGAGATTTGGAAGTCGGTGAGGCTATGGAACTGACAGGAGATCGAGCTGGCTGGATGAATTTTATGAGGAGAAGTGCATGATCAGGGAGTTTTGGCACCCCTTTTTAACGTGGCAGCGTCTGGATTGTCTCTGTCGGATATGATTATATGAAACTACAGAACATGGTGAATGTTTTTGGCGTATCCGATAGAGCCAGGATTCCGGGGGCTTGAATGATGAGTGAATGGAAGCGTGGCCCATTGGATTGGGCTGTCTGGACATTGCTACTCCTCACCCTGCCCTTGGGTGGGTAAGGAGGTCCAGATGATGATGATGATGATGATGATGCAATGACGGACAGTAGGAAACTGGCCACCTTAGATGAATGCTCCCAGATATATTTTTGAGGTTAAGTGAAGTTTGTCTGTGTTGTGAGGATGAGGTGTATGAGATTAGCGGTGTGTGGCAGGGTGAGAAGGTGCATTGTAGTGAGGGCAGAGTTGATTAATTGTTTGGAAGTTTATTTTGTTTTTTTATCTTGGGGGAAATTAGAGTTTAGTGCTTCCATAGTGCTGCTGGGGAGGGGGGGTGACTCACTTCAAATGTCTGGACTGATAAGCTTATCCGTTTGTCCTCACTTTCCTGGTGAGCCAAGAAAAGATTGGATGATGTATGGTACTGTATTTACTGAATTAGAGGTTGTATTACACACACACACACACACACAGTATATTGTTTCATTTGCACAGATTTTAATTAATCCTTAGTGATGTCTACAGATTTTTGAGCAGTGAACGAGAGCAGCTCCAGTGGAAGGCAGAAGGTTTGCCCTCTGATCAGCTGTCCATTGAGAATGCACTTGTTATCCTCCAGGTATTGATTAATTTTTAGTGTTTACTATTTAGTATTCCCCATAATGTATTCCATCAGAGATTGTTTGCAAGCTTCCATCCTAGTGCTGTATTTTAATTCATGATGCTTCCATGTATCCCAAGTACAGTTACACCTATAGCCCTGTCCACATGGTGCCTAAAACAATGCAAGGGACATGTCAGGAACATGCTAGATACGTGCGTCCAAACATGTCACAGTCATGTTCATAAACTTGCTGGACTAAAAAGCTTCACAATGCTGCAAACTCCAGAGATGATAGCATGTCTCGAAACAAGTTTATGGGTTTGAATGTCCGAACGAGATACGTCAAACATGTATGCAATCATGTCCGAAGCAGTGTTTCTAACATGCTTCAAAACTTGTTTCAGGCTGATGATGCATGCAAAGCCAGAGCAAGAAATAAAAAAAAAATCAGGTTTTGAGCTAGTGCAGCAAAGTTTGTTTATAAGTTTTTACAGTTGTCTCATTCCAGGTATGGGATAGTAGAGTCACAATATAAAACAAAGAGAAGCAACAATCTTACAGTAATATGAGCATTTAATTTCTCACTTACTCAAAAACATGGTAATATTGCTCAGCTGTGGGGAGGAAACTGAGTGGGAAGTGGGTGCATTTAGCAATTGGATTTCCAGGTGGCTGCATTTGTTTATAACTCATGTGTCATGCTGTTGTTGGTTCCTGCTAGGGTTTCTTGACCCAAGGCGACCCACATGACCTACATGCCATACCAGCCACTGCCTTCCTCATTTGTTGTGTTGACTGCTGTTGTGTCGAGAAGCATTTATTAATTTCCTCACACCTCATTGCATATCAGAACTCTGAGCACTCAGTTCCAAACTAACTTTAGTTACAATGCTGAAGCACCCTGAAAGTGATAAAAACACAAGACAAGCATTTTTTCCCATGGAAAAACTAAAATTATTGGACGGAATTGCTTGTGATGTGGGAGCTTAATGTGAACGACAATGACATTCAAGCAATCAGATGAATTATGTCGGGTGTGTTTACGATGTTGATAGTCTCGTTGTTGGAGAATGATAAAGAACTTCAGAATGTTAATAATGAGGGAGCAGTAAAACTCATGCTTTTGTATTTAGTGTAATGAGTGTGAAAAGAGGTTTGTGGCCAATTTTTGCTAAGAATTGATAGACTCAAGGCTAGAAAATTCAGTTCTTGTGGTATGTGAAGTCTACATGTTGATTTAAGAAGTTAGGTAAGATAATTATGTGAGTTCAGTGCTTGTGAATTATACAGTCATACAAATTATACTGCATTGCTGAATGTTTATTTTCAGGATTACTGCATTTGTGTTTATCATAGAGGTTACATGCAGTCACTCCTTGCTGATGATTTCAGTATATTTTTTCTCTAATTTTTGATCAGTAATGATCCCCCTCCTCATCATCATATTCAATCCTGTGCTGCCCCATGCAGAGCGCTGGAGCCCAGGGCAAGGCAAGTTAGTCCTTACACTTAAGATGAGTGACCAGCCTCACTCATCTCTGAGTGGCATTATGTGAGCAGTAACACCAACCACCCCTTTGATATAAACCTGCACAGGCTTAATCCGATTTGAGCACCTTAA
The DNA here is from genome assembly GCF_032717465.1 of Coenobita brevimanus. Lineage (NCBI taxonomy): Eukaryota > Metazoa > Arthropoda > Malacostraca > Decapoda > Coenobitidae > Coenobita > Coenobita brevimanus. The sequence goes on from NC_137054.1 coordinate 68,634,672, forward strand.
TTACTTACTAAACCACCAGGTGCCATAATTTGGTTATATGGTTATCACCCAGCATAGTAAGTGGTTTTCTGCTGTACAGGAAACCATATGGCATGTCACTTAGTGCAGAGTCACCCACAGGCAGAAGGAAGAGGAAAGAATGAAGGAAAGCCTGACAAAGGAGGGAGTGTAAAGTCATCCGTAGGCAGAAGGACGAGGAAAGAATGAAGTTAAGAAAGACAGAAGAGGAAGGAAGGAAAAAAGGAAGGAGAGAAAAGGGGAGACACCTGAGAGCAACAATACAGTGAGTGAGTGAATGGTGAGCGTCCCCACCAGATTATTATTATTATTATTATATACTGTATATACATACTGCATATGGAGCCTCTGTGGTACAGTGGTAGGGTGTGCGTTTTCATACATGGGAGAACAAGGGTTCGTGCCCTGCCAGGGAGTGTTCTTCCGGCCACGTACTGCTTTGGCGGACATAAGGGGTGCTGTGGTTGAACCAGTGTCGTGTACTATAATGTATGCTTGCACCCAGTCAGCTTGCAAGACCCAGTTACACTTGGGTCACAGACTACATACACATCCAAAGTCACTCCAACATTACAGTCACACTTACAAGCACTTCTCACCCAACATACAATCTCTGCCAGACAGCCTAAGCCACTTGGTAGAGATACATTAGCTGTATTGTCCTCACTTCGGTCAGAATAGGCTGGTCCTACAGTGGACACTCAATTGGCTGATGAGATGAGATGAGAGATACTGCATATATATATATATATATATATATATATATAGATATAATACTGGGTATGTGTCTGTGTGTATTTACCTAGTTGTGATAAATGGGAAATGAGCTACACTCGTGAGGTCCCATCTCTGTTTCTCAGTATGTCAAATTTTGCTTTGAACTCTTTTAAGATTTTAGACTGGACTGTCTCTTTGTGTAGGCTATTCCACAGGTCTGTTCATCTATATAAAAAACTATATTTCTTGATATCCTTCAAGCAATTTGGCTTTTTCAGTTTCATTTTGTGTCCTCTTGTTACTCTCCCATCTCATACAAACAGATCTTTTCTGTCAGTTTTGTCTAATATCGTCATAGCCCTGAACACTGCAATCATGTCACCCCTCTCTCTCCTTTCTTCGAAGGAAGGCAGATCCAGCTTATCCAGCCCCTCTCTGTATGGCAGATCTGCCACGCTAGGAACCATCCTGATTGTTGTTCTTTGTATTCTTTCGATCTTGTTTATATCCTTCTTTTTGTGTGGGGTGCCGTCATCTAAGGACCCTCCAGGCAGGGCCCCAGCGTTACCAAAGGCTTCCATAAAGGAAGACCAGAACTCTTGTGTGAGGATTCGATGTGGATGAGGTGGGGCAGGGCTTGGTGGGGAAAGGCAGGGGACATTCAGGATGACTGGAAGGTGGTCGGACCCCAAATATGGGCCAGTCCAGATGGCTGAGCCACCAAAAACATTACTGGGCATTTCCATGGAGTTTCATGCATCATACGAAGGGCTTTCATTTGTGCAAGCTCTCTGATGCATAAATCATTGGTTGCAAGCAAAGTACAGTTCAGAAGCATCTCTCATTTAAGTATCTGCCGATCATCAATGTAGCTGTTTGCCAGTTTCAAGCAGCAGGAAGTACAGTTGAAAAACAGCCCTCATTTCTGCACACAGTGCCTGTCGTAGGGGTAATGGAATCTAATATATAGTATATACTATAATCCTGTGTGTGTGTGTGTGTGTGTGTGTGTGTGTGCATGTGTGTGTGTATGTGTGTAATGCAGCCAGACTGGAAAAAGGATTTTGATGAAACTTGGCAGGATGTTTGGAATTGGATCCCAGATGGACCAGTTTCAATTTAATGTCTACTAATATTTTCAGAAAGGGTGTTTTGGACCCTTATATTTGTCCCCATCAGTGGTACAATACACAAAATGTGGACAAGGCAGCAGGGCATTTCCTTAAAGTTTCATGAAGATATACTCAGTTTTGAAGGGTTTAGAACTCTCTGTTTACCATCTCAGTGGAAATGTTGCTTTTGGTTATGTTATCTTATCTCCCACCACACACTTATTTAACTTAGGGAAGTCCCTAGCGGTGAAAAGATTAATGCATTTTCTTGGTTTGTAATTTATTACAATTGATTTTTTTGTCATTTTAGAGTAGGATGCGACCATTCCTGATTGATCCATCATCCCGTGGCACCAGCTGGTTGCAGGAGCACCTAAAAGGTACCACCACTGTTGAAGTTACTACCCAACAAGATGCCAAGTTTGCTACCACCCTTGAATTAGCTGTGAGGTAAGCTGAGGGCCATATTCGTATGTGAAAGTTATATACAACAAGGTAAGTGAGGACTCCCATCATCCAGTCACTCAATGTAGTGCTGCATTCAGGTGATTCTACACTGAATGACAAGCCAAATGTTTTCCTGTAACCCAGTAAGTCATACTCTGCTGGATGATAACCATATTACCAAATGACACTTGGTGGTCTAATAGGTTAAGGCACTCATCTGGATGGAACCTGTAAGACTTCCCCTTTGATAGATAGTTGGAGTTTATTGTTCACATATTGCCACTCAGGGGCCTGTGAGGCAGTTCACCTTTGCCTTGAATGTTGCAACTGAGTAGCCTCAGGTTCTTATGCTCCTGATGGGGCAAATAAAGGTTTGGATGATGGATGGATGGATGGCAGAGTTACACAGTAGATTATACATTATTGATTTTTCACTAGAATAGCTGGCCTAATATCCTCAAATTTGGTTAACAGTAAAATTTGGCTGAAATGGTGTATATCTTAGGTGTGAAGCTTTTCTTTCCTTACGTATCCCTCTGGCATGCCTGTCTCCCTGTATGCCCTCCAAAGACAGAGATGGGAACATGTGTAATCATCCCCCATAGCATATCCTTTGCATGCCCATGACTTCAGCACCGTTCTGAGCCATTCAGATGACTCAGAAAAGTTATCATATAAAACAGAAAATAGTTTCCTATGTTACTAGCAATAGACTAGGTGATACCAATGAGTTAATTTAGGACAAAATTATGACAGGCATGATAAGCCCAAAGCTTTGTTCAGTATTACTGAGGTTTGGAGATCCAAGGGAGAGAGTAGTGACATTATGTAGTTACCTGTTGTCATTGTTGTTACCTTAAAGATAAGTTGATGAAACTCGAAATGGAGCTTCAGACTAGTTTCACATGCCATAGGTTTTGGGTCACACTTGCCCAGAGCGCCACTGAAGTTTGTCATGAAAATATTAGGAATACCTTCTTTACATAGCCTTATCCAGTGCAACATGAATTAAAGAGAAAACTGTGCATAAAAATCTTTATATAGTTCATGGTAGGAAAAATGTTACCTCATAATTCTTTGTACTTTTATTAATCCTGTGAAGCAGGATCGTATCATTTTTTGGCAACTCATCCTATATTGTTGCATGAGATTCAGCCTGTGTGTGTGTGTGTGTGTGTCTGGCTGTGTGTCTGTGCCTTACCTTATCATAGGTTTTGATGGCTTTGAATGAAACTTACCAGGTGAATCTGTCTGGCTTCTCCGAGGGTCTTCCACTACATACAGTTTTCCAACCATGATTTTTAGGAGTCAGTCCCCTCACCAGATTAAAAATTCTCAGAAATTGTGAAAGGAGGTCAGATAAGGCTTTGATATCTATGTACATGTTGTACCATTGACTGATTGGTAATCAGTATTTGGGAAACATGACCCTCCCAGTGATTCTTGGGGTGTTAGTCCTCCTTTAAAAAATATAAATGTCAGAAGTTGGGGAAAGTGAGCCCTTGGATTTTAACAAAACCTCTCAGGTCAGTTTGTCTGCTTCTTAGATAATGTCTTCCACCCCAACTCAGATACAAAATAGGGGAAGGAGGGCAGATATTGCTTTGATGTGTTAGTAGAATGAGCTCCCATCTGCCAACTACTGCTACTACTACCACCACTAGTACTTTTACAACTACTGCTACTACTACTACTACTACTACTACTTCTTTTTCTACTACTACTACTACTACTACTACTCCAACACTGAGTGTATACTGGGATATCATCCCTTCACAGCAAATATGTTTTTTCACCCTTGACAGGTATTACTTAACACCTATGCAATCACATCTTTACAGATGCAGTAATATTTTGAATTTCTTTCAATCGGCATGCATATTGCAGGATTGAATATGCAATTTCCATGTTTTCTGTGAGTGCTTAGGAAGAAAGTGCACATCTCCTTTGTCCTCTAATTTGAAAAGGGTTGTACATGTATACAGTAATAAATAGGTGTAATAGCAGTTGGTAGCCAAATTAGCAGTGTAATAGAAGTGTGTTGGTACTTGTGATTAGTGGAGAATTCTTCTTTTATGTTAGGGTGCATTACAAATACTGATTTTTTCTTATTTAAAGAAATTCATGCAATCATTCATAAACTAGCTTTTATATACAAAACAAAATAAAATGGTATATAACCAATCCAGTTTAAAAAGTCTGTTTTGAAAACATCGAGTAAGTCAGCAGGCAGCTGTGTGGAACAATGTGGTGAAGGGATGAGGAAGGCTGAGTGGATATGGGGGTACTGGTGTCTCATGCTGTGGAAAGAAAGGTCACACAGTGATTGATTTTGCCTTATCTGGGCATCTGGGATTCACGTCTCATATTATGTGTGTTCTGCTCATACAAATATTTTGGACCTGATCAACAGCTTTGTCACATTATACATGAAAATTGGGCATAATGAATGATCATTTTATGCACTGAATTCATACATATGGTAGGGAGGCGTACGGCCACTGTCACCAAACATGTACTCATGGGTTGCGGTCTGTGTTACAGTCTCAGTGGCAGTTAAGAAAGACATAGCCAGGTGACCATGCGATACTGGACATTGGGTGGGGATGTGTATGGACGTTTTGACACTGCTTGCAGGTTACAGTCATAATACTCGGGTGCTGGAGGTTCACTGGGAGTGATCATGTTGGATCAAGCCTGAGGGATAATGCCCTACAAAATAAGCTGCAGAATCAGCATTTCTGACCTCATGAGCTTGATAAATGGAAGTGGGGTCTGCTAGTTCTATCACTGAACATTGCAATTTAGAATCTAAGCTGAGGAACAAGTTTCTTAGAGGTTGCCCTCCCCCCTGCACCTCCAAAAGAAAATGCATTGAAATTAGCTGGATTTAATTGATTCACAAAATTTAATAATAACTGAACTGGAAGCCATGAGTGGTGTCTAGGTTCAAGCAAAAGTGCAAGATTCTTCCAAGATTTAGGTGGGAAGGATTCAGAATAATTGCTGAAGACTTGATTCCCACAAAATACAATCTATCTTTTTTCTTTTTTTCTTTTTTTTTTATGATACCCCAAATCCAGTGTCCTTCAACCTGCCACTGAGCCTAAAAAAAGAGAGAGAGAGAAGAAAAAAAAAGCATGGAAACATGCCATAAAATGATCTTATGAAATCTGTACAGAGACATTACTGGAAAAGACAGCAGAAAAAACAGTTTTGGCCACCTAAGGCAGAGTTTACGTTGTGCTAATCAGCTTCTGAGTTTTTTCTGACAAAATTTGGGAGAGACTAAATTATTACTAAGGTCATGTGAGGGGAGACCGTGAAAAAACTGTGTTTAGGTTCTGCTTATAATTTTGAAACCCTCTTTCCAAATGTTAGAGCCATAAGGAGGAGTACTTTGTACTGAATTCAAAGTCCCTCGGTCAGTAAACAGTTAGGGAAGCACGGTATTATGTGAAAGAAATCCTGGATGAGCTCTTAGCATATGTTCCTTTGGAGATTTAGTTGTTCATTCCCAGCCATACAGGTTAAGCCAAGGAAGTTAGCATTGAAGAGGTTCCCCCACATCCAGCTTTGAGGTACCATGTTAAGTGTCAGTATTTGACCAGAATCAGGTTTTTGGTTAGGCAAAAGCCCCCCCCCAATAGAGGAAGCGAAATAGCAGGGGACTGAGTGACATGGAGGCGATTTGTTTGTGGTCACCCTTTATGAGATTACGGCATCTGGCTATAGAAAGATAGATAGGAAGTTAGTGGAGCCACCTAGCTAAGCACCTCACCAAAGGGGGTCTTCCAATCCACTTTTCCTGTTCATAGCATCCTTTGCCAGTTGATAATACAGTATTTACTGAAGAGGGGGGAACGAACATCACACTTCCTCTGAGCCCATCACACCAACTACAGTATAATTAGCCAGGGATTCTTGTCTGTGTGTGTTTTTGAATTTTGCATTCTCATAAACTTTTCACATACCATATTGTTGGCAAGGACAGTGGAGTTGTTTATAAAATGAAAAAAAAAAGATTTCTTTTTAATATGCTTAGTAGATGCCTCCAAAACTCCCATCCAGAGAAAGATATTTTTTTTAAATGCTAAAACTGCCTATAATTTTGTTGTGGCCACCCAGAGATCATTTTATTCTCTCCTAGGAAGGACTTCTTGTACTTAAAGAGAAACCATAGTATAGCTCTGCTTGTTCAGGAATTAAATAAATACTAATGAATATTTTATACTGATCATGCTGCAAGGTTTGGGAAGACACTCATTGTGCAGGAGGTTGACCAGATTGAGCCGCTTCTTTTTCCACTACTGAGAGGAGACCTAGTAAGCCAAGGTATGTGCTCTAATGTCTCTACTTTTGGCTTCTCCAATGCAGTGTCCTTTATTCAGAAAGCTGTATTATGGATATAGCCTTTTTTTTTTTTTTTTTTTCCCTTTATTCCTAGCCCTATTCCACAGGTCTGTGCATCTATATGGAAAAATGTATTTCTTCATATCCTTCAAGCAACTTGACTTTTTCAGTTTCATTCCGTGTCCTCTTGTTACTCTCCCATCCCATGCAAGCAGATCTTTTCTATCAATTTTATCTACTCCCATCATGGCCCTGAACATTGCAATTATGTCACCCCTCTCTCTCCTGTCTTTTAAGGAAGGCAGATCCAGCTTTTCCAGCCTCTCTCTGTATGGCAGATCTGCCAGGCCGGGGACTGTCTTGGTTGCTGTTCTTTGTATTCTCTCAATCTTGTTTATATCATTCTTGTTGTATGGGCACCACACTACTGCGGCATATCCCAACCTGGGGCGGATCATGTCCATTATCAATTTTTTTTATCATTTCCTCATCCATGTAATGGAATGCCACTCGTATGGTAGTCAAGAGATTGTACGTCTCTCTGACTATCTTGTTAATGTATTTTTCAGGTGACAAACTATCCTGGACCAGCACTCCCAAATCTTTCTCTTTTCTCGCTTATGTGATCAGTTTATTACCCATCATATAATTCAGTGATGGCCTCTTGGTACTTTTACCCATTTCCAATATTTTGCTTTTTTTTTTTTTTGCGTTGAATTTCATTTCCCACATCCTGCTCCAGTCATGAATCCTATCCAGGTCCTGTCTATCTATCTATCTATTGTCAGATGCCTTAATCCCATACAGGGTGGCCACAAACAAATCGCCTCCACATCACCCTGTCTCCTGTCATTTCACTGCCCTGCTCCCAATTCACACCACCCTCTCTCATATACCTTTCCACACCATCCCTCCATCTCATCCTGGGTGGCAAGTACTGTACTTTATTAAAATGGTTTTGCAACCTTCATCTTCTTCATTTATATATTTGTGGATTTTTGTTGTTTATGCATTGTCTTCTTAGTGTCTAGCATTATGTTGGATATTTCCATATGTGTTTTGATGTCTTGATAACTGAAAGCTGAAGAACACTGCCACAATTAGGAGGGGCACTGTACATATAGGTAGGATATTTTTGGATTTTTTTTGAATATGCATTGTTTTCTTAGTGTCTATCATTATAATGGATATTCCCATGTGTGTTTTGATGTCTAAATAATTGAAAGACCAAAGAACACTGCCACAATTAGGAGGGGTCCTGTTCATGTATGTAGGGTATATGTAGGGTATAGGTTGGTAGGGCGTTGCTCCATATCCAGATTTCGTCCGTATCCAGATATACTGATGGCTTGATTACTTTGAATAATCAGGGGATTACTGTATAAGGAAATGTGACTGTGAATTTACCTCAGAAATTACCAATGAGAAACCCAGCAGTTTAGAGGAGTTATGCATGATCATACATTGAATATCTCTTGGGGCATTTAACTTATATAATGGACTGATATTTTTCAATGATTAACAGGTCCAAGATATGTGATAGAGCTGGGGGAGAAAACATTGGATTACAATGAGAATTTCAGGCTGTTTTTGGCAACAAGAAGTCCTGAATCACAATTACCACCCAATGCTGCCTCCATCCTGACTACTGTCAACTTTACCACCACACGTGCTGGGCTTACAGGACAGGTTAGGCAAAGTGAATGCATGTCATTTGTTTGTAGAAATTTGAAGAAATCAGATTACTACTTCTTGAAGTCATATTGAATATCCATTTGCTTGAGGCCTTTTATACTTTAGGTTACTAAGTACTGTGTACTCAGTACATGTTATGCATCCACTCTAATGATGTGTTAATTCAGTAACTAGCCATTGATAATAATAGAGGTAAAAGTTATTTTCAGTGTGTTATTTTGCCATTTAGCTGCTGTAGGTGTGCTCCTGCAGGGCATCAGACCCTTGGTACTGTGTGACTTGCAATTTTATAATAATATACCATTGCAATGGCCTCCATGAAAAGGTGTGAACAATCTACAATGAGTGGTGCTAAGTGAAAAGTAAGAATACTGCTTAAACAGTTTCCAAAAGCTGAAGTAATGCAAAAATTAGACCAGGTAATTTTTATGCACAACCCTTGCCAAGGATTTATTGCATTATCAATAGTCACTGTTGATCACCTAAGAGGTAAATATTATGTGCTTGGTGTAATACTGAAGAAGATTCTTTCTGGAATGATTATGCCAAACCCATACTTCAGTGGATCTTTTGAATGTAGTGTAGTCTGTAATAAGTAAGTCTAGTTGAAAGTGTTTGGAGAAAAAGTATTCAACCAGGTGATTCCAAAAGATACTTCTTTGATTGATAAGGTTAGTCATTGCACCATCTGGTCAGATTCATTAATCAGTGATGTGGTTAGTTTTTAAGGGGTTAAATTACTGATGAAAAGTAGCAAATGTAAACCTGCACAGTCAAAACTGCAGACTCTAAATCCAAAATTTTTAAAGGCATACTGTATTGTAAGCAGTTACCTGCACATACTGTGATATTGATATTGACATTGCAGCTGTTGGCAGCAACTCTGCAGGTAGAAAAGCCTGAACTGGAAGTTCGGCGGACGGAGCTGCTACGTCAAGAGGAAGATCTCAAGATACAACTGGTTACTCTTGAGGAACAGCTCCTTACCACCCTTGCTGAATCACAGGGCAACATTCTTGAAAACAAGGTATTTCTGCATACAGTACAGTGCTGTTCACCTAAACTGATTTTCGTTTCTTTATGTCAGTACATATGTCCATTAATACTGGCATGGTTGTGAGCTAAGTAAGCCTTTTATTATCAGTAGAGAAAAAAGTTTATCAACATCAACAGCACCATTGAATAACACAGTTACAGAAGCTCAGATTGACCTAGCTTTTATAGATGAACATTCTTCATAATAGTAGACTAACATAAGAAGTTTCTTACCTTCTAGGAGCTTCTGGCATCCTTGGAGCAGGCCAAATCTAGTGCTGCAACTATTGAAGCTTCACTCAAGGAGTCAGTGTCGCTGCAAGAGTCGCTAGAAAATGAACGCAAGGCTTACCTCCCACTGGCCCAAGCTGCTGCCAACCTCTACTTTGTCATCTCAGACCTCTCAAAACTCAACAACATGTACCGCTTCAGTCTCAATGCCTTCAACAGTCTTTTTCACAAAGCACTGCAGTCAGCACAGGTATTTTTATATGTCTGCATTTTCCTTCCCATTCCCACTTTTCTTATATTTTGTTTCTGTATCTGTTTCCATATCCCCCTTTTTTTCGTTTCTTGAGTCATTTCCCTTGTAAGTATGCAGCACAGTAGTCTCTCGTTCTTTGTAGCAAATGTTGGTCAATACCCAGAATCAAATATGTAAATGGGATACACACGAAAAAAGACTTAAAGAACTATTTACCTTTACCTGATGAGAAAGAGAGAATCCAAAATTGTCCTCAAAAGTGTTTTAGCTATCTAGAGTTTTTTTCCTTCTTTTCAAAATGTATGGTAAGATTAAAGATAATACTGATCATCATTTCATACAGTAAATTGATATTAAGTAACAGACAAGTAATATTTTTCATTTACTGTTAGAGTTGATAATGTGTGCCTAACTTCACAAACAAACTATTTCTAGCTCTGAAAGGTACAGGTTTGTCATTTTTCACAAGTTTGATCACTTTTCTATATATTTCCCAAGCCTTAAATTGAATGGAAGTTCTGCCAGCTGGCATATATACAGTATACAGTCCTCCCTCTTATAACGTGACTACTGTAGATTGACAACAAGCCACGGTATACTTTTCCTCTTTATATATTCCATATGTTTTCATTATAAAGGGCTAACCTAGACTGGACATTTTCCAAAGTCTTCATTTTCACCCCAAATCCAACCCAAACCCTCTAAAAAACACCCTTCTCACATTCACTATGGAACTCATACACAGGAAGTTATTAAAAATACATAAGAAAGGTTCCTGGACATTAACCCTATCAGGTTTCTGGGCCAGACATATTATGTCTGCGCAAGAGTCAGCCACTCTCGCGCCAACTGACATCTTCGCACCTCGATATTTTTCTTTGATCTTTCTGTGTAAATACACTTTACATGATAGAATGTTGATTTGCTGTCATCTTAAAGCTGAATAGTTGTACTTTATCATGGTATGTATAAAAAAAGGAGAACAAAGAAAATGAAAATTTAAAAATATGAGTTGAAGTAAGGCGAAAATAAAAAAATTTATATCTTGCCGTAGAAAAATATTGGGCAAAAAAGGTAATAAAGATATATAAATCTGGGTTCAACCATGCAAAACTACAATAATAGATTATGGTTATTTCTGTATTTCATTGCGCAGTAAAGCGAAAGGAAAACAGTGCACAAGTTTTTATGGGTCTCAGCCGCATATTCGCTTCACAATAATTTTCTTTGATCGGTCAGTGTAAACACCCTTTTTATGATAGGATGCTGGTTTGGTTTTATTTTTAAGCTGAATAGTTGTACTTTATCGTAATTTGTTCAAAAATGGAAGACAGAGAAAAAAAGTTAAATGGCAAGTTGAAATTAGGCAGAAATAAAAAATTTATTACCGTGCTGTAGAAAAAAAAAAAAAAACAGTAATTCCTCATTTATCCAGACATAATAGAGCCAAAGGCATGTCCGGGTAGTGGGAATATCCGGATAATGAACACTCTTCCCCCACCACACCCAGACCCTACCTATACCCACCTCCAACCAATACCTAACCTATTTGTATGGTACCCATGCTTAATTTGGCAGTGTTTTCTGGTCATTCTGGCAAATTTAGACATCAAAACACACATAGGCATATCAAAAGTAAGAGTAAACACCAAGAAAACCATGCAGAAACACCACTGAAAACCAAAAAACACCCTACCAGTACACTACTATATGTACAGTACAGTACCCCTCCTTATTTTGGTAGTTTTCAGATCATTCTGGCTTATTTTGACATCAAAATATACATAGGATTATCCAAAATAATTTTCAACACCAAGAAAACCATAAAAAAAAAAAAACACCAACTTTTACATTACTATATGTACAGTACCCCTCCTTATTTTAGCACTGTTTTCCAGTCATTCTGGCATATTTTGACGTCAGCAGATACATAGGAGTATCCAAAATAACTTTCAACACCAAGAAAACCATGAAAAAAAAAAAACGCTGAAAACCAAAAAACACCTAACCTAAACACTACTGTATGTACCATACCCCTCCTATTTTTGGCACTGTTTTCAGGTCATTCTACCATCTTGTAACCTCAAAACACACATAGGAATATCCTAAATAAATTGTAACACCAAGGAAACTATGAAAGAAACCTAAAGCTACCTGCTGAAAAACATTCGGTTGGGGTACTTACCACCCTGTGCACTGCCGCCAGGCTTCGCAACCCACCACCTCCAGCAGGTGTAGAATTGTTCTGTGTGGCGTAGTGGCAAACAGTAGTGCCTAACAAAGGTCTAGAAACTCCACATCATCATCCTCAACCTGCTGGAGCTGGGCAATGACTGATGACATACGGTACGGTGATGGTGGCCTACCCACCTCAGGAGACTCTGAAGATAGCTGCAAACTTACGTCCAGCAGAGACTCAGTGGCTGTCAGCGTGCTCGGTTGTGGATCCGAAGGTGAAGACAGGAAATGAGCTGGTGGTGGTGTTGGTGGTGAGAATGAGCTGGCACTCGTGGGGGTCGCAGGCTTGAAGGAGGAGTTGATCATGGTCTGATGATAAGACCGACGATTCTGCCAGAGGATGACAGCGTCCTGGACTCCCCCTAGCTACATTGCCAGGTGGAGCAGCACCAACTCCCTGTCACAGAATGGGTGCTCAGCATGCTCCAGCACCCCCTCCAGGTAACCACGGAGAACACTAAGACGAGGGACTGAAGGAGTTGTGGAGGGCTGCAAGTCAGGGTCTTCATCCTTGTCCTCATTGGTCCTTCTGTCCTCTTCCATTCCCGCAGATGCAGCAGTGGTGATCTCCCCATCAGACATGGTCTGGTAACCAGGATCACTGCTGTCATCATTCAGCCACTCCCACACATCATCGACGTCCACCTCCTCTCCTGCTGTTCTAAGGTGAGTGTGGAAATCATTCGTGTCAAACCGCTTGAAGTCGTGCTCGGCATTGATTCCCTGCAGAAGATGAAACCAACCGCTTTCGAGGGTTTTGACAGAGACTTCCTTCTGTGCATTCGCCTAGTTGAAGACTATAGGCTTCAGGTTGTAATGCCAAAGATTCTACAAGGTTTTCTCCCCACGTGTCCTCGACCTCGTCCTTATCCTCCAGCACCACCATCACCTCGTTCAGGAACCTCAGTCAGTACAGTCTCTTTGGAGCCATGGTAACACCCTATTTCATTGGTTGAATCAGGGCAGTCATATTAGGTGGCAGAAACATGCACCTGCCCGTCTTAAGCAACCAAATCCTTCTCAGACAGGGGCGCGGGAGCATTGTCCAGGAGCAGGAGTGCCTTCATCTGGTCGCGAGCGATTCTAAACTTTTGTTTGATAACGGATAACCACCTTGATGAAATGTCTGTGGAACCAATCTCTGAAGATCTTAGCGGTAAACCAGGCCTTCACAGAATGGTACCACACAACAGGCAAGCTATCCATCAACCCATGGAGACATCGTGGTTGTTTTGCACGCTCAACAACAATGGGTTTGAGGTGGTGCATCTTGTTAGCATTGGTACAGCACAAACAAACTTCCAACCAGGCACAGACTTCTCCCTTTCCTCAGCCAGGGTGTTGGTGGGTAAGAAGTGGTAGAATAGACCAGTTTCGTCAGCGTTATAGACTTGACCAAGGGCTTTGTCCTTGATCAGGACCTGCACTTTCTGGCGAAACGGGTCTACTTCCTTTGCTACCGCGTCCAAGGCCTCACCATGTGCCTCTGACCCAACGTCATGCAACTCATCCTCTGCCCTGCCAGATGTGAATCCTGCCTCTGAGCAGATGGCGGCTTTACTTTTTCAAGCAGTTAGCTTGTGTCTGTTGGGTACCTCACTCGCTGATGTCCTTGCCCAGTTATGACTGCTGCTTCAGGGTTGTCTGTGTACCATGTGGCTGTCTTCTTCCTCAGTTTAACTGTTATCAGGGAAGTGTTACTTCTCATCCTTTAGTACTTGTGAATCCAGGACACTCCCTACACTCTCATCTTTTGATCCTGGCAACACTCTGCCCCACAACAGCCAACAGAGGATTTTCCATTCATTCTCCAAGTTTCAGACTTCCCATCAACCCATGTCAGCAAGGGTGAACACGGTGACCCTGTTGTCCTGCTTTAACTGACACAGCAACAACAAATTTATGCGACAAAATTTTTACTTAAGCCTCGAGAGTGCTGTCAGTGTTTTTTTATTTTCTTTAGCATTTTCACTGCAAAATACAGTACTTGCTACCCCTGGACATCATTAACCCCTTCATGAATGTAAGGTATACAGTCAGGATATCAAGGGAGGTGCCATCCATTAAAACAATAATACAGTACAGTAATCACTCTAATATCCGGACGCCCAATAACCGAACATCCCCACTAACCGAACCTTATCGTCCTGGGATCAAACATTCCCAAAATGGTCCGAAAATCCAAAAAAAATGGAAAAAAAATCGATTTTTTGCCGTCCGTAATTTGAACTTGCCGCGCGCGCCGTGTGAGAGCATTGTTTTGGTTCGTCATTCCTCCGACGTCCGATAGAGCGCCGCTGCATCCTCCCCACTTCCCGCCTGTCTCTCACCGCGACAAGACCTGCGCTGTTCGCCATGACTTCTGTGTGTTAGTGACTAAGTTCAGTGCAAGACTTCAGGAAGAGTGTAGTGCAAGTGCTTCAGGAAATCGTTCTTACTGTCAGAGTCCGAGAGGAGGCGGTTATTCATCGAGGTGGCCAGGGACTTGCTGTAAGTAGCCAGAATGTTTCATGTTGTACTATTTTCCATACTATATTTACCAGAATGTTTCATATTGTATTTTTTCCCATACTATACTTACCAGAAAGTGTCATACTGTACTTCTTTCCATACTAAACTTACCTCATGCATGTGCAGTAGGAATGTGTTTTTCAGAGTTCGGTTAGGTTCGGTTAGGTTAGGTTCGGTTAGAGTCCATAAGTACCAGAATGTTTATTAATGTATGAACATACTTCTAAACCCACATTTTATGTTTCTATTGCATTTATTTCAGTCATTTATGTGCCTTATTGGTGTGATTTGGGTGTTAATTAGGTGCTATGCATGTCCAGAGGGAGTTGTATAGGTGTTTCTCTGTGTTAGGGTCCGTAAGTACAAGTCCATAAGCTGGGGCCCAATATCCGGACAAAACCAATATCCGAACCTACCGATGGCTCTATTGATCCGGATATTGGAGGGGTTACTGTATATGTAACTTTTTTTTTTTTTTTCTAAATATATTTTTTGGCATTTATCACTTTCTGTGTGTTTGTGTTTTTGTGTGTGTGTTTCATTTCTAGATCCAGTCTTACTCCATCTCTTAAGTGAGTATTAGGGCTGGGGTAATGATGATGATGATGATAATGGTGATACAGTTTCCAGTCCCAGTAAGGTGGTCTTCCAAGTAGAAGTTAATTTTCAAGTGTCATATCTTAATATAATATAGTTGGGTGAATTGGGGTGGGGATCTATGTGTTACTTATTGAATCATTTTGTTTTATCAAACACCCCTTGGTGGTTTTCACATGTCAAGTGTAACTGCCTGCATCATCATCCACACTGTGTAGCAGCCACTTCTTATTTCAGTTTCATGTATTCATTTTTCATTGTTTTGTTACCAGGAGGGAGGCAGTACAGAGCAGCGGATTAGATCTCTGCAACGTTCTTTAGTGGACCTGGTCTATAGTTACATCAGCCGATCCCTCTTTAAAGCTGACCGCTTAATGTTTGCTCTCCACTTGGTGCATGGCATGTACCCAGACCTTTTCCATAAGAATGTAAGTTCCCTGTGACTTTTTACTCCTTTTCCATCCTTATTATTATACAATCATCCCTCACTTTTTTGCAGAGTTAAAGTTACAT
Organism: Coenobita brevimanus; assembly: GCF_032717465.1. Classification (NCBI taxonomy): domain Eukaryota; kingdom Metazoa; phylum Arthropoda; class Malacostraca; order Decapoda; family Coenobitidae; genus Coenobita; species Coenobita brevimanus. Next base: position 68,650,392 of record NC_137054.1, read on the forward strand.
GGACACCCACGAGAAATGAATTTCCATCAAGTTGTATAATCCATCTCCTAACCTGAAACCTTTGGGTCTACAGAGCCCCTGAGAAGCTGTAATTTAACTAAGTTACATGATTGCCTAAAAACATTTGCAACCGAATTTGACTTACAAGACGTTCATATGTAGATAGGTAGATAGACAGATAGATAGATACATACATACATATTACATACATACATACAACATATATACATACTTACATACATACATACAGTAAAAGCATCTTTCTAATATTTGAGGGAAAAAAAAAAAAAAAAAAAAGGAGGGAGAGGGGCCTGCCTCCCTTATGATACTGAGGGGTGGGGGTTGCAGACCTGGGCTGAGTTGATTTTATGCATTTGTCCTGAACTTCTGTCATCCTCTCCACCCCAGACATACCCAGTAAGTGTGTGTGGGGAGGGGAATGGAGGGGTCGTCCCAATGGTGGGTGGTGATGACCTGCGTCAGAGGCTGGTACACAGCCGGTAACCTGGAACTTTAGATCGACTTTATGTAGATGGTATTATTGAAATTTTATTGAATCGCTTTCCCACCTATGATGTATTTATGACATGAGTTTAATTCATAATGCATTGTCAGTGCAATTGTTAACGAAAGTTTATGGTCATGCGATTGTTAATAAAAATATGTGATAACATTCAGAATATGTGGGTCCATCAGAAAGTTCTTAGTTTCACCCGGACACAGAGGGAGTAACTACAAATTTTGGGCATGACCGTATACTATAAAACCTCATATGAACAAGAACTCAAACCCTTGTCTTTATATGTTTGCAGGTGAGGCCCTTTGAAAATTGGTAGGTTAGAGCAAAACCCAAAAATGAACAAGAAAGAAGCCACTACTGTGATCATGTATCTGCAAAAAATGATCCCTAAGGAAATTTATTACTACTGTACATGGTCAACACACTTAGTGAAGATTCTCCTTACTGTTCGACCATAAAAAAGTAGGGAGTTGATTTCAGGCAGGGCAGGGAGAGCACTAAAGACAACTCATTTAGGATGCCCAAAATCATCAACCATGGACTATCCAGTGGAGGCCATTTGCCACATGGTTTTCAGTGTTGTGCAACAGATAGCCGACACCATGCACATTGGTGTTGGCTCAGCACACAGTTTTGACTGATATCTTGAGTATGGGCAAGCTGTCTGCAAGATTGCTGCCTAGAATGTTGACACTGGGCCTGAAGCTGACCAGATGGAGATTTCAAGGACACTTTTGGCTTGTTTCCAGACTGATCCAGCCAGTTTCTTGAGATTTGTGACCCAGGATGAGACTTGAGTTCACCACTTTAAACCTGAATCAAAGAATGAAAGCAAGCACTGGAAGCACCATGGTTCTCCACCCCTTAAAAACTTCATTCAAGTGGTACCTGTCAACAAGGTGATGGCCTCAGACGTTTTAGGACACTGTGGGAGTTCTCTTGATTGACTACATGCAGCAGGGCCAAACCATTAATGGGGTCTATTATGCATCAGTATTGTGACATTTGAAAGAATAAAAGAGAAATGGAGAGGAAAGCTGCAAGTGGGCATGTTGTTGCTCCAGAACGATGCCCCTGTCCACACAGCACAGGTGGTAATGGCTGAAGCAGCCAATTGTGGCTTTGAACTGTTGCCTCATCCTTCTTACTCACCTGCCCTGGCCCCATCTGACATCTATATGTTTTTCAAGCTGAAATCCCATGTGCATGGTCACCGGTTTTGAAGTTTGAAGTTATCCATGCTTTTGAGATGTATTTGGAGGCTCAAGAAATTCCCTTCTTCCTTGACAGGATAGCAATACATGAATGTTGGTGGACCAAGTACCTGTACATTGAACTTAGGGGAGACTATGTTAAGAAATAATGGAAAACCAGGACAGTATTTATCCTGTGACATTTTTTTGTAAGGCCAAGAACCTTTTGAAGGACCCTCATATTATGAGTTTTTGCTTATTAAATTAAGCCGTTCATCCCATTTATTGATCTAGGCGAGATTTACATTTTGAGAGCTAAATGGCTTGCTAAAGATGATGCAGTGTCAATATAACATTTTTACATTTTTTGGTATATACAGTAATTACTGTGTACATTAGTACTGATTAAGTTTTGTGGGCTATGAATAATGATCATATTTTCACGAGTTTACTCATTGTTTGAGGGGTAGTTAATTATGAATATTGTTGTTTTCAGTAATATCCTACATTATACAGCAAAACTGTGTAGCCTATGATACTTAAGTACAAAAAGGATAATCATCATTGTATGTGACAACTGAGGTCAGTTAGGGCTATGTTGCCGTTTATGGGAACTTTACCTTCTAACCTTCGCCTTCTCTGGGCTAAGCCACCGCCCAGTTTGTTGTATGCATTGAGCATAGATAACTACTTATTTCAGGATCATTGTACCATTGAATGCACACACACACACAACAATCGGAGTTATGCATTTTAGCTTATCTTTTCTATGCAAATTGGGGGGAAATGCAATCTGAGCCTTTGATGTGCAGTACTTTTTTTTTTTTTTTTTTTTTTTTTTTTTTAAATAAGATGTTTCTAATGTAGTTAAAAGATGTATTCAGCTGTAGATCTGCCTGCCAAGTGTGGGCATGCAAAATTTGTGTCAGCAACAGGGTTGACAACTTGGCCTTTTGGAGGCCATTTTAAATTAATTTAGTCCTTTTTCCTTGTTTGCTCCCCCAAAAATATGTTTATTTCCATGTATATATTTGGCCTCTTTTCATTTCTATCCTTTTAGCGTATGAAATTTCACAGAACTTATTTAAATGGCATAACCAAATGCCTGTGTGCAGAACATAAAGTGAAATGATCAAGATATCCAGGAGGTGGAAAAAAAAAAAAAAAAAATTGTGTTGCAATGCATGGGTTACTCCTCTTTATTTAAGTGTATCCTGCTAATGTTATACTAATTACAGTGCATTACTAAAGCTGCTTGCACCAATTGAACTGTGTGTTTTGTTGACCAGGTGTTTTCAGCCATTGTACACATTACCATTCAACTGTACACATCTTGGAACCCACTCTTATTATTAATAAGCAGTGTCACAGGTAAACAGGTCTGGGGTAGTCAAAGTCTTAAAAATGAAAGATGAATTCTATACTGAACTTGATTTTCAGAAATGTTGTTTTAATCAACTTACTTGTTTTAAAGATACTATATTTATAAATGGCTGTTTACTACCCCCCTTCATGATATAGGGTCTTGAGGCTAGACTAAGGAACTCAAGTTCAGGATGTTTAATGGTAAATACTATTTAATACTGACGACTGTCCCTTGGTAGGAATGGGAGGCGCTGACAGGTCAGCTGGTGACAGATGTTCATACTGATCTGTCTGAATTCAAAGCTTCTCTACCTAAATGGATTGATGAAGAACGAGCATATGCTGTTGCTCTTATGAAGGTTAGTGAAATACTGTTTTCCATTATAGTTTTAATTAACAGTTAAACTGGTGGGTTATAGGATAAAACATCTGTTTGCATATCCTAGGAGTGCAATGCCTAGAGTTACACTTCCTCTGCTGAGGCATCTGCAGGAACGAAGTAATGAAGATTGCTCAGGAGAGACAGAGATTGAGGGGAGGAGAAATCTATCTATCTATTGCCAGACGCCTCAATCCCGTTTGGGGTGGCCACAAACAAATCGCCTCCAAGTCGCCCTGTCCCCCGCCATTTCACTGCCCTGCTCCCAACTCACACCCCCCTCTCTCATATACCTCTCCACCCCATCCCTCCATCTCATCCTCGGCCTCCCCTCCCTCTTCCCCCCTCCACCTCACTCACATACACTCTCTTCGTCAGTCTTTCACCCTCCATCCTCTCCACATGGCCAAACCACCTCAGTGTGTTCCTCATAACGCTTCCTATCACATCCACATCCACACCACAACGCTCCTTTATATCCTCATTCGTCAGCCTGTCTCTCCATGTGACTCCACAGGCTCCTCTTAAATAACTCATTTCCACTGCTCTCACTCTTGACTTGTGTCCTTCCAACAATGTCCAAGCTTCACTTCCGTACGTTAGAGTTGGTATCACAATACTGTCATGTAGTAACTTTTTCACTTCCATGCTCACTTCCCTGTTTCTTATCACTGCTTTCAAGGAACCAGCAACCTTTCTTCCCTGCTGTACCCTTTCAAGCACTTCACCCTCCAAACCTCCATCCTTACTCATCACACTACCCAGATACTTAAATGTACTCACATTTTCCAATTCCTCACCATCTAACCTCGCTGTACATTCACTAACTTCACCTCTCTCAAAGACCATCACTTTACTCTTCCCTACATTCACCTTTAGGTTCCGTTTCTTACACACTCTCTCAAACTCATCCACCAAGCCTTGCAGCTCCCCTTCGTCTTCACTCAACAACACAGTATCATCTGCAAACAACAGTACAGGGAGTTTCCAAACACTATCCTCTCTCACCAGGGCCACTCCAACATCCACTACCCTACCTTGTACCTCTTTTATTACCCCATCCATGTACAGATTGAACAACCATGGAGACATGACACATCCCTGTTTCAAACCAACTTTCAAAGAGAAAAATTCACTTAGTTCACCATCCACACGCACTGCAGCCTTCGCACCATCGTACATACTCTTCACAGCATTCAACAACTTCCCATCTACTCCATATATTCTTAACACTTTCCACAATCCTTGTCTATCCACCCTGTCATATGCTTTCTCCAAATCCATGAAAGCTGCATACAACTTCTTTCCTTTCTCTAGAAACTTTTCCACTAAAGATCTAAGAATGAATATCTGATCTACACAACCTCTTCCCTTCCTAAAGCCTCCCTGTTCTTCTCCAATAATCAATGAAAAACATTAGCCAGACTCAATCCTTGGACTTCCGGTCAGCAGGAGTTGCTTCCCGTTGGGTTATTCAAACTCAGTGCCTGCAGATGGTCAACTGTCTCCTGTTGTTGACATTTGAGTGAGGCCCTCCAGACCAGGAAGAGATCATCCATTGTGAGACAGGTATTTGTCTCCAAGCATGACTCTACTCCCATATTTTTTAAGCTGTGATTCATGTTCTTTTCTGACCATGGGTCTGGAAGGCAAGGGAGCCAGGATCATCTAGTAGATTCATTTTTGTGGATAAAACCACATGTCTCATGATGGATGCTGATTGTTCCTCTCAGAGAGTGGTCAGGAGGGCCATGTTTTCAATGCTCACTGAGTAGAGGAATGAGAAGAGAAGAAGGAAGTGTGAAGGAGGGAAGCTGTGAAACAGCTCAAGTAAGTGTAAAATCTGTACCTGAAGGCACTGTTTCCTGAATGGTTGAGTGAGAGAAGCCTGGAAGGAAATGAAGTACATCTTGGACAAAGTCTGAGGTTTGTCATTACTGCAGATGTTATGCTTTAGTAACAAATAACAGCAGATGTGTCAGAAGCCTCATGGCTCTTTTGAGCCACAGGGAGCTTGGGCTGAAGGCTGACCCTCTCACACTGAATGAGGGCAACCTGGTGTGTGGATATGCCATTGGAATATGCCAACTGGCATCCAGGAAGTGAAGGGAAATGAGTGGGCAAGGTTTTATCAGGAAGGAGGATTACCTTCACATGAATGATTACCAGAAGAGTTCCAGCAACTTGTTATCGTCAAGGGGAACAACATCCACAGAAGTGATAAATGACTTCTGCCTTTAGCCTTGTCTTTAAAGAAAGCTTACAGAGTGGAATATATCTGCAACTTTTTAGTGAAAGGAGTGAAAGACACACTGATAAATCAAGGGTGTGAATTTGATCTGCCTTGGTTTAAAAAAAAGAAAGAAAAAAAAAAAAATAGGAGAGAAGGAAGGTTGGTTGACCCAAGGCCGTGTGAAACTGATTTAAACATTGAACCTGATCCAGTCCCCTCAGGCCATTATCAAACAGCTTTGTAGAGACAGAGGTATGAGGGCCAGACCTCCGAAGCCAGAGTGGCCTTGAAGCTGCGGAAGAAAGGGAAGTTTTATGCAGGATAAATCTCAAGGTCATTTGGGATTAAAAGACTAGGAACAAAGTGAGTTCTTCTTTGACTTGGGGGTCTTTGCCAGTCCACTTATCAGTGACATGAGCTGCAGAGAGAATCCGACCGAAAAGGAAGTGTCAGGACAAACTAATTTAAGTGGCATTGGATGAGGAGCCAGAATCACATTGATCATTAAGGCCATTAGTAAGGGGAAATAAGGGCCATTGTGTCACAAACATGTGTCAACCACTAGGTTGGAAAGGATGATGGAATCTTACCTCGAATGCCCAACTCTAAATGAGAGGATGGCTGGACTGATGTGTGTATTAACATGTTCCTGCCATTACTGTCAAAGCTCAACATGCCAGAAGCTAGAGGAGTGAGACAGAGTTGTGGAGTCCAGTTTGGTTACTAAGGCCCTTGTATGGTGAAAACATAGCTGACCAACTCAGAAACAAATTAAAACAAGCAATAAGGAAATCAGCTGTACAGGGTGATTTGTCAAGGTCTTTCATAAATGTCAGTGATTTTTTTTTTTTTTTTTTTTTTTTAAAGACATTACTCTGCGAACAAAATCCAGTAACAACACCAGTATCACATAATGGCCTTGCAGAAATTATTGTAGGGAAGTGGAGTGAAACAGATATAGTTGTTCTATCTATAGCCAGATGCCTCAGTCCTGTAAGGGGTGGCTACAAACAAATCACCTCCATGTTGCCCTGTCCCCTCCTATTTCACTGCTCTCCTCCCAGCTCTCCCCCCCCCCCTTCTCTCATATACCCATATACCTCCTCTCCCCTTCATCCGTTCATCTCATTCTTGGTGTCCCCCTCCCTCTCCTCCCTTCCACCTCACTCACATACACTCACCTCAGTGTCTCACTCTCCATCCTCTCCACATGGCCAAACCACTTCAGTGTATTCCTCCTCACGTTTTCTATCACATCCACATCCACACCACGCTCCCTTACTTCCTCATTTGTCAGTTTGTCCCTCCATGTGACTCCACATGCTCCTTTCAGATAACTCATTTTCATTACTCTCACTCTTGACTTGTGTCCTTCCAACAAGGTCCAAGCTTCGCTTCCATACGTTAGAGTTGGTATCACAATACCGTCATGCAGCAACTTTTTTACTTCCATGCTTGCTTCCCTGTTCCTTATCACTGCTGTCAAAGTTCCAACAACTTTTCTTCCCACTTGTACCCTTTCAAGCACTTCATCCTCTGAGATTCCATCCTTACTCATCACACTACCCAAGTACGGTACAGTACTTAAATGCACTCACATGTTCCATTTTCTCACCATCCAACCTTACTGTGCATTCAATGACTTCATTTCTCTTGAAGACCACAACTTTAGTTCGCCACATTCACCTTTAGATTCTGTTTCTTATATTCATTCATTCATTCATCATCTAATCCTGTGTTGCTTCATGAGGACCGTAGGAGCCCTGGGTTAGGCAAGTTGGTCCTGACATTTAAAATGAGAGTAACCAACCTCACCCATCCCTGAGTAACATCCTGAGTTGGAACGAGTCTGACAACCAATGCATCGCTGTGTTGAAGGATTAATTCAGATATGTAGGAGATACTTTGAGTATATGTTGACTCTTTTTGTAATTTAGAGAAAAATAACACACTGGTAGCAAATCTATGTCTGTTTCTCTCAGCATTGCAAAAGTTGTTGTTGCATGACCATTGTTTGAAAATGGTTGTGATATTGGAGTTTGCTTATACATTAATATTGTTTTACCATAAGCTGGAAACTTTATGAAAGACACATATGAGACTTTGTTGAATCACTCTGTATAGTGGTTCACTCCAGAAATTGGACAACGAGTTGGTGAGGGATTTGGATAGTACTTCCAGAGGCTGACCAAAGTGAGTTGACTGGAAAATGGTTCTCCAGGAAAGAGTGTAAGCTCCTTTAGGTTACAGATTTTTCACCACACTTGTAATCCAGGTTAAGTTGGAGGTGTGTGGCAATAGTTGTAGAAGCAGTTAGTGAGTCAAGAAGGTAAATGTAGTGTTAAGCACTGTGCACATTATGCTCTGGAAGGGAAGCAGATGGCCAAGGAGATGGTGTAGCCCCACAGTAAGAGGAAGCTTCATATCCTCTTAAAAGTTGAGTTACTTCTTTGGGAAGTAGCCAGTTATGAAGAGAAGCCTAAAGTTAAAAGGCTTTGCTACCTTCTTTCTTGTTTGTTCAAATAATGGGAAAATTCTTTGACTCAGCAGACTAAAAGGTATAGCTGCCTATCATTAAAAGATATGAATAAAACATGTGACCTGATTATGTCATTTGGGAATTATTTTTGTGGTTTACCCTCAGAATGTGGTTGGTAAAAGCCAGAAGATAGACTTAGATCCTTTGTTTACCATTCAGTATACCCTGAGGAATGTTGTTGTTGAAGGTCAAGTAGGAATGAAAGTACTGTACATCTGCTGACATTTCTGGATTAGACACCTGGCTGCAAATTTGAAGCACTGAATGTAATGTGAAACTGTAGTGGCTACCATAGAATCATTTTTTTATGTAACTGTGTGAGATGGAGATGCGAGGGTAAGAGAAAAAATTAAGAGGTTGGGGTGTAGGTGCAGAAGTGGTGTGATTGACATGTATTATTTTTTTGTGACAAATTACTTTTCCTTTACCAATTCCTGTACAATGAATCAGTTATATGAAAACTGTGAGGGTAAGAACAACATGTAGGCTATCTATGATCCTCCTTCCCCTGATGCCCTCCTCCATCATCGCTCTCTTTCTCCCTGGTACGTGAGTGAACTGAAAATGTCAAGCAGTAACAGAGATAGCTGCCAGCTTGTAATAATTTCCCTCATAATTGTACTCATGTCTTGGAACAAATAATCTGTTACTGTACAAGATTTGATACTATTATTCCATTATCATAATTTGTAATGGACCTACCTAAACTGTAGAGGCTTATGGCAGATTTTTAATACAATAAAACTTATCCACAAGGAAGACTAAGGAAACCAGCTACAAATTGATGTTTGTATGAATTGATGACATAGTAGCACCAGTAGCCAGTCATAATGTCTAGGAGGTACAGCCTCACTATGAAGTACTTGCACAGTGTTAGCACCATACATCCTGAAACATATGGCTGAAAATTCTTATTAAAAAAAAAAAAAAAATCCAGGTGTTTATTGGATGGCAGCTCCATGTAACCAGGACTGAGTTGCCAGTTGCTTACTTCCTCATCCTCATTATATAGTCACAGATACAGAAATGCATAGTCAATACAGTATAATATGAGAGTTACAGATATTTAAGGTTATTCCTCCTTAGGATACACAACTTTACACAACAATCTCTCTCTCTCTCTCTCTCTCTCTCTGTATTGTTTAAACATTTAAACAAGAAAGCTGAATATTTTTAAGAAAATAATCCAGTGTAAATTATAATCTGTTTAGTATAATAATACCTGTATTTCTTTATTTCCAGCAAACATTTCCTGCACTGTATGAAATGCTGCAGTTAGATGACTTGTCCCTGTGGTCTGGGTTTGCACGCTCCAGCCACTGTGAAACAGATATTCCAGTTCAACTTGGCCAGAAACTCACAGAGTTCCAACAGCTGCTCCTCATACAAACACTAAGACCTGATCGCCTTCAGTCAGCCATGGTCAGCTTTGCATCAAAAGCACTAGGTTTGTATACATGTTTTCTATTCAGAATGCAGTTCATAGAGTATGGTGCACATTAATATATACAGCAAAACCCTAGCCTTAGCAGACCGGATACCGGATTTAACAAACACTTTGAGGGCCCCTGGACAAACCGCCATACATGTTTGGTACCTTCTGGTAAATGGGAAAAACCATGCACACCTGCCAGACAACTGTGGGCCCACTGGACATTTGTTGGCATTTAACATACACAATCCATAACGTGGGGCTTATGACTCAGGCCTACCGGATCGCTTCACTCAAGCACATGTACCTTGATGACCAAGTGATGTGGCATGATGCAGACTAAAGCTCACAGCGCTCTTGTCACAGTCACGTTATGTTGGCTCATTGGCAAGCTTTTTAAAGTTTGATTTCTTTTTGGGACAGACCTCATAGATAAGCATAACTAAGGTGTTAGGTTATTCAGCTTTAATGTTTTCACATAAATAGTGTTCCATAAAACAGTGTATAAACTCAAATCTTGCAGTTTAATTTCTTTCTGTTTATGAACAGTATAAGCAGATGTCTGAATCTCTGATAGAGTGACTTGTCATTGGTTCTTTATTTTATGATTCTTTATTTGGTGTGTGCGCTATATATAATATTTTAACCAAAGAAGCGTGATATTGTTGTGAATAATATGACTGATGATATTTTCAGGGCTGAAGGAGATATCTCCACCAGCTTTGAACCTGCGACGTCTATTACCTGAGACCACCGCAACTGAACCCATCCTGGTCATCATATCACCAGGTGCAGATCCCTCACAAGAACTCCTCGAGTTGGTTAGAAGCACGGTCACCAGTGGCAATTATCATGAGGTAAACAGATCAGTAGATTACAGCATGCATTGTAAGATGTCAGATAGCAAGAGTGCCAAGGGCCTAACTTTTCTTTTTTCTCTTTTTTTCTTTTTTTCTTTTTTTTTTCTATCTTCAAGAAATTTTTATACTGAATTTTCCCCACATCCATGTTAACCAATCTGCAATGCCCATTTTCAGTGGATCTAGTACAACTGACATCCCTGCCTATTCCTCCAATCCATCTCTACCCATTCTGCCCTTTGTCTATTCTCCTCTGTACCATACAGCTAAAAGGAATCTACAGTATTTTCATTACCATCGTCACTTTCTCAAGGTTTAGTCATCCTGCCCTGCATCACCACCCACCATCGTTGTTCCTCACCCCTCAACCTTTTGCAGCTCCTCCTTCTTTTAAGAGAATTCTGTTACCATTTTCACATGGTGGGTGTACTTGTCCCACCATGCTCGACCACCCACTGTAATCTTACCCTATCCTATCCACTCCACTCACTCCTTTCTGCACACCTCACCCATTTTTCTGCTTCACTACTTTTGATTTCCATTTTGTCAGCTTGCTTAAAACACCCATCTTGGCAGCTTATACTCCTTCCAGAATGTCCCACAACCCACCACTGTCCCAGCACATCCCTTTCCTCTTGTTCACACACCTCAGCTATTTACATTCATATGCAGTGAACATCATAACAGTGCCTGCCTTGACTGCCAGCCGACCTCAATGCCCGTATTTTTCTTCACTGTTCACCATCATTTCAGCCCATCTTGCTTACTTATGTGTAGCGGTCCCACTCATCACATCAACTTCTAAAAAACCTGATTCAGCACAACTCAAAAGCCATTGCACTGATATGGTATCTACGTACATTTTAAGTACGCACATCCATGTGCGTGAGTGAAATTATCTGAATTTATTTAAGTTGATCTTATGGATCCAAAAGTGACCTAAAAGTACATAATTTGAGTGAAAGATTCCTGATCTAATGAAATGACGGGAGTAGATCAAAGCTGACCTGAATGGTTACAACAAAACCCAAGTTGGTTTGCTTAGACCTGATTGGATATGAATTGACCTGAACTCACTTGACTGAGCCTGAATGGATAGGCAGGACCCAAATGGTCACCAATAAGCAGATTAACCTAACTGGACTCTATGAGCCTAACTGGGCCAGTTTTCCAGAAAACTGACCTGAAATAGTATGATTAGGTCAAAAATTGATGTGATGGGTTTGACTGGATCAGAAGTGCCATTGGTGGCAGATCCATGAGTAATTATAGTCCTGAATGGCTGCAAATGAACCTGAGGTGATCTGTAAATAAAATGGATAGGATAGGAAAGATTTTACAGTAGGGATGGTCGTAGGTGAACCTGAATGGGTCCAGTTGGACCTAACTGGACTTAAATTGTCCTGAACTGACCTGAAATGATCTGACTAGGGAAACTGATGTGATGGACATGAATGAACCTGAAGTAACATTTATAAACCTAAGTGGACACAAATATTTTGCGGTGGCCGAGAATGGATCTTAATTTAATTGATGTGACCGAGCAGGATTGGATGTGACAGATCTGGATGAATAGTAGATGAAGTAAAAGGATGAATAGTAGATGAAGTAAAACGCCCTAAATTGATCCCAGTGAACCCAGTTGGCCCTGATTGGACCTTACTTTATCAAACAGAAATAAATCTTGATTCCTTTGAGTGAGTCTCAGTGTGCACTAGTGCAACATTAGAAAATGGGTGTAATGTATCTCAGGTGGACTGCTTTGACCACAAAACTAGATTGTTCAAGCTTCTTTTCCTTTTTTTAGGGTGGGGAGCTCAGTATTGCCATGCAGTAACTTTTTTTTTTTTTACTTCCAGTGTATTCCCTGTTCCTCATCGTTGCTTTCAGTGAACCTCTTTATACCCATCAAAAGAGAAGGAGCATAGAGTGATAGTATAAATTATTCGTTTTTGTTTTCGTTTTTCAAGGCTCCAACATGCTTGCATGCGTTGGCCTTGGTCACCTAATGGCGGCTCTTCATGCTGCTTGATCTCTGCAGCTTCCCTATTTAATCCCTTAACCCTAAGGTCATACTCAATGGCCTCATCCCAGGTCTTTTTCGATCTACCTCTCACTACCCTACCCTCAGCATTAACACTTCTCACTTTGTGCACCCAATTATCATCCCCCATCCTCTCCATATGCCCAAAATCTCAATCTGCCTCTCCTCATCACAACACCAATACACTCCAGTCTCATCCTACCTCTCAACTCTTCCTTCATTGACCAGGCCCCTCCAGGCCTCGTATTCAAGAATGCACTGCACATCCACCTAATCATTGCCATTTTTGTATGTTTGAGCCTGTGAATATCCTTTATCTTTACTCCCCAGGTCTCACAACCATACAGCATTACACTCCTAGCACATGCCACATACAAAGATCCCTTAGCATGGAGGGAGAGCCCTCTCAGTGTCAGGAGAGGCAGCAACTCCCTGAACTTCTTCCAACCACTCCCTACTCCAGCCACAGAGCTAGCTCCTGCCCCACCTGCAGCACATAACGTCTCCCAAATAACAAAACTCTTCCACACACTCAAGAGGCACACCAGCAAGTTCAATCCTTTCACGTTTGGCAATATCCACATGCCCTTATCAATGCACCACACACATGAAATCAGCATTATCTCACAGTCTACCCCTAATACCACTACATCTGTTATGCACCCACCTATCACAAACACTGCACAAGATGGAATTACTTCCCACACCCTTGTGACAGATCACACATGGCTACTCTCCCTCTTCTTTGACAGTAAATTATTGTATTATGTTAAAGAAAAAAAAAGTTTTCCCCCTGAAATCATATCTGTACTGTACTTATTAGTCACATACATACACAGTGGTATATCTGAATACCAGTACATCTTCAAATACAGTTTAGAAACTGGATTAGATGCTGCAGTAGTGTACTCATATACAGATATATTATTGTCCATGTTCATTACAAACACGTGTATTGATGATTGTAAGAATAACTGTACAGTTAATCACTGCTGAATGAATATTAAATCTGTTAAGAGGATATTTCTTTGCTCAGGTTGCAATGGGTCAAGGGCAGAGTGAAGTAGCCCTGCGCCTATTGCATAAGTGTGCAGCTTCAGGCCACTGGCTGTGCCTGAAGAATCTCCACTTAGTGACTGCATGGCTCCCCACCCTTGAGAAGGAACTCAATGCACTCAGCCCTCACCAGGACTTCCGACTCTGGCTGACTGCAGAACCTCATGCCAAGTTCACTCCCATAATACTGCAAACAAGTCTCAAGGTTACTTACGAGGTGTGTACTGCACTGAAAATTTTGTTTTTAACACTATCGTTTTACAAGTAGAGTAGGCAAATGTAAATTCTCAATTTAGTAAACTTTGAAGGGCATGCATACATACAGTTCATACATTCATACATACTGTATATAAATGCATATTATATCTATCTATCTATCTATCTATCTGTTTATGTTTTTTATATTTATTGCATATAGTATACATATACATACATATGTGTATAGATAGATAGATAGATAGATAAATAGATACCGTAGATAGATATAGATATACTGTACATTCAGTCCTTGAGTAACATACGGTTGAGTAACACGTTTTTGTTCAGACGCGCTCAGCATAATGAGACAAGCATGTCAACGTACAGAAAAACTCGAGCTTATGTGGTAAGTCAGCTGGCCTGGCGACAAAATTTGAAAGTCGCGCGCAATGATGTCATCCTCTAGACTCTGGGTACATTTCCTGGGCGCATATTTCCATTCTGTATGGGTATTTGTCTCAGTATCACAGCCAGCTACCTCGTAGCCATAGTGGGATAGGTTAGGTTAGATTAGATTTGGTCAATGAGAAAATTTTGCCTGGGAAACACACTAAGCATATTTTCGAGAAAAACCTATGGTTAGTTTTGAAACAAGTGGGTGAGTGTCGTTCCTGGCTGAGGGTTCCCGGTGGTGAGATGAATACACATACAGAATGGAAATATGCTTCTTCGTTAGACAAAAATTTATGGGTTTTTCAATTTCAGGGGACGAAATGGAACGAAAATGTATACTAATCAGGAAAAAAAAAAAAAAAATTCATCCCTGTGTTCTCGCATGTTAGGCTTCAGTTCCACATTCTTTGTTCGATTTAATGCTTCCCAACACATTTCAGACCTACTGGGCATATGGTTATCAGAACTTTCTCCCGCCTCACCTAGTTCTTCCCCACACTCACAATGGGTTTTGCAGTATTAAGGGACAAAAAGGAACAAAAATGTTTGCTAATTAGAGAAAAAAGACTACTCTTTCATCCATGTGTTCTTGAAAGTTAGAGTTCATTTCCACATTCTTTGTTTGAACTCATGCTTCCCAACACATTTCCAACAGACTGAGCTTACGGTTGTCATCCTTTCTCGTGCCTCACCTAGTTCTACCCCATCCTTATGATGGGTTTTGCAGTTTTAGGGGTGGAAATGGAACAAAAATGTTTGCTACTTAAAAAAGAAAAAGAAATATCCATGTGTTCTTGTAAGTTAGTGTTCAGTTCCACATTTTTTGTTCAATTTCGTGCATCCCAACGCGTTACGGACTGACTGAGCATACGGCTATCAAGTCCTTTCTCGCGTCTCACTGACTTTGCAGTCATATGGGTTTCGCAGTTTTAGGGGATGAAACTGAACAAAAATGTTTGCTAATCAGAAAAAAAAAAAAGCCTTTGTGAAACTTCTTAATTCATTCTTTCTTATATTTTGTAGAACTTTTTAACTCTTTTTGTCATTTTTCTATCTCGTAACATTCTTAACAGGATTTAATTAATTTAATGAGTTTCATTTTTAGTATTATTTTCAGCTGAATTTTTCATTCTTTCGAAATGGGGGTTTTAACCCCCAAACCTACCCCATTTGCAGGGCCTTGCTATATATTGTACATACCAGTAAAGTTCACTTTGTGAGCACATTATAAGCAGGCAAGCTTTTGTATATACAGGTATACCCCTAGATGCGATACCCTGGCTTAACGATGGGGTAGAAATACAGTACCACCATACCCTGCCCAACAATGGCCAAACCCCGGTTTAACAGTGGGTTTAGATTTTTCAACCGATTTTGATGATATTTTAGACTTAAATTTTGTTTAGGTTGATTTATAAACTGTTTTTAGACTTAGATTAATGTGTTTTAGTCATAGTTGGGGTGAACATTGTCATTTTGGGGTACAGTTTACTAAGTTTGATTTTTTCCAGACCTATATTTGACGATTTTCAGATTTTATTTTTGGATTTAGGTAAGTTAGTTTAGGGTTAGCTTAGCTTGTTTTAAAGCTATTTGGGGGTTTAGGTGAGCTAGAAACTTGTTTTTGGACTCATTTGTGTGGGTCTAGGGCTTGGTTTGGGGGGGGAGGGGAACCCAAGGCTCAAAAATGCATCCCTGTACTTTACATGTTAAATCCACCCTGATATACGATACCTTGCCTAGTGATGGGTTTTTACTTAACCAATCGCATTTTTAAACCAGGGCATACTGGTACACCTATCATCATAATTTCATCTTGATGTAAACCGTAAACATTGGTGAGGTAGTTGAACAATAACAGAAGAATAATTGAGCCAAAATATTTACTTTTTCATGTTTTCTGTCTCTCACATTTTCTCTCTGGATGTGCATATAGCAAGGCTGTAGCATTTAGTACACATGCAATTTTCATTTCTCTGCTCTCAACCTGCCGTATCAACAAATTTCATCGGTAAACGCTTGGCTATTGATCAGATGATCTATCTATATACCTAGGCTGCTTGATTGAATAATAAAACCCCCAAAGGAGGTGATCACCCTTGCTGATTTCACTCTCTAAGCATTGAAAAAATGTTCATGTAAAATCATGAGCGTAATATCCAATATTTAATTGCTAGAATGCATGCAAAAAAACATAGTGTTACAACAGGAAAAAGGAAAATCTTTTATATTTCAGTATCATAGTGGAGCATATCAGTTGAAGCCCTTGGTACATTCCCTTGGAAAGCAGGGATTTCAAGGGTTTTCTTTGGTGTCATTGGATAAATAGCAATTCCAGTTCTGCAGCTAAGATTCCTTTTTTTTTTCTTCTTCTTCTTCTTCTTTTTCTATGCAAAACCCTGTTATTTTAAACTGTTATAGTTCAGAGATTCACCTTGATTTTACAGGCACCAGCAGGAGTTAAAAAGAACCTGCATCGGACATACGACTCATGGTCACCAGAACTAGTAGCACGGGGCAACAACGTTTGTCGAGCTCAGGCTTTATTTGTTCTGGCCTGGTTCCATGCTGTTGTTCAAGAGCGCAGGACTTACATACCTCAGGGCTGGTCCAAGTTCTACGAGTTTTCACTGGCAGATCTGACAGCAGGAGCAGACATCCTTGACAGGCTCTACAAGCAAGAAGGTTTGTATACAATAATACTGTGATGGATTTTTGATACAAAGTAAGTACCGACATATGAAACTTTGGCAATGCAGATTCTGATTTTTTATAATCGTTTGTTGCTTATGAGATTTTCTGTGTAATAATCAGATGATAAGGCAGTTATCAAGTGACCAAGACTGATGCAGGCAAGCATGGAATACATCCTTTTGAAATATACATTTTGTATATATATGCATAAATGTAGTAAAGAATGAGTGAGGCTAGATGGATGTCTGAGTGAGTACAGTTGTTCAGTACCAGTGTTTGAGTGTGATGTCCCTTTGGCATAAGTGGATGTCTGTATCTGCACACACACATGCATGCACGCACGCATGCATGCACACACATACACACACACTCACACACACACACACACACCATTTAGATTGGCTTTAAACTTGTTTCTGGGCTCATTTGGGTGGGTTTTGGGCTTGGTCTGGGGGGAAACCCAAGGCTGGTAAATGCTCCACATTGCTTTACATGTGAAAAGTACCTTGATATACAATACCCCGCCTAACGATGGGGATTTACCAAACCAATTACATCGTTAAACCGGGGTATGCCTGTATATATAGATAGATAGATATATGTATATGGATAGATAGATTCATGATAGATAGATAGATAGATATGTGTATGTATGTATGTATGTATGTATTGTGTTATGAGAGAGAAAAAACATGAGTAATGGAGAGGGATGGCATTGGTAATGAGTGGTAAGGGGCAGAGTACAGTAAACTATTAATTATCCGTCATCGCAATATCTGGCCCAGCGCAATGTCTGGTGCTGTTGGCTCAGCTCAATTAAAGCAATATCCATCAAACTTATGCAATATCCAGTGCCAAAATGGGATGTAACCAGCGGTTCTATGCAATATCCAGCATCAGGGTGTATCACCTGGCTCATAAATGGTAGCCAACCGGCACTGTACTGTGTTAACTGTATTACAGTATTTTATCATTACTGTAATTAATGTGTTTTATGCTTAATATTGATCTTTTACTCATGGGAAAGTTTTTAAGATAATAGCACAATATCCGGCATGATGCCAAATACTGGGCTGATGAGGGGATGCAGTGCAATGCCCAGCATTTTACAGAATCCGGCGTAGGGCTTGGATGAATTACACCAGTTAATTTAGAGTTTAGTATATCTCAAATCTGATGATGCAGTTGCATGCAAATACCAGATGAGCATGGCAGACTGGTGCAGAGTTTTGTAAATGTCTGTGATTTTCCTGCCTTGAAGGCCTTCTGGTATCTGTACTTCCTGTGTACTGTTATGTATATGCAGATAAGAGTAAAGTGATGGTTGTTGAGAGAGAAAGCAATTCCGAGGTTGATATATTTAAATTCATTGTACAAAGCTTTTTTTTTTTTTCACACATATTGCAGTGGGGTCCATTCTTTCTAGGAGCTGTGATTTTTTTCTTCATTTTGAGTGTTTCATAAAGTCACCCATGTCTGTCTTATAGTTTTCTGTCATGTTACTTTGGTGTCACATAAATTAGAGTAATGATGAACAAAAGAAAGAGAACGTGCATTCTCTTTCAAATTCCCTCCCTTCTTTTGATACTAGATAGTTTGACTCATCAGATAATGGTTTCCACTTATGGAGATGGTGTGGCCCCCTTTAGATGGTGGCTTTTCTTAGCCAGCATGTCAGGCTTTCATTATCCATGTTATAATTTCCTTAGCCAAAAAGAAGGGAAGGAAGGGCCCATAGAAGAGTGAATTTACTTAATTTATTTTTATTTTGGTTGTTTGATTGTGTGAACCACACTTAGGGAGGCAAATAAACTGGTAAGTTTTGGAATAAAAATCTCTTTGTTGGCTTGAAGAATGCATTGCCATATTAATATCCTCCTTGACCCTCACACTTCCCATCTCTCCTAGATGCCTCCCATCACCCTCACATACATATATACCTTTTACTTGGTCATAAGGTATGAAAACAAAAGTCATCAAGTGAACAGTGCATGGACATACAAGATTATCCTGAATGTTGTTATTGGATAAATAGATGTCCCACCAATAATTTGTATTTGATGATTCTCTCATCTTCTGAGCAATTTAAAGTTCAAGGAACCTACTGTATTCTAGGCCCAGCATAGGTTATATAGCTGTGATGCACTACATCCTGTGAGCCAGCATATGGAGGGATTTACTGTACTCTAATACCTACCATAACACTGAGGGCTTCCTGTAATGGCAACTCTTGTTTTGCAATGACTGTTGTTATTGTGGCTCCAGGCTTCTCTGAGTTTGAACCTAGTGGACTGCAGGCTGAAGTTGTCCATGTCCTTCAGTTGACCTTCCTCCTTTGGATGGATAGATCATCACAGGGCCATATTGCATATTACAATACAGTTTTCACTAGCAAGCTGTAGTATCAAGAATACTGTGCAATAGCATAAATATAGCTAGAACATCAGAAAATTGGCAGACAGAGAAATATGCCAAATGCATGCCACATGCTCACACAGTGGCTCCTTATATTAAAGTCCATTCATCCATCCATCATCCAATCCTACATTGCCCCATGAGGAGCGTAGGAGCCCGAGGCTAGGCAGTTGTTCCCAACATTTAAGATGAGAGTGAAACAAAAATTCTTCTATCTATCTATCTATAGCCCGACGCCCTAATCCCGCAAAGGGTGGCCGCAGACAAAACGCCTCCAAGTCACTCTGTCACCCACCATTTGACTACCCTCCCGCCAACTCATCCCCCCCTCCCTCATATACCTCTCAACTCCATCCCTCCACCTCATCCTCGGTCTACCCCTCCCTCTCCCTCCCTCCACCTCACCTACATACACCCTCTTAGTCAATCTTTCATTCTCCATTCTCTCCACATGTCCAAACCACCTCAATGTATTTCTCCTAATCTTCTCAACCACATCCACATCTACCCCACAACGTTCCTTCACTTCTTCATTCGTCAACCTGTCCCTCCATGTCACTCCACATGCTCCTCTCAAGTAACTCATTTCCACTGCTCTCACTCTTGACTTGTTCCCCTCTTGCAAAGTCCACGCCTCGCTTCCATACGTCAGGGTAGGGATCACAATACTATCATGCAGTGACTTCTTAACTTCCATACTCACCTCCCTATTTCTCATCACTGCTTGCAGTGTACCAACAACCTTCCTTCCCTGCTGTACCCTTTCACGTACTTCATCCCCCAAAGTTTCATCCTTACTCATCACACTACCCAAGTACTTGAATGCACTCACATTCTCCATATCCTCACCATCCAACCTCACTGCACACTCTGTGACTTCATTCCTCTCAAACACCATAACTTTACTTTTGTTTACATTAACTTTCAGCTTCCTCCTCCTACACACTGTCCCAAATTCATTCACCAAACCTTGCAATTCCCATTCATCTTCACTCAGCAATACTGTATCATCAGCAAACAGCAACACCGGAAGCTTCCAAATCTCACCCTCATTCATTAGGGCCAGCCCCACATCCACTGCCCTACCTTGAACCTCCTTTACAACCCCATCCATATATATATTAAACAGCCATGGAGACATCACACACCCCTGTTTCAGTCCCACATTGAGATCAAAGAACTCACTCAGCTCACCATCCACTCGCACCGTAGCCCTAGCTCCCTCGTACATACTCTTTACAGCACTCAACAATTTCCCCTCCACTCCATATATTCTTAATACCTTCCATATACCTTGCCTATCTATTCTGTCATAAGCTTTCTCCAAGTCCATGAAGGCAGCATACACTCTCCTTCCCTTCTCTAGATACTTCTCCACTAAACATCTTAGAACAAATATCTGATCTACACACCCTTTTCCCTTCCTAAATCCCCCTTGTTCTTCTCCAACTAGCTCCTCTGTCATATACCTAACCCTATCAATGAGTATTCTACCATATATTTTACCAGTCACACTAAGAAGGCAAATACCCCTATGGTTACCACATACTTCTCTCTCCCCTTTTCCTTTGTACAGAGGATTAATTATCCCTGATTTCCAGTCCTCTGGAACCCTTCCCTCTTCCCAAGCCAATCTACACAACTTCCATATCCACTCCACAACAATCTCACCCCCATACCTAAGCATTTCACCACACACTCCATCAATTCCTGGGGCCTTTCCCAGCTTAATCTTCTTCATCGCTTCCACTACTTCTGCCCTACTGATCTCTTCCTCCCTCCTCTCATCTCTTCTTCTCCCAGCCATTCCCCAACCACTTATACTCACACTGCTCTCACTCTCTACATTCAACAAATCCTCAAAGTGCTCCTTCCATCTCTTAAAACCTCTAATACACTTGTCTAATTGGCAGATTATCATCTAAGCACCTACAGAAGTAACTAGGCTGTCTAATGTCAAAGCAGGAGACAGATGGGACATGCTAAATACTGTATAAAGAAATTCAGTAAGAATTGTGGTGCTTACAGTGATGTGGTACAGAAGAGAGTTGGGAAGTATTGGCCCTGCCAGTCCTGTAGTTCAAGATACAGGTACTTGTCCTCTTCTTTTTTTTTTTTTTTTTTTTTTTTTTTTTTTTTTTTTTTTCAGTAGTAGTAGTAGTAGTAGACAAGCCAATGACACTGTAAGAGGACAGTCATCATACCTTGTGAAGTATTATTATGATCAGAAACAAGAAGTAATGCATCCCATCTCCACTTTCAGTGTTTTGCATGATCTTTTGTGCAACTCGAAGCCATATCCATGGGTGCCCTCAAAAAGAAGGACTGTAGAGTAAAAAATACCTTTTAGTCTTGTCAAGTAGTGTGTTGGCTTGCTGTAACCAAAGCATTTTGCTATGGATGATCCAATTGTAGTAGAGCTAATGTACTCCAAATTTTCAGGGGGTGCTGATGTAAAATGGAACTTCATCCATGGTCTTTTTGAGAATGCCATATATGGTGGTCGTGTGGACAACACCTGGGACATCCGAGTACTCACAGCTTACCTCCATATATTTTTCAACAATGAAGTAATTGGTGGTCGTAAGCCTGCACCTGACCAGCTAGCAAAGAACTTAATCCTGCCAACTACAGTTAATTATCAGGTAGAAGTCATTTCATAAGTTAGCAACACTATGTTTTGTTGTGCTTTACCTCTGTGTTTACATGTGGTACAGGGAAACTTTGGTTCATGGGGAGATTCTGTTTAAATGAAATGTCAAAACCAACTTTTCACACTCTGAGGATTACTACATTGCCCGAGGATGGTTGTATCCATACATCAAAAACAGTAATTTACTGAGGATTGATATTTTATATTATGATAATACAGTTTTTGCTTCATTTGATAATGAAGTCAGTGGTGACCAATATACAATTAAATATCAGTAAACTAATTGGAGGAGAACCCAGTGTGATGAAAGTAAATCATATTAAATGAGCTTTCACTGCATCATGATTTTTTCCCTATAACAGCACCAGACAGTGGAGCAATTACTTTGGATTAAGACCTGTTTGCATTTTACAGCATTTGTTTTCCTGAAACTGCATGAATGAATGATGTGTTCTCAAATGGAATCCTGATTCATTCAACCCATGTTACTCCACATCATCATCACCACAGTCTTGCTTCGTTGATAGATAAAGACATTAACTCCCAAAACCCAGTATTGAATCTGGTGTGCCACTCACTGTATCCAGGAATACTTACAAAAATTACTTGTTTTCAAACTATATCTTTGCAACCACACCACCCAGAACATTCTTCATCTTTCCATTTCAAGTATCTCTAGGTGTCTAGGCCAATGAAATGTGGAGTTTGGAAGAGAAGTATAGAGGTCACTTTTAGAGTAGTGGTGAGACTGTCACAATGAGCACACAGGTCTGTGGCTAGGATGGGCTGTCCATGCAGTACAGGGCTGCCCCACTTTCACTCCTCCATGCCCAGCTGGACTTTCTCACTCATTCTATTTACATTACTACAGGAATGGTTTTCTTTAATGTATTAATCATTCATTCATCCATCATCCAATCCTACGTTGCCCCATGAGGAGCATAGGAACCCGGGGCTAGAAAAGTTGGTCTTGACATTTAAGATGAGAAAGACCAGCCTCACTCTTCCCTGAGTGGCATTACGTGAGCAATAAACCCCAACCACCTCTTGGCTATATTCACTGGCTCAATCCGATTAGAGCTCCGTAATGACCCACGAAACAACCAGGCGCCAAAATTTGGTTATATGGTTACCACCCAGCACAGTAAATGGTTTCCTGGTGTACAGGAAACCATTTGGCTTGTCACTCAGTGTAGAGTCACCCACAGGCAGAAGGAAGAGGAAAGAATTAAGGAAAGACAGAAGAGGGAGTGTAAAGTCACCCGTAGGCAGAAGGACGAGGAAAGAATGAAGGAAAGGACAGAAGAGGATGGAAGGAAAGAAGGATGTAGGAGAAGAAAGAGCAGATACCCGAGAGCAGCACTACATCGAAAACGTATAATACTTTTTAATATTTTGTTACACAGTTCCCTATTTTTTACTTTTTTAAATCAGGAGTATACTGCACTGATTCGAGGACTTCCTGATGAAGATGACCCAGGATATTTTGGACTGCCTTCTAATATTGAGAGATCCTGGCAACGTATTGTTAGCTCACAAGTTATATCTCAACTTAAGAGTAAGTATACTGACAGTAACGTAGTGCTTTGTTATGATCTTGGAGGGAGTGGTCCTAATTAGTTAAATTACAGTATGGTGCCATATTTTATGAGACCCATCAAAATGTAATGCCCATAAGCCATTTTATCTTATTTTGAAGCATTCCCTGGCCACAACTAATGTAGATCACCCAGAAGGGAAGAGAAACATTGGCAAGGGCACCTATGTATCGTAGAACTTCCTACTGGCACAGCTATAGCAGTCTTCAGCATAGCATTAATTGTCATGTGCTTGATAATGCTCTGCTGTTTGTATTGTTTTCAGTCTTTAACAAGCACCTTCTTGTTTGACCACCCTGTGGTGGCTTTCTGGCTTTTGGCTTTTTTTAATGATGTTTGGCCTGTGTCCATTTGTGTTGTGTGCACTTCTTTATTTTGGATTATCAGTGACTGTGGATCTGTTCCCTTTCTTTTGCTTCCTTCAATTCTTTCCAGGCTCCTGGAGACTTCTTTCTGCCTTTTTTGGTGCTTGTGTTCTTCCTCCTGTTTTGCAGTATTTTTTTATGCCCCACTATGTATATGGCCGGGGCATATAGTGTTGGTCATGTCCATCCTCCCATCCCTCTGTCTGTCCGTCCGTCCCATTTTGCGTTTAGCTCAATTCTGAAGAAACTGTTGAAGATAACTTCATTAAACTTCATACACAGATACATATTGGTGAGAGCATTTCAACCATGCCAAACCTTGATGACCTTGACCTCATATTTTTTTATTTTGCATTTAGTTCATTTTCTTTTTCTGTGGACATATTTCTAGTTTTAACTTGTTTTACTTCTTTTTCTCCTAGCCTGTTTTGTGCTTGTGCCCTGCTCAGCTGCCCCTTGGAGCATCCTGAGTGAAGTGCCCCCTTTGCAACCCCTCCTCATCCCCTCCTACAAACATCTTAGTGTTGTGTTTTACCTTAGACATCATTCTCAGTTTGCTGCCTTCACCATCCCTGTCATGCTGCCTTCTATTGACCGTGTCCCAGTTCCTCTGCTTAAAGGCAGGAACCTGTTATATCCCCTATCAAGGTGCAGTGGTGGACTTCTTTACTTTGCCAAGTCATCCCTGCAGACTGTTCCTTCACTGACAGCCTATAGTTTAAGTAGCATGTCATGTTGCTTTCCTCCATGTTGTGTTGTGGACAAACTCTTACTAGTCTCTTTCTCATTTGAAAGAGAGTTTCCTGCTCCTGGGTCAGCAAAATATATCTTATTACCCGCTCTTCCCCGAGGAGCCCATTTGAAAGTCCGCCATCCCTTTCATGATTCTTTTGTTGCTGTGTCCCATCTCTCAGCATCCAAGTCCATTTTGGTGTCCTGTCACTAGGTTTGATCCCTTCTCTTTGGATAGCCCATCCTTTTCCACATTCCAGTCCACTGCCCTTCCCCCAGTTTCCCTTTTCCCTTTCTTAGATTCATTCTTCATTTTTTCTACTTAAAAAAGGAAAGGATTTGTGTCACACGATAGAGAGGAACATTTTTTCTTAATTTTTGTCAGAAAATCAGTTAATATACTTTACATAATTGTACATGGAAATATCCCTTGCTCATTTTTTTCCTGGGATCCATGATCTCTAGCAGACTCTCAGACAGATCCTCTTTCTCTCCCAGATTATGATGGCTATGGGTCTGGCTGAACAGAGAGTACAGTACAGTCAAGCCTCAGTAACTCAGATTAATTTGGGGGGTAACTTGGTCAAAGTTATGCAATTGTCTGACCTACATGAGTTTGTACTCTAAATCCACATAAATCATCACATTTTCATGCATACAAGTATTAAGGCACACCAAAGTACAATGTATGAAAACTATAATGTCTTGTAACATTATATACATGACAGTTGTGCAGAGGAAAATGTTTTACATGACATTACATACCGTGAGATGAGTGACGATATGATGAATGTTCCCGTGTGGCTAGTGGCATCCCCAGAGCTAGAATTACTCTGAGGATGAAGACCTGTTGTCCAGCTTTATATCCTCACCAGCTCTGGAGGTTGAAGGCTGCAGTCAGGGCGGATGGGGCTCCCTTATGACTCCAAGACTTTGAAGCACCACGAGATGACATAGTTGGATAGGTAAATCCAGACAAAATCACAGGAAAATACTGCAACACAAGCGTACAGTAGCAGGGCACGGTATCGCATATGTGATTGTATGATTGCTCACAGTGTAAACAGTGAGAGTTTGGTGCTGGGTAAACTCCACCGCAGAAGTGGTGGGGCAGGATTTTTGAATGGGGACGGCGCAGCTTTGAATTTTTCAGATGCCCACTTAGTGACCCCCTTGACCGACCTATATGGGGATCCGAGTTATGCGTGTCCGACTTACCGAGGCTTGACTGTGTATGTGACAGGTGCCTGTGCCAGTGTTTACTAACGATGTTTCTCTTCTCTTACAAGTGAATTTCATTACCAAGAGGGCTGGCTGGACTCCTGCACAAAGGAGAACATCCCCATGTATTCATTTCTGGAGCAAAACTCAGAAAGTATTTACTATACAGTAGAGTCATGATAATTTCACATAGTTATGTTCTTATAATGAACCAGTGCCTTTTGATAGGTAGAATGCCGTGTCTTAAGTAATTTTTTTGAAAATAATGAAAAAGTAAAAAAATACCCGGTAATAATAATAATTTTTCTCAGAGATTTCAATGTGCCCTGTGCAAGGAATCTGAAGGGATCAAGTTATGTTTACTGAAATTTTTTTTATTGTCTCTGTGTTATATGGGGGGGGGAGGTAAGGGCCGTTGTGCACTTGGTTAGGTGTGCAGGGAGGTGAGGGGTATGTGCTTGGTCAGGTGGAGGGTTGCAGCGATGATGGTGATGATGTTGGTGGTAGTAATAGTTATGATGATGATGATGATGATGGTGCTGGTGGTGGTAGTTGAGATGATGACGATTGCAATTATGAGGATGGTAGTGTTGTTGGTGGTGGTGGTAATGATGATGATGATAATGGTAGTGATAGTTGAGATGATGATGATGATGAACATGATGATCATGATGGTAGTGGCAGTGTTCGTTGAGATGATGATGGATGGTGGTGGTAGTCGAGATGATGGTAATGATGATGGTGATGGTAGTGGAGATGATGATGATGATGGTAGTGTTGATGGTTTATTGAGATGTTGATGATGATAATGATGGTGGTGGTAGTCGAGATGATGGTAATGATGACAATAATGGTGGTGGTGGTAGTCAAGATGATGGTGATGATGATGATTTTCTGTCGTCTTTTAAAGTTTTAATGTCTGTGTTATACAGAGGGGGGAGATGAGGGTCATTATGTGCTTGGCTAGGTGTGCAGGGAGATTGGGGGGGATGTGCAACACAGCATTGCCTATGTTTTGTATTAGCATTCCACATTAGTAAATAATATTCTTTCAGATTTTTTTTTTCCCACCCTTTGAACTCGTTTGTTTCCATTCCTGATAATTATTTATATAATTCAAATTTTGCAAAACATGTTATTTTGGGTATAATATTATATCTATAGTTTTATTGTGTGCTTACCATGTGTCATTAAAAGAAGACTTCTGGCATCAGTTGCTTCAATGCATCCATAGTTCACCTAGCCAGAACCAAGTCCAGCACACCCAAATGATTCTTACACATTATTCTTCTAAACTGTTTTGGGTACTCTGAGACTTTAGCTGCATTTCTTATGGATGTATTATGCATACTGTTATAAATTACTTTACATACCAAATACTTAGCCTATATGAAGAGGGAATCACAAAAACTGTGGCCTGATAGCAATAACGGATTCAAACACACCGCTGCCGCGTCAACCAAAATGCACCAGCCACTGGACCAGTTATCAGTCAGTGCTGGTAACTATATCATACATCTCCACATGTCACCACTTGGGCATTAACACCCACCATTTATATTGAATACATGCTAGGGCTGTCTTATACAGGATGGGTGTATTGGTATGTACTGACAGTATTGTATGGTATCCATTTTGCAGTACTGATGAGATCTCCAGAGCTTGCTGGCCGTTTTGATCGTGAGAAATGGCACCTGCAGCTGTCACCAGTTCTCAACTTGTGGAAGAAACTCAACCAGGTAAAGTTTGAGTATTCTAAATATTACAAAGACTAAATTATGCACAGTAGTAGTAGTATCACAGTGAAGATGTTCACCTCTTGCAAACAAGCCACATTTTTAAAAACTTGTTGAATAATATTACATTCACAAAGGTACTTATGAGATTTCTCACATACAGTTAATATTTAACTTGCTACCACTAATCATTTTTATATAGTAATGTACTTCCAGATACTCTGTGATTATTATTAATAATTTCTCATTCAATTTCCTCTGTATGCAGGGAGCCAGCTTAATTCAGATGAAAGTAGCCCTGCCTGTGTCATCTGGTGAATCACCAGTGAAGATGTTTGTGCAGCTGGAGCATTACACAGTGATAAGTGTGGTACAGGCTATTCACCGCTCACTTGCTCAACTTTCCAAGGTCATCCGTGGTACTCTCCTTCTAACTAATGAAGTGCAGAAGCTGGCAGAGTCACTGCTTAAACAGGAGGTGGGAATATTATGAAACTGTTTTACTATACACATTTCAACATCCTTATCTGTACTGTGATACCATATCTTTCAGCAAATTTTCTTCCATGGCCTCAAGTCAACTCTCTGGCACTTGATTACATGTGGCTTCATCAGCTGACTTCTAAACATGAGTTTCATTACAACAAGCACCCAGCTGATTGCTTTATCAAGCTAGTCAGTTGTAACCAGTCTTGTTCTCATCACCACTATGTATTTAAGGATCCTATGGGTATTGAGAAGAAACCAGACAAAAAATTAGTGGCTACTGCTAACCCAGAGAGTTACCATCATGAGTAGTAGTAGTAGTTGTTGTTGTTGTTGATCAACCCCCAGTCCATCTGGCCAAGCAAACCAATCTACCACAGGTAAGCAACTGCCCCAGTTGGGCTATCCACATGGTTCCTGCACAAATTGTTTGTCTAAAACTAAAACTGGAGTATATTACATTACTAAGCAGTAATATGTTTTATAACTATAAACCTTACATTACCTTAACACAATCAAAGCTATGCCACTTCTTAGCATATACAGTATATATGCTGATCTGCTGGAGGTCCATGGGTGTAGTAAGCACCAAATCAGTGTTATTCAGGGACATCTGTGATTTCTTCAGAATGGATTACAGTAGCTACCTTGCATAGGCTTGATATGGGAATTATAGCTTCACGCACTCTAGTTTGCTATTTCATTCACATCACCCATATCATCTGTACCTTTCATAATCTCTAAATACTTTTCCAGACTCCTAGTAGTTGGCAGAAGTTATGGGAAGGCCCTGACGACCCTCTAGAATACCTCAGAAGTATCATAAGGCGAGCACTTGGAATTGGCAAGTGGGTTGGGAAGAGTGATCAAGGGAACCTTCTGAGGGACCCTCTGGACCTGTCTGAGCTTCTCCATCCAGCTACTTTCCTTAATGCACTCCGTCAGCAAACTGCTAGGTCAGAGAAGTTATCATCCTTTGTATTCATTAGTCAGATAATAACAGTAAAATAAAAAATTAATCTGATTAATTTGTGTGAAGGCATAGTTGGTAATTGTAAATTTATCATATAAGGAACATTTCAAAGAGTGTACAAGCCATGGGATATATGTACACATATTTCCTGTGCTTGGTGCATTATTCTGCCATATAAGAGTAATGTACATTAATATTACAGGGAGTACAAAACTGCCATGGACAATCTGGAATTCATCACTTCATGGTCCCGTGGAGGCATCCCTGACGCCAAAGTGCCTATGAAATGGTCTGGCTTACAAATGGAGGGAGCTACATTTGATGGATCTCGTCTCATGCACAACACACATGACTCTCCAAGCATTACTGTTGCACCTCTTTGCACTGTGGCTTGGATGCCTAAAGTAAGTACAGTATATTCAGTAAGTACCCAGCATATTTGTTGAAATGGGAGAGCATAAAAGTTAAACATATACTGAGGACTGTATTAAGCCTCTCAGGTGCAGGTGGTTTGCGTCGTTAGATTGTTTAACAACCTGTAAAGCGCGCCATGACACGAATCGGTTAAAAAAACATACCAAAATATGACACACATTGGCGGGAAACTTGTGTCCTCCTTTGTCTGACATGATGTACATCGTGGTGCATTGTACAGGATGGTATTTAATGACTCGATTCAAGTCTGTGCCTGAAAGGGTTTAATAATTATCAAAAACAACCCTGTACGAGTATATATGTTACCTTCTAAAAGAACTAATCTTTTACATATTTAATGTTCATCCAGTCATATGCAGCGCCCCTAGATCAGTAGGACCCATATTTGAACTGTAACATTAGCAGTGATGAATGAGTGAAACCAAGGTGGCTTTGAGTACCACACTAGCAATACAACCTCTTCACATAAAAAAGTAAAAAGACAAACCATACAAGGAATACACCCTCTTCACATAAAAAAAGAAAAACAAAAGAAAAAACAGGACAAAGCCTTCACACTCAAATCATATGGTTTGATGCAGTGGAGTATATGAACAACTGCTGTGATTTATTGCAATCATTAAAGTGCCATTTGCGGCATTGCCACTGTAGTTAGTACAAAGGAACAGAGTTGATATACTGGTAATTTAGTTTAGATTGCTGAAAGTATGCAGGAGGACAGAGAGAAATTCAACAGTGCAGCAAGTGGACCAGTCTGACACCATGATTTCAAGTGAGGACTGTGCCAGGCCCATGATGAAGTGGTACAAAAAAAATTTCTTTCATCTTCTGGATATTATGGCACTGAACACCCACCTCCTCCATGCCGGCACCACGGGAACCAACAAGAGCTTGGAGGGGTTCATCAGAGAGCTGTGTAGGGAGCTGATTGGCACCCATGGACGTGATCATGGGCCTCTCCAACACCCATGCGTTGGTAAAAACCCCGTGCACCTCACCAGATGCCACTTCCCTAAACCTGTCACAACAAAAGGGACATAAGGTAATCCCCAACAAAGGTACCACATCTGCTAGCACAGAACAGCATGGCCACGGACCCAGTGGAAGGACACCAGGTACCAGTGTGTGGAGTGTGACATGGGGCTGTACCTATTCCCATGCTTTGAGGAATATCACACCCTCCTTCACTTCGAAGTGTTAGAAACCTGTGTTATGTGCGAAAAAAAATGCCTATGAGTGTTTCTGTAATGTATATATAAATTAGTGTAAGTTATTTCATAAGTAACTGTTATGTATATATAAATTAGTGTAATTCATAATAATAAGTGCAGTGTAAGTACTGTATATATAACTTGTGTAATGTGTCGTGTGTTCGAGAAAAGACACACATAATGAGTACAGTGTGCAAGAATAATTCATTGTGCCAAAAAAGACACAAATGTAAAATATGTACATGTGTGGGAAAACACTTCTGTGAAGAATGAAAAATCCAATTACATGAACATTATTGGAAAAAAGCCACTCACTCACTCAAATATCGTAATGCGCCCCCGCACATAATTATGCATGGGGACAGTTCCCACATCATCTATATACCTTCCTAGAGAGTCCCTAGGTCATTTGGGATACTTACCTGTGAATAAAACAATGATCTCCAATCTCAACTCCCTGCGTGTCGGCAGCGGCTGATGAAGTCTGCAGGCGTTACTCCAAACATTTCAGCTGCCCACTGAGAGAGAATCGGCCTCAAAATTTACCCTTTAGGCTTCTGTGAGTACTTTTATGGTTGTTCTCCGTGTTTTCTCATCATTCCTAACCTATCTGGAAAAAAAAGAATTGGTCGAAAATTGGCCGGCACTGGGTGCAACGGAGGTCCCAAGTCGGCCCGCATGTGGCGGGGTAACCTCATCGAGCACCTAAGGTTTTCTGTAATTTGTGTGACATGATCAGAGAAAATGCTGCAAAGGCAGCCTGGACTCACGCATAAAGAAAAACATTCCCATGGATTATATTGGTATAAATTTTACACCATCATTTTCAATGGTGTTTATACTATATGATAAGCTAATAAAAACACACAATACTGATGAGTAAAAATACAGTGAAAGTACCAAAATCCATCCATCCATCCATTATCCAATCCTCTGCTGTCCCATGAGGAGCAGAAGAGCCCAGGGTTAGGCAAGTTTGTCCTAACATTTAGGATGAGAGTGCAAGTACTAAAATGCAGTGAGAATAATGTATTTCCACAGTGAAAATAACTTCCCTAAACCCTACCACAATATTTTCCCTGCACCATGCAAGAGCGAAGCGTATGCCTAAATGCAGAATTTCACAAGCTTTCACGTGGTGCCTTCAGAATTTTGATACAACCATTTGTTTTCGACTAAATCACCAAAAATCGCGTGCACGCACCCCCCTGTCCACCGAAATCCAAGAGAAAGCAGACCATTTGAGACTGTTGGCCTTGAAATGGACACCCTCCTCTATGATGCAGCAAAGATTGATGTACTTTATACTGAAACTTAATTTTTGGTTAATATTTTTCTCCAAAATTGCCTAATCGGCATCCCTTCAGACAAATGCTGACAAGTGCATCACAGTGCGTCATCGGTTCCTTTTCAGGCTAACACCATTTTGACTTGTTTCGTGTCATCGTGCGTGAGGGAGTTAAAGGTGTTGTTTGAATTCATATAAGAAGTAAAAAGTGACAAGTGATTTGTTGGTGAAGCGTTGTTTTGTGGGCCTAAGCCTGCATTTTTATGAGTGTAAGTAATGTCATAGCTAGCCTCCTTCTTTTTAGTCATGGAAAGGCTATATAAGTGAGTCTGATGGAAAAAAAAAAAAAAGGGGGGGCATGGACTGTTAAAAAGTTGGCAGTTGGATGATGTTTATAGGGAAGTGTTAATGAAATCAGTTGCACCATATTCTTAATTTGGCAGTCAGTGGAATAGTTTAATTCCAGTGGGTGTTAAGGAGTGCCAATGTGTATTATGACTTGCTTGTGAGGTGGAACTTAGATTTCAAAGGCATGCATGTAGACTGAATGGCTGTATATCCATTGCGTTGGACATTATTAATAGGTCTGCAACGTATATATTTTCCTGTTCCTATTTCCAATTTGACCAGCCTCATTTGATGTTTGATAATAGGGTAATGGTGATGGAGGTAGTGGAAACACAACAGCCATATACTCTGCCAGAGGGTTCTGTTGACTTTACTTTTTGCCCCCATAGCACCATTTGTGTGAATGGAGGGAAAGGAGTATGCACAGCCTTCCATGTCAGCATAGATAAAGGATTTCCAGGGAGGGAACATATTTGAAATCTCTCTCTTTCTCTTTACCTTGAGGAAAGTTTATTATTTTTAATTCATAGTGGAATACTAGCATGTTACCTGTTTCAGTTAATAACAGGTCTGTAATAATAGCCCCAGTCTTACAGTGCTTGGTGGCAGTTTAATGGCAGAAGCTGACCACATTCCTTGGGTACCTCCACCACCTCCATGCAGAGGAAAATTTTGTTTTCCTTACTCAATTTTTTTTTATTGCTAAGTTCAAATGAAGAATGGTGAAAAATTTTGCTGTGTAGACGTATAATTATGTGGGGTTTGGTTCAAACTGAAAAAAATTACTTTATATGTAAATTTTGCAGGCTGCAAAAACTCGAGTATACCATGAGGAGCTGCTGTCTGTGCCAGTCTACTCGTCTCCTGACCGGGAGCAGCTGGTGGGCAGTGTTGACCTTCCATGCCCCACACCACACTATGAGTGGCGCCAGGCTGGTCTGGCACTCTTCCTAACCACTTAAGCAGCGTATAATACAGTAAAAGTCCTTTAATCCGGAATGCAGTAGCCCACGTACCTTCCGGATTATCAGATTTCCTGGACTATAAGACAGATACCTAAAAATGCTCAAAACACCCCCAAAAAATAATGATAAATTATAATAATGAAAACAGGCAAATTGGGGAGACAGCAGCCCCTGATAAAGTACACTACGGACAACCGGCTGGGTGAACATCTGGGACCTCCTGAATGTCTGTGCGGATGTGGAATTGGATAGTTCGGCGCACCACGTTTGGCTTTTTTTCGATATTTTTCTATTTTTTCCTGATTTCTCTCAATTTTTTACCCCCAAAAACTAAAAATGACCCTGGGCTGAAAATTCCGAACCATCAGATGCCGGATTATCGGAAGTTCACTGTACTAATTGGATAACAACACACAGTATACAGTAACCCCTCCAAGATCCAACATAATAGAGCCCAAGCAACATCCGGGACTTAGTCTTGTCCAGGTCTTGGGCAGAAATGCTGCTGGACAGGTACTTATAGACCCCAGCCGAACCTAACTTTGAAAGCCACCTAAATAACTCCCTACCGAACATGCACAGCACCTATTTAAGACCCTATTCACACAAATAGGGGACAGAAACCATAAAATACATGAAGGGGAACCAGAGAATGAGAAATTGGAGGTGAGTAAGGAAAATATTTACCAGTGTACAGGGTACTTACCACACGTCCGTGGCCGTTGTGAAGATTAACCCGCTTCCTCTATGGCTCTGACAGTGGTGAAGATGCACTTGAAGCACATACAGTAATCCAGTGTTGTATTGCAGTTAATCCTCTGCACTGTGAATTATAATTTTTTAACACTGCACATTCTGTTCTTACTTGCACTGCACTTAATCCTTTGCATGCAGTCATGATGGTAGGTAGGCGGGAAGTGGGGAGGATGCAGGGGTGCTCTAGAGGACATTGCTGGAACTACGCGCCAAAACACAGCTGTTCGTCACCGCGTGGCAAATTTAAAGAGTAGGGATGAACACATATCAGCTTTTTTTTGCATTTTGATGTTTTTTGGCCTTTTTTGGTGTCCCAGATCGTTTCGGACATTCATCCAGATGACTTTTTGTCCGGATATCTTAGGGAATATCTGAGACTTGGACTAATGGACCCAAGCCCAAAACGTCCGGGACTTGGAGTGTCCGGGTCTTGGGCATCTGGGTCTTGGTTCCATTCTAAGTCATTCTGAATTCCAGTCATCGGTAGTCTTACTCCTTAACTGATTATGTGGAGTACATCAATATAGAGAGAGAGAGAACTTGGCAATTAGGTCTTAATGCCAAATAAATTTGTGTAACAGATGGTTGGCTGACTACAGTAAAAATGAAGTTACATTAGGGTATCAACATTCATGCAAATTTATTACTGGGGAAGCCATGTCAGTCACAGATTTAGTACTGTGTTTTACAGTGTGAGTAAAAAACTACTTTTGTTGTGATATGATCAAAATAAAATTTGAACCCCACTTGTCCCATTTACCCAGCAGCATTACGTGGGACATTCATTGTATTTAACCATGCAATCTGTGCTCATCTCACGCACTTTACAAGTATTCACTGCTCTAGAAATCCATCCAGGCCTACTGTAGCATGTAACTGCACACACTATGCACATCTCACTCTGCTAGCATTCTGTGTTCTAAAAATCACTATGTGTACTCCACTATAATTCCATACACACTGCTTCTCTCTGACACTCTCTCTATAAACATTCTGGGTTCTAGAAAGCTCCATATGCATAAACTTTGAGTACAATCGCAGCTCACATAGTCCCACTACATTGGCAGTGTTTATGCCTGAATGTGTTGGAGTGTCTGCAAGTGGTCAATTATTTTCTTCTCTCTTTACTGAGAATTTTCCACAGATGTTACACGAATTTCACACTGAGCGGGTACTGCAAAATATTTGACTCTCCCACAAATGTCGTATTCACAAACTCGACTGTGTCAATCAAGAGATGTACTGTATACGTGCTGAACACAACTGTTAATTGCCTATAAAAGTAAATGATATTATGAGACTAGGGGAATCTTTATATTCCCCTCCCCATTGGCTGTGCTTCAAGCTACTTCTACTACTACTACTACTACTACAATCTCTGTGGTACTTGTGTTACATTGCACCTAAGACTGTCAAAAAATAAAGAATTAAATATACCAGGATGTGTTAATTTTGTAATGTACTGTATGCAGTAACATGCACTTAATCAAACCATTGTACTCATGTTGCTGTTTATGTTAAGTCAGCTAAGAATACTTGTTGCTGTTTAAGGTAAGCTAGGAATGGTTATTCCAGTGAAGTGCAGTTGTACCCAAATGGCTTTGTAATGTTCAGTCTGAAAGGTAAATGAAGATAAGCTGCCTGAGATACTGGGCAGCTATCGAATAAGGTCTACAACGTACGGTACTGGTAAGCATAATAAAAGAGAGAGAGAGATAAAACAGTACTTCTATATATTCATTATTATTTTCATTACTGTCAAAGTTTATACTAGCTTGTTGTCTGCTTGAATGCATTAATTGCATCTTTGCTTAAACCCACATGTTTATGGCTGTCCTCTTTTATCATCATATAGCTGTATGTACAGTACAGGAATACATGCTTGATACTGAAAATAGTTTAAGGTTCAGGCAAATAGAAGAAATAGTTAAGAGTTAATGATGAGAGGGTAGGGAAAGTGTGGAATGATATAAAGAAGGGTACAATGGCAGCAGTTGTGTTTTTGTTGAAATGGTATAAGATGGAAAGCAGTATCAGAAACCAGTCGGATGGCCACCGTGGAAGAAGGTAGAAAATACTGTACAAGACAGTGTAGGAAGCCAGAGGATAAATGTTTGGGGAGAGGCGAGGGCAGTGTAGAGTTTGAATGGTAGTATACGAATAGATGAGGCTGGTTGAGTTGAAAGATTGAGAGATCACTTTCATAATATGGCAGTAGCTGGTAAGGGAAAGGATAGGGTTATTAGAGGTATGAATATGAACTGCAGGAGACCTGCAGTGCAGAGCCTGATCATCAGAATGGAGTGCATAATGTACTTGATAGGAGTGGATGGAATTAGGCGAGATATGTTGAGGTACAGTGGTGAGGAGGCATTTAGCTTAAGCGCAGTGCACAGTATGCCAACAGGCTTGAAGTACAAGGAAAATACCAGAAGTCTAGAGAAAGGTAGTGACAGTTTTGAGAGGTGCCTCTTTAAGGGTATCAGAATCATGGTCACATAACAGTCTGAGTGTATGATAGGGTACCATATTTAGAGACAGTGAAAAGCATCATGTATCATCATCATCATCATCATCATCATCGTTGTTGTTGCTGTTGTTATTCTTCTTTTTTTTTCCCACTCAGAAGGTGGTGTGACGTAGGGTCCAGAAAGAGAGAAAAAATGAAAACATGATAGAAGGATCTGGTAAATTACCAATATGCTGGGAATCGAACCAGGGACTCTCAGATAAGAGCCAGGCAGCATACCACTACACCACGACCAGGTAAAATTTATTCACGTTGTCACAATCTTGTAACCAACATCCCTCAGCCCCCACTGTGGGCATCAAGAGGATAAGTTAACCCCCTGGCACTCGGGCAAGTAGATGCTTTTAATCTATCCCAAGCACTTACGGCAAGTCAGAATGAAGGGAGAAACCTGTACTGTACACAGGAAAAATCATCTGGTAAATTACCAATATGCTGGGAATCGAACCAGACTCTCACATAAGAGCCAGGCAGCTTACCACTACACCACGACCAGGTAAAAGTTATCTAACGTTGTCACAATCTTGTAACCAACGTCCCTCCGCCCCCACTGTGGGCATCAAGAGGATGAGTTAACCCCCTGGCACTCGGGCAAGTAGATGCTTTTAATCTATCCCAAGCACTTACGGCAAGTCAGAATGAAGGGAGAAACCTGTACTGTACACAGGAAAAATCACCTGGTAAATTAACAATATGCTGGGAATCGAACCAGGGACTCTCAGATAAGAGCCAGGCAGCTTACCACTACACCACGACCAGGTAAAAGTAATCTTACGTTGTCACAATCTTGTAACCAACGTCCCTCCGCCCCCACTGTGGGCATCAAGAGGATGAGTTAACCCCCTGGCATTCGGGCAAGTAGATGCTTTTAATCTATCCCAAGCACTTACGGCAAGTCAGAATGAAGGGAGAAACCTGTACTGTACACAGGAAAAATCATCTGGTAAATTAGCAATATGCTTGGAATCGAACCAGGGACCCTCAGATAAGAGCCAGGCAGCATACCACTACACCACGACCAGGTGAAAGCTAATTCACGTTGTCACAATCTTGTAACCAACGTGAGCTAACTTTTACCTGGTCGTGGTGTTGTGGTATGCTGCCTGGCTCTTATCTGAGAGTCCCTGGTTCGATTTCCAGCATATTGGTAATTTACCAGGTGATTTTTCCTGTGTACAGTACAGGTTTCTCCCTTCATTCTGACGTGCCGTAAGTGCTTGGGATAGATTAAAAGCATCTACTTGCCCGAGTGCCAGGGGGTTAACTCATCCTCTTGATGCCCACAGTGGGGGCGGAGGGACGTTGGTTACAAGATTGTGACAACGTGTGATAACGTTTACTTGGTCGTGGTGTAGTGGTATGCTGTCTGGCTCTTATTTGAGAGTCCCTGGTTCGATTTCCAGCATATTGGTAATTTACCAGATGATTTTTCCTGTGTACAGTACAGGTTTCTCCCTTCATTCTGACTTGCCGTAAGTGCTTGGGATAGATTAAAAGCATCTACTTGCCCGAGTGCCAGGGGGTTAACTCATCCTCTTGATGCCCACAGTGGGGGCTGAGGGACGTTGGTTACAAGATTGTGACAACGTGAGTTAACTTTTACCTGGTCGTGGTTTAGTAGTATGCTGCCTGGCCCTTATCTGAGAGTCCCTGGCTCGATTCCCAGCATATTGGTAATTTACCAGATGATTTTTCCTGTGTACAGTACAGGTTTCTCCCTTCATGATAGAAGGAGAGTAATTAACAGGTTAACCAATTAATTGAACCATACACTCATTCACAGCATTGTGTGTAGGTCAGATATATGGAGTGAGGTCTTGAACTGAGAAGAGTAAAAGGCTGACCCATGCAAGTATAGAATACTCACAAAACTGTATACCACTATTTGTAAGAAGCTGTATGTTATACTGATGGGTTTTGGGTAGACTTATGATAATGGGATTGCAGTTGGCTGTATAAAAGCCTGCATAGCTTGGTAGGCAAAAGGAGTATAGTACAGTACTTAACTCTGTGTCCTATGTAATGAGCTCACGCCATGTGGGGCTGGAATCAAGTACCACTTTAGACAGTAATTAATTTGTTAAGTTTTGCTTCAGTCACCACAGGTGACATAGTCATAGGAAAATTTCAGCTACATGGGAGAAAAGGGTTTGAGCTGAAGGAGTTGGAAAAGGAAGAAGGCTGACTGAAAGAGCATAAGAGATGTGTGTAAGGACTGAGTAGCCTGTAAACTTCTAGTTACAAGGTTTTGGAAGGATGTGGTGTTTTTGTGTATGTGCGTGTGTGTGTGTGTGAAATGTACAGTAGTATTAGGTGGAACTTCAGGGATATTTTTTACGCATTTTATACAGTGTTGGACGTTCGTTTTTGCATCTTGGGGGAGGGACAGTATAAAATTACAAAAATCCAACAGATACAGTGCTGAAGCCACAAACTGTATTCCTCTTGTGTTCACAGCTGTGGGTCTTAAATTTAGGTACTTTGCTTCTTGGTGATGATGAATTGTATTTGTGGTTTTTGATGTTGATTTTGTTGTTGTGGCCCCAGCCTCATCTGGACATGAGCTCAATGTACTGTAAGCTGAAGTTGCCCGTCTCCTGCAGTCCACCATCCTAATCAGGAGATAGGGAGTTGTGGAACATTTGTATAACCAAGCAGCATGGCAGTTGATCTATATAGTGCCACACATTAAGGCACCCCTCTCCAGCACCTGTGGTCTTTGAACGTCCTGTTATTATTCCTAAGGTTATATTTTGCATCATGTTTGTGGCTGTTAAGATGGGAGATCAGTTTGGGCGTACATAACTTGCTGTTGTCAAGATGAGCTGTTTGTAGAATGTTTTCATAGGATGTTGTTCTTTAAGCTTGGTCTGTCTTTGGCCAAGCAGACCCATTTGCCACAGGTAAACAACTGTTTCTGTGGGGCCATCCCGCAGGTACATTACAGAACATACACCGTTGCACTGGAAGGGGAGCCTGTCCGCGGGAGCGTTGTGTACCTCAGGCGAGGAGCAACAGCCACAGCAACTTCTGCCTGGGGGACCACATTCCCCCCCCCCCACTTGCCCCGTGTCCTGTGAAGTCAGTCTGGTGGGGCACCATCATCACATGAGGGCAACTGCCCCCTACTCCATTTTTCTATGCCGGGAGAAGTGACTATCCAGAAGTTTTTCCCTTCTCTTTCTTACACTTTCTAGAGTTACTGAGGGTAATCCTGCAACCCCAGAATGATACATCTGCCTGGTTTGCTTCCTTTGCATCACAAGCAGAAGACAACCAAGTGAATCTGTTCAGTGCATTTCTTGCAAAGAATAGATCCATGCCACTTGCAATACCGTTACAAATACCAGATAATACCATTGCACATAGGTATGTGATAGGTTCAACACATGCACGCACACATCTCCTGTCATGCCAAGCAGTGTTCCCCAGTTCCCCCTACAAACCCCATATTCACTCAACCACTACCACAACTCAGCCATGGCACACAGACATAACACAACACACAGACCAACACTGTACAGACACTGCCTCAAACACGCAGCGATTGCCTCAAATCCAAAAAAGAACGATTTTAAGGCTTTCTTATCATCCATAAAATAGACACTGGACTACTACAAAAACAAGTTCGCCTGCACACAGATGGCTACTCAAATATCCACACAGACAGGACAGACAGCATTGGAGGAGGCTTCATTTTCTACATTATGATATCTCTCCTCAACAAAGACACAACACAGAGGGCACAATAACTTTTTTCAGAATGGTACTGCAATAGATTTACAGTCGCTCAGTGTCAGGTCTGGTCACAAATATGAAATCAACATCCTTAACATATACATTCCCCCGGGCACCTCCCGTACTGTGCCAGTTTAATACAATAACTCCAGCTCTTCTCCGTAACACAGACTCCTAATGCTATCGTCAGTGGAGACTTCCTTGCTAAAAACAGACTTGTACAAATACAACGAACACAACCGACAAGGTCTTGACTTGCACGTAGTTAGTGACACATTTACATCCCATACCAAGCACACTGCTCCCCCTCATTCATATACTGTGCGTCACACTCTCCTTGCCCACATTTTTACTTGCCACCACCTACTGAATGGTACCCAAACTCTCTCCAGATCACCTCTCTGTTATTGTCACCATAGGAATGCACTTTAAAACAGGACATTCACTTATCACTTACACAAACTACAGTACTGTACAAGAAAGCAGACTGGATAAAATTCATCAGAGAAACTGATCAGTACTTCAGCACACCACACATCTATCACTAGCACTGACAGAAATTTAGCATCATACTTAATGCAAACAAACATCATATTCCACAAGGGGGCAGAGGACACTGCAACTTAGACTTTACACCAGAGATTGCTCACTTCATAACGCAACACAGCATACTCAAACGTAACTCCCATCTCCAACGTACACATCACAAGGCTAACAATTAAACAACTTCTGTCTAGTACCTTGTCAAGAACAGTTATCTTTATCGTAATATATAACAGTACCTATGTTTTGTTGGTCTTCATGGTCAGTTGAACTTGATCCATAGGGTCCAGCAACTGTCTCTTCCTGGAGAAGTGACCAGCTTCCACCCACTGCTTATGTACAGGCGTAGATATGGAAGGCTTGTGGAGTAAGACGTGCATGTGAAAATTTGTGGTTTTTGAATGTGTGTGTGTGAGAGAGAGAGAGAGAGAGGTTGAAGAGAGTCAGTCACATCGAGAAGGAGGGGGACTAATGAGACAAAACACCTGCACATTTCAGTATCCTCTTTTATGCTACTTATGCGAACTATGTCAATATTGAAACCAAGTAAAGAACATGCAGGAAAATGATGATGATGTTGCCCTCGACTCTTCTGGAATGTGAACCTAGTGGACTGCAGGCTTAAATCGCTCTTTTGCAGTCCATTATGCTTCATTCGGAGGATAGGTAGGCAGATGAAGGACGTTTGTATAACCAGGTAATAGGTCCGCCTGGCTACACTGGTGCCACCACGTGAAGGCGTCTCCTGCACCGCAGGAGGATGTCAAGGTGTAATATACAAGCAAAAAAAAAATCGCTAAGGAATAGATGTTACGAATCCTCCCACGCCACTTACAATACGGCCGCCAGGACTAACTAGAAAAGGTCTAACAAATGTTAAATAAAAAAGTTTTGCCAGTCATCCGCAGTAATTTGATTCACTTTACTTCAAGGGGTCCCTAATAATACTACTGGGTTAAGAGAGACATGGGACAAAGCATCAGACCGGGAAAAACAAAGTGAAGAACGAGAAATGAAAGCCGTGAACAAGAAAGGGACGAGGTGGAGAACGAGAGACGGAGAAACATAACAGATGGTAAAGGGAAAACCGTGGAGGAGAACAAGAACAAAAGACGGGAAAGCGTAACATGGTAAGAGAGAAAAACGTGAGGAACATTAAGAAAATAGCAAATATACCGTAGAAGAAAAGACGGAAAAGCGTAACGAACAGTCCCATTTTTCCGTCAGGGTTGTGGGCCGGAAGGTAGGCTAGACTTGAAGTGGGGATTAAGAGGGAGGCAGGGAGGGGGAGGATGGGCGGTTCGAGGCAGGGAGTGGGGGTTTGGAGGGAGGGAGGGAGGGGGTGGAAGGGGAGGTAGGGAGACAAGGAGTAGGAATGGGAGGGGGTAGGGATTGGGAGGGAGTGGGGGTAAACGGAACTGAATAGTGGATTCCTTGCGCCAGACATCAAAGACCATGTGTCACTAACTAAAAGCAAAGGTATTAGAGCAATAGAACAGAAACGAGAAAGGAGAAAAAGAGAAT
Source organism: Coenobita brevimanus (assembly GCF_032717465.1). Taxonomy (NCBI): domain Eukaryota; kingdom Metazoa; phylum Arthropoda; class Malacostraca; order Decapoda; family Coenobitidae; genus Coenobita; species Coenobita brevimanus. The sequence continues at coordinate 68,692,875 of NC_137054.1, forward strand.
GACAAGCAGAATCAATGTAGGCGTAGTCAGAATCGATATTGACAGAATCAGCATGCGATGATGGTCGAGAGAGGTCTTTAGACCTTGCCCTTTTCTATGGCTCGACAGAGTCGGCGTCGGCTAGTTAATGCTGATAGAGTCGGCGGGCTTGACCCTTCCAGGAATGTAAGAAGGATCGACGTCAATGGGAGGTCCATATCCTGAAACGGAATGTCGAACCTTAGAAGAGTACAGGGAAAATATGGGATGGAAGAAATATGGATATAGCAAGAAAAGTGTGTGGACAGAATACTCGTAGATGAACAAGACATTAAGGAGAAAGATTGGAGACAAAAGGCCCTTTTCAGTCGCCTCTTGCGACAAACAGGGATATCGGGAAAGTATTCCCCCCCCCCTCCGCAGGGGGGTTTGGGGAAAGGTAGGGAGACAGGGAGGAGGGTGGGAGGAAGGCAGGCAGGGGATGGGGGTAGACAGGGAGGGAGGGAGTGAGGACAGGGAGGCGGAAGGGATTGGGGTTAGGGAGGCAGGCAAGGAGTTGGGAGTTGGGAGTCAGTAGAGGGAGAAAATAGACAGGGTGTGAGGGTAGGGAGGAAGAAGGAAGAACGAGGGGGGGTGGGAAGGAAGCACGGATGAAATACCAAGCAGATGACACAAGAATACTAATGAGTGTCTCCATCCTGCGCAGCATGAAGGAGAGAGAGAAGGCCTCTACAGTGTTTACTTAGGCTGGTTCTGTTATATGGAGGTATGACATGGAATTCGGGTGGCATAAGGTGCATGTCCTTAACGATCCAATCAGACTATCTTAATCTTGCAGGTCATCTTACTTTACTATCGTCATAGGTTCCATCAGTGACATACAGGACGATGGGACGATGTGAGAGGCCAAAATAAATCAAGGAAGAAAGTTTGCGCCGCCTCCAAAGTGGCCAAAAAATTTATGATTCACTGTTCAATTCTGCTCCTGTTAATTTTTTGACGAATTTCGACCGAACAGAATAGTCTAGTGTAACAAAATTTGTAATCAATAGCAGAGAAAAGACTGTTGAGGTATTTTTGAAGCCTTTGACCACCAAGACAACAAAATCCGGTTTTAACCTGAATTAAATACCAATTGTTGCGAAAGGAAGTAATAGGAAGGAATGAGAGAGAGAGAGAGAGGAGGTAAGGAGCGGAAGGATACAAAGTTGTGGAGTTGTGGCCGCCGCCGCGTAGGGTTAGTTGTCAGGGAGTGTGGCTAGGGTGAGGGTGTGAGGGAAGCCGGTGGTGGTGGCGGAGTGTTGCGTTAGTAGGTGTGGCTGTGAACTGGTCGGCGGGAAGGACACCACTCACTAACACAGGATGCAGGTAGGATGAACAACGTCAAGTAGGCCCGTATTCTATATAGCAACCTTCGTAGCACCTCATCCTTAGGGACTTAACCTACGACATTGATGGTTTTTTCTTGCATATGTAGTTCTCGCATGATATATATATCGTTTTAATACCGACGTTGTATCAGTGACGTTTAAGATGGTATTGAGGTGCACGTGGCAATATAACTCACCGAGGAAGAGGTATTAAGAAATTCTCAAAATCTAGAATACGACTCTAGTGCGAAATTGCGTGTTAGGCCGTATCCTTGGTGGGAGATTTCGTAGTGTATGATTGTCGGTTATTTATGTTGTACTCCGTTTTATCCCACTACGTTGCTGATGTTACGAAATATATTCTGTAACAAAAAGAATGTGAATGTGTATGCAAGGTAAATCGCACGGGGGGGGGGGGGGATTGAGCCTGTTTCTCGTTTCTTGTTAGATGATTGTGAGTCGCGCCATAACATTGTTGCATTTTATCCTGTACTTCGCATGCAATACGTGAAATTATATTATCGTTCATCATTGCGGGTAAAATGAAGAATGTCAGCTAGAATGAGTGACAGCATGTAGATTTGTTTCCTATTTTAAGCTTTTGTCACTTTAACCGTCCAAGTTTCCATCTCGACCTTGTATGAAGAGTTGTACCGAGAGATCAGCAGAAGAATGTGCGGTTATAGTCACGAGCAAGTGCAGTGTCAAGGATCTTTTCTGTTTATTATTATTATTATTCGCAAAAAGAACAAGAGACATGGGAAGTTTCTGCTCATGCCGTTCGTAATCCTTGAAAAAACAAAAAAACAAAATGCTCAGTCATTCTCCCTTCGTAATCATTATTATTATTATTACTTTTTGTTATTGCAGGAAGGAGACGCATGTGAACTTTCTCCGTGTCATTAAAAAAAAATAGTTAGGACACGGAATTGGTCATAAATTTGTTTGTGCACTTCGGCTCATGACCTCACCGTACCGAAGGGGTCAAAGGGTCCAGTGAGATCGTAGGAACATACAGTGTGGCTCAAAAAAAATAAATAATGAAGTCAAGTAGCCCATCTCATAAACACGTTCTACCGGCAGTGTTGTAAAAAACTGACCCCATTCACGTGAGCTGGAAGTGTTTTTATGATGTTACTTTTATGTGGAGTTGGGGAGGGACGCCTTCACGTGGTGGCATCGGTATAACTAGGCGGTGGAGCTACCTGGTGGTACAAATGATTCGTAACTCCCTCCCTATCCCCCACAAGGTGAATGGTGGACTGCAGAAGGGGAATTTCAGCCTGCAGTCCACTGGGTACACATATAGGTGAGCCTGGGATACCACTGCTCTACTACTACTACTACTGCCACCACTATTACCACTACCAATACTACTACTACTACTACCACCACCACCACCATTACTACTACTACCACCACCACCACCACCATTACTACTACTACCACCACCACCACCACCATTACTACTACTACCACCACCACCACCACCATTACTACTACTATTACTATTATTATTATTTTCGGTCACAATTTTCCTCTAGAACTGGATCATCTTTAATTGGTGGTACATCGAGGTCCGCAGTGGTAGGGCTGGGTGAAGAGGGACAAGGGGGAAACAAACTGAGTCTACCAGTCTGACCGGCGAGAGAGGAGGCAGTGACCGTGGTAGAGGTTGGGAAGAGGAGAAATGCCAGTGGGGAGCGTTGTAATACGGCGGAAGTAATAGAGAGAGAGAGAGAGAGAGAGAGAGAGAGACGGGTAAAATAATCGGAAAAGTTGAAAGAGACTACGAGACAAAAAAGGACGAGAGAGAGAGAGAGAGAGAGAGAATAGTCTACGCAGGAAGCAGATAATTACAAGAGAGGCACCAGAAAAATGACTTTAGGTGAGAGAGAGAGAGAGAGAGAGAGAGAGAGAGAGAGAGAGAGAGAGAGAGAGGGAAATTAGAGAAACAAGAAAGAAAAATTAGTCACCCCTCACAGGATGCGGCGCCAGGCAGTACCTAGATAACCCCTTCAGTGCGAGGACGTGTTTTCCTCCCTCTGTTCTTCATATCATCAGTCGATTTTATTCAGCAAACAAACAAACAAACCTAGGGACGGAGGGAGAAGGGGGGGAGGATTAGGGGGGGGGTAATAGGGTTGTACATAATGTAACGCTGTACTTACTGTAATCTCTGCAGGGGGGGGGGGCTTTTGTGTTTTGGGGACGGCTGGATTAGAGTCATCAGAATCTACATCATTTATAATACGAACACATCTTTTCACAAACCGGATTCTTGGCTTAAAACTTTCTTACTTGCGAATTATCTTGCGGAATCTTTGTCCCTGAGATTCTATGTGGTGATCTGTAGTCTGCGGAAGGATGGTGAGGGATTATAAAGGATGAATCGCGTAGGAGAGTGTGTTGCGGGCTATGGTGATGCCGTGTAGGTACTGATCAGGCTGGAGAAGCGAGGAAAGTGAAAGCAACTTTATCCTGCCCTCTGCGCCAGAACTCTCTCTCTCTCTCTCTCTCTCTCTCTCTCTCTCTCTCTCTCTCTCTCTCTCTCTCTCTCTCCCTGAGGGAAGCGAGTAACTATGGCCGTTTCACCTTACCTTGGTCAAGAATTTCGTCCTTTTGCGGCTTATTTCACGCAGCTCAGTGGAGGAAGAAGACAATACTACGGCTCTACATCTTCTCCCACGGCACTTCTTCGTGACTGGCGCCGTATTCTAGTGCTAATCTATTGCTATAACTCAGCATTCAAGATGGAGAGATGGCAATTTTAGGCCAAGTCAGAGTAAAAGGAGTATAGATATGAATTTTGATTTTCGGTGCTTTCAAAATGCATACAGATTATTTTTATATTTATTTATTTAATGGATTTTATGGGATGGGAATTTTGGGTAATATTTTCAGAGCTTGTGCATTTGCTGTGGAATTTGTGGAAGAAGTGATGTGTGTGTGTGTGTGTGTGTGTGTGTGTGTGTGTGTGTGTGTGTGTGTGTGTGTGTGTGTGTGTGTGTGTGTGTGTGTGTGTGTGAGTGTGTGTGTGTGTGTGTGTGTGTGTGTGTGTGTGTGTGAGAGAGAGAGAGAGAGAGAGAGAGAGAAAGAGAAAGCAGTGAAAACGTGAAAAAACTTTATGAGACTGTGGGCAGGGAATGGCAGCAAAAAAAAAGAGCTTGAGAGAGAGAGAGAGAGAGAGGGAGAGAGAGAGAGAGGAGAAAGCAGTGAAAACGCGAAAAAAAAAAAAACGCGTGAGAGAGAGGGCGGTGGGCTGGAGGGAAACACATCGAAAATGTATGCAAAAAGTTTGAGAGAGAGAGAGAGGGAGAAAGCAGAAGGTGAAGACAAAGGTCATTACCTGTCCCTGCCAAGCATAGGTAATGGTACTGTAGTTGTTGCCTTGCTACCTTACCCAATATCATTGACTTATCTCCCATCTATCCGTCTGTTTATCTATAAGTTAATTTATCTGTGTGTCTGTCACTCCATCATATCTATCTATCTGTCTATCTATCTATCTGTCTGTCTGTGTGTCACTTCTTCATATCCAGTCAAGTAATTTCAGACTCAGTAACATCCATTCGTTAGCTTATAACATTTTAACCTATTCTTCCTCATCTCAGCCATGTTCAGACCCGGAGTGACCACTCCAGGACCTTATCAGTCAAATGTAGGTCATTTTTGGTCACTTTAAGTTCGTCTGGTCTATTTAGGTCATTGAAAACCGAGTCAGGTCACGCCCACGAAGCCGGGTGCCAGAAATCATCCCTGTTGCAGTGGCTTTTGAGGTAATTGAGGTCTTTTAGGTCTTTATACCGATTTAGGACTGTGAGACCGATTCAGATAAATACGTTGGTTTAGGTCACCCCCTTGCTGGGGGAGGTATGTGCTGTGTGTGTGTGTGTAGGAAGGTAATGTGCAAGTCAGAGGTGAGGGAACAAACAATGAGTGCTATGGGCCGAAAGGAGTGGGTGGAGTGGGCGGGATGATGGTGGGTGACGGGGCAGGGAGGGGGGAGCACACCCTGTAAAGACGGGCGTTGTGTGAATGACGGTTTGAGAATGTCACTTAAAAACCTGATGTAGGAGGGTTAGTAAATGGGCGTGGGGGGGGGGAGTGGGCGGGATGGGCGGAGCGATGGTGAAAAATAGGACTGAGGAGGGGCAATACAGCCTGTGAAAAAAGTGGGCGTTGTTGATTCACCTGTAAGGGCATAATGAGGAAAGTAAACACATCTCATTCTTCCCGGGACGCAGGTGTAGAGTACCGTACGCCGCCCATAGCCTCTGTCATGGTTAGGCCTGGGTTGGTGAGCTTTATGGTGCGTAGGGGAGAGGGGGGTAAGGGGAGATAGATGGTATGTATGGGGGAAGGGGAGGGAAGGGGAGACAGATGGTATGTATGGGGGAGGGGGAGGGAAGGAGAGGATGATGGTGTGTATGGGGAAGGGAAGGGAGTGGCTGTGAAGGGTAGTGGAAGAAGAGGGAAGAGATAAAAACAGTGTTGACCATAGTACCACCATAGACTTCACGCAGCCTAATCCTACACACACACACACACACACACACACACACACACACACACACACACACACACACACACACACACACACACACACACACACACACACACACACACACACACACACACACACACACACACACACACACACACACACACACACACACACACACACACACACACACACACACACACACACACACACACACACACACACACACACACACACACACACACACACACACACACACACACACACACACACACACACACACACACACACACACACACACACACACACACACACACACACACACACACACACACACACACACACACACACACACACACACACACACACACACACACACACACACACACACACACACACACACACACACACACACACACACACACACACACACACACACACACACACACACACACACACACACACACACACACACACACACACACACACACACACACACACACACACACACACACACACACACACACACACACACACACACACACACACACACACACACACACACACACACACACACACACACACACACACACACACACACACACACACACACACACACACACACACACACACACACACACACACACACACACACACACACACACACACACACACACACACACACACACACACACACACACACACACACACACACACACACACACACACACACACACACACACACACACACACACACACACACACACACACACACACACACACACACACACACACACACACACACACACACACACACACACACACACACACACACACACACACACACACACACACACACACACACACACACACACACACACACACACACACACACACACACACACACACACACACACACACAGCAAATCCATCCACCTTCTTCTTGGCCTCCTGTCACCTTCAAACTCGCCCACATGCACACTTTTCACCCCTTATTCGTATCCAGTCTCTGTTTATGACCACTTCAGCTAAGGATACTCTTTTATATCCCTGCATCTTTTGACGTCCTTGCTCCACATCCTTCACAGTTCACTTTCCTTTTATCCATTCCACTCATCTCATCCACATTCCTCGCCATTCCTATTGCCACAGAGCTTACTCTTGACTTTTTACATTCACTCCACACCAAAGTCTCACACCCATTCGCTCATGTGGACACTAACACAACCTCATGCAATCCTTGTGCATATTCTATACTCATTTCTCACTTATTTCCACTTTCTTTACACATTTGCTTCTTGGGTTCCACTTTCTTTGTACTTTACATCTTTATTTCCACTTCCTTGACACACTTGCCTCCCTCTCTGTTATTGCATCGAAATTCTTGATCTCATTGCCCCCAAACATTTCTCTCTCCATTCACCCCACATCACACTAAGAGTATCGTCGTTGTCATATCGTTCACAAAGGCCTCAGTATCAATCCTTGCGTCGGCTTGATCACCTAATGGCGGCTTTCCACGCTGCGCGATCTCTGGCAGCCTCCCTGTTCAGTACCATATCCTTGAGATCACACTCTATGACCTCATCCCGGGTCTTTTTTGGTCTGCCTCTCGCAGCCCCATCCTCGACGTTCACACTCGTCACCTTCCACACCCAGTTGTCGTCTTCCGTCCTCTCAACATTCCCAAACCATCTCAGTCTATACCTCCCCCCCTCCCATCACAGCACCAGTACAATCCAGTTCCATCCTTCGTCTCAACTCTTTCTCCTTCTCTGAAAATAGCCGTCATTGTTCTAATCTACTTTTACTTTCAAATCACACAACTGGCCGACATTCACAATACTGATCTCTTCTGCAAAGGTCCTGTTCACTCATGCAGGCACCTTTAACAACTCTACTTAACATTACTTAAACATTACTTAAGATGTGTACTACCCTTATAATTACAGTACATTTATTTATTTATTTATTTATTTCTATGTAGGAAGACAGACCTCACAAAAATCTTAATGCCTTTCAATCAATCACTTTCACTCGCACATCTAAAACTGCAGTAACCTATAAACCTAGTAGACCTAATATCTTTTCTAACTTACCTAAATATATATTGTTTTATGATTGCTAGGAACTGTGTAGTAGAGAACACAGTATCTATAATATCATATAGTTGATTATCTGTGTGTGTAGTAGAGAGAGAGAGAGAGAGAGAGAGAGAGAGAGAGAGAGAGAGCAGTGAAAATAGATTATATGAAAAACTTTATGAGAGGGAGGTTGGGAGGGAAAGTTAGTAAAAATACGCATAAAAAGCTTGAGAGAGAGAGAGAGAGAGAGAGAGAGAGAGAGAGAGAGAGAGAGAGCCCGTTAGGTGGCACTTGGCCTTCGTTTATTACTCTCTGTAATTAACAAACCACACACCCACAGCACCTCTCCCATATGCTGCCTTCCCCCCCACACCTCCACCTGGTTGTCTGTCTGTCTGTTACACCCCACACAAGTATGCTACCTTCCCTCTACACCTACGCCTGTCTGTCTGTTACACCCCACACAAGTATGCTACCTTCCCTCTACACCTACGCCTGTCTGTCTGTTACACCCCACACATATATTTTGCTTCCTTCCACACCTACAGTATACGTCTGCTTGTCTGTCTGTTACATCTCATACATTTACACTGCCTCCTTCCACACCTCCACCTGTCTGTGTCTGTCTGTTACACCCCACACACATATGCTACTTCCCTCTACACCTCCACCCACGGTGTATTGTGGCTCCTCCCCAGGGGTCGTGTTTATAAAGGATCCCAGCCTGTTTCAGCGATAAAGAAGCCTCCAGTAACATTCATCAATGGTGGTTTGGTTTTTTCTTAGCTTGTCTCTGTAATATTCTTTTCTTTGCAGTAAATAAGTCTCCATAACAGTTTTAAGTCGTTGTTGTTGATCAGCAGACCCATCAACGGCAGGCAAACCTCCCCACTAGAGTTGTCTCGTGCAGTGACCGACGTTCCCTTGCGCCTGACAATTCCTTACCACAATGAGGCGCAGAGAATAGTGTGGTGTATTTACTAATTTTATTTTGAAATATTCGGTGTTTGTATGAATGAAGAAAAATGTATAGGAAAGTAATCTTGTGTATGACTTAAGTTTGGGAGAGTTTACGAGTATTTTTCCAGGTTACACTCTCCTCGTCAGTCTCTCGCTCTCCATCCTCTCCAGGTTGTGGAATTGGCTCAGTTCTGTCAGGTGAAGACAAATCGACTCCTACATGGTGTCTGTATGAACTAAGAAAATTGTATATGAAAGTAGTCTTATATATGACTTATGTTTGAGAAAGTTTTGAAGTATTTTCCCAGGTCGTTACCCCGTCCCCGCCCCGCCCTGCCCCGCCCCCGCCCCGCCCCCGCCCTTCACTACCTACTTTTTGTTTACGTGATGTAGTTTTATGCCTTTCAGTCCGATAACGCATTTTTCTATTTTAATTTTCCTTTCACCAGACGATATATAAAACTTATGATATAATTTTAGTAAGAAGAGGATTAATGAAGGCTATATCTTACTTCAGCAGTTCAGAATGATGAATATACAGTGACTGTAGGTAGCAGCGAAATGGCAGGAGACGGGGCGACATGGAGGCGATTTGTTTGTGGCCACCCCTTACAAGATTAGAGCGTCTGGCTAAAGATAGATAGATAGATAAATAGACAGATAAATAGATAGGTAGGTAGGTAGGAAGGTAGGTAAGTAGGAATAATGAAGTGGAGAAAGCAGATCATGGGACTGAAGAGGTTGAGGATGTTAGAAAGATATAAAGGCTGAAAATGTAGTAAAAATATCATCTCTATTGCCACATACTCTCACTCCTTCTCTGTCCAACTCTTATTCTCATCGCGTAAGGAGGTTCCCAAGCACCTCTTCCTTCGCGATTTATTTTTTGGATACGTCCGGTTGATATTTTTTTGTACGTTATTTATGAAGTGTATGGTGATAATAGAATGGCTAAATTATCGCGGAAGAGGACAACAAGGTGTTATAAGCAAAATAAATCGCTTAGGAAAAGGTGTTAGGGAGCTTCCTTAACCGACGAGAATACGGAACTTGGTCTTTCATACTTGCAACTGGTCAACTCTGCATCTGTCTTCCTGTCTCTTTCCCACTGTCTATGACCTCCAGTCTTTTAAACGCAGTGTGTCCAGGCATCTCGAAATGAATGGAGAATGGATTTGGCACAGTTTGTTTTTCTCTTTTCTAAACAAACAAACAAAAAAAAAGGTAAATAGAAATGAGAGAGAGAGAGAGAGAGAGAGAGAGAGAGAGAGAGAGAGAGAGAACAGCAATTTTACGCCTAGCTGAAGAGAACATGGTGTAATTTAAGAGAGAGAGAGAGAGAGAGAGAGAGAGAGAGAGAGAGAGAAGGGGGGAGGGAAAAACAAGACTTAGACGAGAGAAAAAAAAAGAAAAAAGTTGAAAAATTAAAGAAAGAAAAGAAAAAAGAACCCATGGCTTAGAGACTAGAGTTGCATCGTAAGCTACAACGTCCTTGATCATCTATATTTGATCTCGACACAGCAATAAATAAATAAATAAAATAAAACACAACGTGGACTCCTGGCCTTTGGTTCCTTCTTTCTTGCATAAAAAAAAAAAGAACGGAATCCCTCTACGTTATATATCCTAATTTTTCAATAATTTTTCGCTCAGGTTTCCACTAGAGTACGATCAGCAGCAGTCATTGTTAGATCTAGGTCCCTAATCGTGCTGCTGGGTGGACAGGGATGGATGGGGGAAACGTATTTTCTCTTAGAGTCCTACCGGTGCAAGGTGGATGTGCGTCCCGCCTCCACTACAAGCAGGATATGATCACGGAAGGAGAAAGTGCGTGTGAGGGGGGAGGGAGGGGGGAGAGGAAGGGGAGGGACTGGGAGAGGGTAGGGATGGAGAGGAGAAGGGATGGGAGATGGAGGTGGAGAGGAAGGGGAAGGACTGGGAGAGGGTAGGGATGGAGAGAAGGGCTGGGGAGAGGGAGAAGCAGAGAGGACGATGAGAGGATGGGATGGGTAGGAGAGGGCTGGGGAGGGGGGGAGGGAGGAGGGGGATGGGGAGAGAGGACGGGAGGGGGAAAGGACGAGGAGAGGGAGAGGGGAGGGGGAGCAGGAGAGGGGGAGGAATTTGGAGGAGAGAAGAGATGGGTAGAGGGATGGGATGGGCGGGGGAGGGCTGGGGAGACGGATAGGGAGGGGGAGAGAGGACGGGAGGGGGAAAGGACGAGGAGAGGGAGAGGGAAGGGGTGGAGAGAGAGGGAGAGAGGAAGGGGGGATGGCGGGTTTAATCTACGGTACAGTATATGCTAGTCACGCCAACGCTCTCTCTCTCTCTCTCTCTCTCTCTCTCTCTCTCTCTCGCTCCCTCTCTCTCTCTCTCTCGCTCCCTCTCTCTCTCTCTCTCTCTCTCGCTCCCTCTCTCTCTCTCTCTCTCTCTCTCTCCATACTGTAAGAATGATGATACAAAAATTTTCTTTCATTCGAGGCTTCAAACTATCTCCACATCCCCCCCCCAAAAAAAAAAATGTGAGAAGAAAAAACTAATTGTAAACAAATTTGGGGGGATTTTTATTTTCGTCAGTTTGTGTGTGTATTTACTTTTTATGGAATTTATTAATTATTATTATTATTATTATTATTATTATTATTATTATTTATTATTATTGTTACTACTACTACTACTACTACTACTACTGCTGCTGCTGCTGCTGCTACTGCTACTACTACTACTACCACTACTGCTACTACTACTACTACTACCACTACTGCTACTACTACTGCTGCTACTACTACTACTACTGCTACTACTACTACTACCACTATTATTATTATTATTATTATTATTATTTATTATTATTATTATTATTATTATTATTATTATTATTATTATTCTGAGGAGTTTGAGGATCTCTGAACATCTTTTCCTTAGCAATTTAGTCTTCACGTTACTCCTCAGTATCTCTTGTGTGTTAATTAATGCATACACTGTGTTGATATATAAGCAAGGTAAACTAATCTCACGGCCGGAACTAATCTCACTGCCGGAACCAATCTCACTGCCGGAACTAATCTCACTGCCGGAGCTAATCTCACCACCGGAACTAATCTCACTGCTGGAACTAATCTCACGGCTGGAAATAATCTCACCACAGGAACTAATCTCACATCGGAACTAATCTCACCACCGGAACTAATCTCACGTCGGAACTAATCTCACGCCGGAATTAGTCTCACGGTCGGAACTAATCTCACAGTAACATACACATACATAGGACAGTAGGCAGGGATGCATACATGCCAACATATACATACATACATACATACACGCACACGGTATTGCATTTCCACAGGCCAAATATGAGACAGACAGACAGACTGACAGAGACGCAGCTGTTGTCTTGTTGCATCTCCTTTTGTGTCCACGCAACGTGCAACACAAACAGAGCACTTGCTTTGTTTATACCTCAGATAATTGTTTACCCTCCTACACGCTTCGTAGCAAATGTTTTCCAGCTACTTATTTTCGAGGTTGCTAACAGTACCTACCCAACTTAGCCTAACCAAGCACACTCCTTCGTTAACTGTTGTGCTGCCATGGCGGAGGACAGGGCGACATGGAGGCGATTTGTTTGTGGCCATTCCTTACGGGATTAAGGCGTCTGGCAATAGACAGATTGATTGAGAGATTATGACTGGCGTGTAGTGTAAGTTATATAATCCGTAAATCCATCTTACGCATTTCCTCTGCTTGTGCAATTCATTATTTTGATGCCCGGGCGATATAAAGAGAAAGGACATTATTTTTATTATATGAAAAATAAATAACAGACATGTGTGATATATAAAATGAACTATAACTCTAGGGAAAATGAAAAATGGGATACTGAGCTTTTTTTTTTTTTTTTTCTGGAGATACTTAAAGGGCCATGAAAATGTCTTGAAAGTAGAGATGAACGCTTGGTATCCCTCTTTCCACTTTTCTTAGCGAGTTATATCTTACTTATAGAGAGAGAGAGAGAGAGAGAGAGACGCAGCTGTTGTCTTGTTGCATCGCCTTATGAGTGGAAGTTCTCCTAGATTTTAACCAAAGCTTGATTTCTGGTTGTATATATTCTCTCTAGCATCCTCACGTCCAGTCCTCCTGCCGTCCTCCTCCTCCCTCACCCTTGCCATCCCCCGCACCCCCGTGACCTTTACCTTTTTCACACAGCTACCACACATTTTTTTTTTTTTTTCAGCTGTTTCGATTCTCAAGTTTTAGTAGAACAAATTTTTATCCAGGTGTCTCAGGCGGAAGTGTCCCCAGGTGTGCTATCAGGGACAAAATTTAGCATAATATATTCACCTTCTCTCACTCTCCTCGTCTGAGAGATTTGAGAAGGTCGTCATGTTTGTCTTCTTTTTCTCTTGTTCTTTTTCTCCTTCTTCTTCTTCTTCTTCTTCTTCTTCCTCCTCCTCCTCCTCCTCTTCATATTTTGGGTGGTTTAGGGTGTTGGTTGCTCAGAAATGATGCCCATTAATGTGATATGTCGGGGAGGAAAATAATCGACATACCCAAGTTTGTAGTAGACGAAATTTTGTGTCCAGGACTATGTTAGGGAAGGCAGTCTGGAAAAATTATAATATTCTTTATTACTGAAAGCGAACAGTTTATTATACGAGAGAGGGTGTTTGTGAGCAGGGCAGCGAAATGGCATTGGATAGGGCGACATGGAGGCGATTTGTTTGTGGTCCCCCTTTACGGGATTGAGGCATCTGACAATAGATAGATATAATTTCTGTCATAAGACGAGTAGGGAGACTTCAAGAGGACAGTAAATAAAGATCCTACGCAAGCATATGGAATTTCTCCCGGAAGAGCTATAGTTAGATCTCGACAGGACTGCAAGTAGCGATCCAAAACAGGTACAGGACTCGTATATGAAATTTCTGCTTTAAGACATGTACAGAGATCTCAACGGGGCAGTAAGTAATAATCCTGGAGAGAGAGAGAGAGAGAGAGAGAGAGAGAGAGAGAGAGAGAGAGAGAGAGAGAGAGAGAGAGAGAGAGAAACCTTGATCCAGGGCGTCTAGTGGCGGGTCCAGCATGGCATTTCCTGCAAGCGAGACTGTCTGCTCCTGGGGTGGGATTCCAAGACGTAATTACGATGTAGTTACAATACCTTCCATGGCGTAACTTATTTTTTATATTTTTTTTCTAGGAATAATAGTTGAAGTGCATAATTTATTTCCGTACCTCCTGCTTTTCTTGGGGCTACTACTACTACTACTACTACTATTATTATTATTATTATCACCAACACCACCACAACCACCACTCCTCCTCCTCCTCCTCCTACTACTACTACTACTACCACTACTACTACTACTACTACTACTACTGCTACTACTACTACTACTATCCACTGAACTGCGTGAAATAAGGTGCAAAAAGGGCGAAAACCTCCGCTAAGGTGAGGTGAACGAACTGGACGAAATGCTTTGGCAGTGAACGTAATTATGGAAATTAATGGGCGGAACACAGTGGCTGAAAGATGTGCACGTTTTTGCTATTATTATTATTATTATTATTATTTATTATTGATAGTAGTAGTATTGTTATTATTATTATTATTATTATTATTATTATTATTATTATTATTGGTAGTAGTAGTACTGTTATTATTATTATTATTATTATTATTATTTGTTATTATTATTATTATTATTATTATTATTATTATTATTATTATTATTATTATTACCACCAACCCCACCGCCACAGTCACCACCACCACCACCAATACTACTACTATTACTACTACTCGATCTTTTTAACACATAATTACTCTGCCAAAGGAGCTCATCGCAGGGAATATACCATGTGGAAAAAGAGAGTGAAAAAGGCGGTTCCAAGAATGTATTTTTGTATATGAGAGAGAGAGAGAGAGAGAGAGAGAGAGAGAGTGTGTGTGTGTGTGTGTGTGTGTGTGTGTGTGTGTGTGTTTTGCCAGGATGTAGGAATGGAACAGAAGGACATCATGCATGCACATGTGTGTGTGTGTGTGTGTGTTCTTACCTAATTGTTCTTACCTAATTGTATCTTTACAGGAATGAGTCAAGCTCGTACTGTCCCGTGTCTTAGACCATATTTATCGTACATATCCTTAAATTTGTGAATCGTTTTGGCACACACTATTTCATTCGGTAGGGCATTCCATTGATCAATTGCTCTGTTTGGGAAACTGAATTTCCTTACGTCTTTATCACCTCTCTTCTTATGCAGTTTTTTGCAGTGTCCTCTTGCTGATGCTTCTCCATATGTTAAGTAATCATTTATGTCTATTTTCTCCTTTCCTGATATGCACTTATATAGCATTATCATGTCACCTCTTTTCCTTCTCTCCTGTAGTGTTGGTAGATTCAGTTTATTTAGTCATTCTTCGTAGCTTAGGTCCCTTAAGCTTGGTATCCATCTTGTAGCGGCCCTTTGAACTTTTTCAATCTTGTCTATATGCTTTTTGAGATGAGGACTCCAGACTATTGATGCATATTCCAGGGTTGGTCTAATGAATGATGTTATTATCCTTCTTAGCATGTCTTCATTTATGTATGTGAATGCTATTCTCATATTTGCAAGCAGTGTATACATGCTCCGTACCTTCTCGCTGATGTGGTCAGCCGGAGATAGTCTGTTATTGATAATCACACCTAGGTCTTTCTCTCTTTCTGATGTGTATAGGGTTTTATTTCCTAACTTATAATCCCAATCAGGTCTTTTTCCACTTTTACCAAACTTGATTACATGACACTTGTCCACATTGAATTCCATTTGCCATGTACTACTCCATTCATGAAGTTTATTTAATTCTTCTTGTAGCTCCCTACAAGAGTCTGTGCTAGTAATTCTCCTTTGTATTTTTGCATCATCTGCAAACATATTCAGATAGCTCTCATTTCCAGTGTTACTGTTTATATCATTTATGTACACTAGAAACATGATTGGTGCCAGCACCGAACCCTGTGGTACTCCACTAGTCACTTCTTTCCATGATGAGTAGTTTCCTCTTAGTACTGTCCTCATTTCTCTTTTTATGAGAAAGTCTTGCATCCAACAAAACAGTTTGCCTCGAATTCCTCCTTGATGGTACAGCTTCCATAAAAGTCTTTGGTGTGGTACTGTGTCAAAAGCTTTCTTGAAATCTAAATAGATACTGTCCACCCATCCTTCCCTTTCCTGTATTGTGTTTGTTACTCTGTCATAGTAGCTCAACAGATTAGTAACACATGATTTTCCTTTTCTGAAACCAAACTGTCTTTCTGTTATCATACTGTGTTCTTCTAGATGATTTACCCAAGCTTTTCTTATAAGTTTTTCTAATACCTTGCTTACAACACTGGTCAGTGATACTGGTTGGTAGTTGAGAGGATTTTGTCTATTTCCTTTCTTGAATAAGGGGACTATATTTGCTTTTTTCCAAATATCAGGTAGTTTCCCTTGACTCAAGGGTTTCTTGAAAATTAAAAATAATGGTTTACTTAACTCCTTTGCACATTCTCGTAACACCCAACATGAAATTTCATCAGGACCACTTGCTTTTCCTCTGTCTAATCTACTTAACTCCTCTTGTATTACTTTTTCTGCTATTTGTATATCTGGTAGTATGTGTGGACATGCGTGTTCCACATATTCCCTCTCAAAATTTTTTTCTTCTGTAAAAACTAATTGGAAATTCTTATTTAGTGCTTCACAAATATCTTTCTCTTGTGTATAAGTGATTCCCTCGTCCGTGATGGATTGTATTATATCTTTTACTTTGGTTTTGCTTCTGATATAGCTGTAAAACAGCTTTGGTTGATCACTACTTTTATTTATTATATCCTCCTCAAACTGTTTTTGGGCTTCCCTCCTTATTCTTGTATAGTCGTTTCTTGCCTGTTTGTAATTATTATACGCCCTTGCACTACTGTGTCTTCTGTATCTATTCCACAACAAATCTCTTCTTTCTTTAGATCTTTTACATTATGTATTGAACCATTTCTGTATTTTCTTATCTGCTTCTTTGTGCTGTGGGATGTACTTCTGGACTCCTATTTCATAAAATTCACAAAATTTTTTATATACAGCATTTAAATCTTGTCCTCTAAGCTCATTTTCCCAATCAACTTCTAAGAAATACTTCTTTAGGTCTTGATAATTTCCCTTTTTATAGTTTAGTCTCTTTTTGTAACTGTCATTGCTGTTTACTATGTCATATGCTATCCTGAAGTTATAATTTAGTACTGCATGATCGCTTTTGCCGAGTGGAGGGTGATATATTAAACTGTCAATGTCATTTTCTTGCCTAGTAAATATTAGATCTAGCACTGAAGGTACATCAAGTCCTCTTTTTCTAGTGGTTTCCCTCACATGTTGCGTTAAAAAAAACTCTTGTACGAGATCCAGGAGCTTTTGGTCCCAACAGCTTTCTTGGCTATTTATATCTAGAGTATTCCAATTTATATTTGTATTGAAATCCCCAGTTAGTATAATTCTTTCCGATTTCTCTTCCATTTTATGTAGCAAGGATCTTATACTCTGAATTGTACTCTCTGCCAGGTCCTCATATTCGTCTCTTTCCCATGTGTTTGATCTGGGTGGCATATACAAATTGGCTACAATTACTTTACCTTCAGATGTGTCGATCTCTACTGCAATCAGTTCTACTTGTGATGGTATATCTAGGTTTATTTCCTTGACTTTTAGATTTTTCTTAGTTAATATTATAATTCCTCCTCCTTTTTTAAATTTCTGTCTCTTCTCCATATATTGTATTCCTCTAAGTTTAGTATGTCATTGGATATCCTTGGTGTTAATTTTGTCTCAGTTAGGCATATTATTTGTGGTTCATTTTCTCTGACATAATCATTCATCTCTAGTAATTTAGATACCATTCCATCCACATTTGAGTACATCAACTTTATCATCTTGTTTATATACTTGTCATGACATGGTTCTACTAACTTCCTCCTTTTTCTTCCATCCTGTTTGTGTACCACTTTCGTACCTGCAATCCTATTACTTTGCAAAAAAATTTCTTCTTGTCCTCTTCTGATCTTCCCTCATTTTTTGTTTTTGCTTCCTCCCTTTTCTCTTTCAGTAATTCCAGTTCCTCTTGTGTTAGACATCTTTTTATCCATACATTTTTGAA
The DNA here is from genome assembly GCF_032717465.1 of Coenobita brevimanus. NCBI lineage: Eukaryota > Metazoa > Arthropoda > Malacostraca > Decapoda > Coenobitidae > Coenobita > Coenobita brevimanus. The sequence goes on from NC_137054.1 coordinate 68,710,935, forward strand.
CTCCTCTTTTTCCATAAGATTCTTTGCATTTTTTAGTATCTCTTCCACAGTGTTTACACTCTGGAAAGTCACCTTTAGAGGTCTTGTCTTGCTTTTCTCGTATTTCCCTAACCTTTTGTGTTCCTCTATGTCTTTACTACAGATTTCCTCTGATACTTCTTTCAGTAAGCTCATTACATTTGCCATCTCCTTTTTGTCTCTAGTGATTTTGTTTTTAATTTCTTCCTCTTCTATACCAGTGATTACTATTGATTTATTTATTTCTACTGAATCTCTGACTAACTTTGGATTGTTTTGGATTATTCTTTTCACTTCCTTTTTAATGTTTTTTTCCTCCACCCTTGTTTCTAAGTCTTTCTTTACTTTCACCATTTCAGCATACGTGATTTCTACATTATTTTTGTAGCTTTGCACAGCTTCATTCACCTGTATTATCTTCTCCTCAATATCACTGCTCTGGTCCATAAGACTGCTTGCTTGTCTAATTGTCTCTGTGTCATTTTTTAACTCTTCCATAACACTCTCGTGATTAACTACTGTACTTCCCATTTCACTCACTTTCTTCCTAAGGGTATTCAATTCCACTGTTAGTTCACTGATGGTTGTGTCTTTCTTATTGGCCTCCCTTCCCAGTTTTTCTATCTCTTCCTTTTGCAAGTGCATTTGCTTCTTTATTTCATCAATTTCATTTTTGAAAGCCATTTCTAGTTTGTGTACACGTTCAACCAGTCTATTGTGAGTCTCCACTTCAACCAGTTCTTGGTAGAATGGAACAGAAGGACATCATGTATGCACATGTGTGTGTGTGTGTGTGTGTGTGTGTGTGTGTGTGTGTGTGTGTGTGTGTGTGTGTGTGTTTTGCCAGGAAGTAGGAACGGGACAGAAGGACATCATGCATGCGCTTGTGTGTGTGTGTGTGTGTGTGTGTGTGTGTGTGTGTGTGTGTGTGTGTGTGTGTGTGTGTGTGTGTGTGTGTGTGTGTGTGTTTTGCCAGGATGTAGTAACGAAACAGGACATCATGCATGCGATTGTGTGTGTGTGTGTGTGTGTGTGTGTGTGTGTGTGTTTTCCAGGATGTAGGTACGGAACTGAAGGACATGCATGCACGGGTGGGTCTGTTTCGGCCTTGCATGATGGCTGTGATGATTATTGCACTTATAGACACGATCCCCAACTGAATGACTGATTATTCTGTATTCTCGTGCACTCAGGTGGGGATTGAGAGAGAGAGAGAGAGAGAGAGAGAAATAGAGAGAGAGAGAGAGAGAGAGAGAGAGAGAGAGAGAGAGAGAGAGAGAGAGAGAATCATGAAAATTTCTGTTTTTGTGGAAAGAGCAAGACTCAGGAAGATTCTGTACACATCTTCCTCCTTATGAGAGAGAGAGAGAGAGAGAGAGAGAGAGAGAGAGAGAGACGAGGGAAAGTGGAGGCTGTATGCTTGAAGGGATACTTAAGTGAACGTCGCATTTTAGTGGCGTGGGAAGGTACTTAACACATTTTCCTTAGCGATTTATTTTGCGTATTACCTCACAGCATTATCTTGTGTGCTGTATATATCATAGACCCCTAACACATTTTCCTAAGTGATTTATTTTGCTTATAACATCATTCTTTCCCACCCCTGTGTTACATAAATCCATCTAATATCGCCATACTCTGCATACAAAACTGTACAAACCGATTTTAACCAGGCATATCCAAAAATAAATCGCTAAGGAAGAGGTGCTAGAGATTGATAATACGGGCCGTTGAATTCTCCTTTGTATATATTGCTCCAAGATCGGTACATAAATCCAGTATACAAAAATAAATCGCTAAAGGAGGCGTGTTACGGAATCCACAGGCACATACGAAGGAGTTGTGGGGGGGGGGGACAGTGATACAGTGAGGGACAAAAGTTTGCTAATCATTCCACTGCGTCGGATAAGGAGGCTCCCTAGCACCTTTTCCTTAGCGATTTATTTTTGGATATGGCTGGTTAATATCCTACTGTACGGTATTTATGCAGAATAAGTCGATATTCGAAGGATTTACAAAGCCCAGAATAGGTCAGTAAGGTGTAATAAACATAGTAAATCGCTCAGGAAAAGCTGTTAGGGAGCATCCTTGACCGACCTTAGTTTGAAATAAGTCCTTGATTATCACTCATCTGACGGAACTGGTCCACTCTCACAACCTAAATACTAAGCCGTGGTTGCATAAAATTCGATAATCCGTAGTTTGGCGGTAGGATTGAGTCTCCTTGGTTACTAGTCAAATCAACCCTCAAATCTGAATTCATCTGGCCATACTCTGAGCTGAAAAGGGGTTAAGGAGCTTCGTTAGGTAAGATAAGGGGAAAAAAAAAAATCTAAATTTAGTCAAATCAGCCGTTTTGTGACAACATTTGGCCATCAACAGAGCTGAAAGAGGTAAGGATATATTCGTCAGGTTAGGAAAATTCGCTATAATTCCTCCTTCCTTCCCCTCGCTCTCCTTCCTGCAGCATATAGATTACAAGCACTTATAATAAATTGCCCTGTGTTCGCGAGAAAAAAAAAAAAAAAATACCGCGTCAGCTGGCAGTGACGAGGCTGTGGAGGAGGGAAGCAAAACAAGGAAATTGCAAAGATTTATATATAAAAACCAGGGTTCGTTGACCGTGTGGTCTAAGTCGCGCCATGAAACTGTCATGGAGGGGAAATGGGCGTGGTGAGCAAAGAAATGGGTGGAATGGGCTGGAATCAGAAGCGTAGCGAGAATTAAAGGACGTGGCCAAGCCTAATTATGGGATGGCCCAAGGAGAACTCTTAAGGGGGTGTGATGGTATTCACCCAGAGGTTTTGGGTGGCCACTGGGGTGGCCAGTCATACCGGTACTTCATGGATGGGCAATGCCAACCCGACCACCTCCCTGGCTACGCCACGTTGAGACGTCTGTCTGTGCGATGTGAACAACTACACACTGGTAGTAGTGAACTTGTTATTGTTGACGCCGTATGCTGTAATTCTGGATGACCGGAACAAAAGGACATCCAAGCATTTGTCCCTACTCAGCATCTACCCTTTCTCCCACGACACACCATCCTCCATCATACTCTCCCACTTGACCTGTCCACCTATTCTCAATCTTCCTCTCCCCTTCCAACCATTTCACTCCTGCATTTTCCGAGTCAGTTTCTCTCTTGTTTATTTGCTCCATATAGTCGAATTATCTCAGTACAGTAAGTGTCTTTGCTCTTCCCCTAACGTTAGCCTCTTCACCACGTTCTCCACGAATCCTTTCATTTGTCCAACAATCTCCGTGTCTTCCACAGGCGTTTTTTTTTTTTTTTTTTTTTTTTTTAAATACAAATTCAAACAGCACGCTTTGTTGATGCTTGTTTCTGCAGCATCGTTTGCGCTCCACTACTGTGTATTAGCATTAAAATAAAATATACCAGTACTGTTATGCAATGCTTTCTAAATTCATGCTTACATTCAATTTTCAAGTCACTGTTCTCAGTACTCTTGATAGTTTACTTCCATGTTGCACTTTTTTCCACAGTTCATCCTCCACTCTACCAGTACTGTTTAAATGTAACTTATGCACTTTTTCCATTCCTGTGCCAATTCAGTTCCAGCAACTTTTTTTTGTGTGTGCCTCTTTCAGACGCCGTCACATCCGTTGTGCTTACATTTACTGAGGAGTTACATCGCACTACTCAATTTGTCTTCCAGTCTCAGAAAATCAACTTCTCACCGCTAGCAGCTTTGGATTATCCGCAAACAGTAGTACAGACATTTCCCATTCATTATCTTTCTTTCAACAGAAGACAGAATGCACTCTATCTTTTCTCCTCTGATACACTCCCGAGTCAAGTGTCCTCACAGTTACTTCAATCATTGCCCCATCTACATATACTACACGCATTGAAAAACCATGATGTAATGACCTAGCTATTTATTTCCAACGTCCATGTTCAAATTCTCACCCATTGCGTCATTAACTTTTTTTTTTTTTTTTTTTTTTTTAAGCAGACACTGGATGGCACTGAATGATCCACCTTCCCCGTCTTTCTCTCTCTATCTCTCTCTTGACTTTAACCTCTTCGCTACTATTCATTCACAACACTCACACTCCTCCTCCCACTTGCCCAACCTTTCACTTACAACACTCAGCAGGTTAAAATGTTCTTTACATATCCTTACTTTTTCTCTCCTTCTCGCTAAAATTCTCCATCAGTTTGAAGGGACAGAATGTATTTTAGATACGCCCCAAAGCAATCTCCTTAACTACTGGCCTTCCAGAATCACCCAATACCCCTTTCTAATGGGCAAGGAATTCAGGGGAGGGAGGAGGTCCCATCACATCAAAACCTGTTTTTATGTGCGTAGCGAGCAGCTTACTTGACTTTACTGTAGTTGTTTATAGTTTGTCTTCCCCAGCCAGGCAGCTGCAGCATTCCTTAATGGCTTTTCTGCTTCCTCTGGAGTGCCTACGATGTCATTCCATATAGTTTTTAAAATTCCTGCAGGAGTCTGAACAATGCCAGGTGTGCTGTAGTGGGTTCACGGAGCAGTTAAAAGATGACAGTGCGCAGTGAGAACCAAGCATCACTGAGGCCTAGCCCTGGTAGCATCTTTAAAAAAAAAAAAAAAAAAAAAAAAAAAAAAAAAAAAAATCCCCAAGTTGAATGAGGGGCCATGGGGATCATTTTATCTGTGATGGCATTATGCTGAGCTTCTTCCTTGTGCATTTTTTACTTTCAGTCAAGAGGGGTCACTGACAAACTGGTGGTTGAGGCTGCAGTCAATACATTCAGTTGTGGGAAGTTTAGGCAGAACAAACTCATTTTTGTATGCAGGTTTCCTTAGCAGTGTTGATATTATAGGGTATAATATGGGTGGGTCTGAAGGTATAGGAGTTGTTGTAACCCAAGAAGGTGCATAGATATGGTAAATGAGTGTGCACACTGAGGCTAGAAAATTGAGTGAACTGAGTTGGTTGTAAGAATTTTGTGCTGTGGATTGTTTGAGAAGGGTTTGGCATTGTTCTTTCCCTGTGAAGTGATAATCATCAGATTGACTCTAGCTGATGGTTGGTGTGAAGCGTGTTAAGTGTGGATGTGCATACCTTTGAGATGGAGTCAGGAATCCAGGGACTTGACTGGTGAACGAATGAGAGTGAGACCCATTCAGTTGGGAAGTTTGGTTTGCTTTTCCATGTTATTTTTTTTTCTAGCTTTCTGGACCCAGTATCACTCCATCCATCGGCGGGAAAGGAGTTTTGGATGATGATAATAATGATTTCCTCAAGGGTTTCTTGCAACCAGAGGTGTACTGAGTCAGTTATACACTACAGTGTTGGAACCATCACCTATTTACATTGTCTGTGATAAACAACTTTTAAATCTGGCCCTTGTTAGTGTACCAGCATGATAACCAAGTGGTTAGCATGGTAGTCAAGTGGTTAATGTTGTTGGTTACAATGCTGCCAGCATGATACTACCAGGGTGTGAATCCTGGAACAGGCACTTGGTGCCACTTGACCTAGGTGTTTGTTCACCCTTTGTGAATTGGCACAGTAAGTAAATTGAGTGCCAAGGATAACACCAAGGGTAGTCCTGTGTTAACCTGGATGCTGTAGTGCCTCGTATCTCAGGATGAATAACCACTCATGAATATCTCCTCTATAGGCTCAAAGGTCTAAATTAAAGAGATGAGCTCTGCAGTTAAGTACATCATGGCATCTTCCAAAACTTGTACCTTTTTTGCCCGCTAAGACTGTAAGTGCCTTACCACCCACACATTGGCAATGCACCTGTTATTAGTACTGTACTGGTGCTCAGACTGAGGGAGAAAGCAACTGTGTGCCCTGAAACAGCGTGAGCTAGTCTAAATTGACCAACTGAACCTGAATACTTGTTATTGGACTTACAGGCTTCACATTACAATGGAAATGACATACATGGGTTGGAATGGATATGTAGTGCCAGAATATCACCTGCAGTAATCTGAAAGGATTGGCTTGAGCTAAATGAATTTGAACTGACCTGATTGCAGTTGAATGAACCTGAATTGTCTTATTTGACCTGAAGCAAACTGAACTTGCTTGGACCTGATATGAAGGATATACAGAAGACTTTTCACAACCTGACCACTGTACCAAATGCTGATCATCATTGTCCAGATTCTTCCCCCACCAAAGAATGAGGATGTGGCAAGGGAGGGTCCCGAGAGCAAGAAAAAACTTGATAGAATGAGAACCAACCATAGTCTGCCCAATTACAGTACTGAGCCACACTCGCCATTCACACCCCCAGATTCCTGGCTCCACCTCGCAGGAATACATCCTTGCATATTCTGCTTCATGACTGTCTGTCAGAGTCACTCCAACAACTATCACATTAAAATGGGGTGCCAGAAGCTAGTGATAAACTCCTCTACGAAATTCTTTGAAACAACTCAGTCCACTGGTAGTTAAATCGTGGATGACAACATACTTCTGTATTTCAAATGTTTTCTCATGGTTTCATGTCACACCAAAGGTAGGCAGTTGAAGAGCAGGAGTCGGGAGTCCTTGTATCACTGATGACAGATTTACAGCATGTCCTGTTTGCCAAGAACAATACAGAGGATAGGAGTTTCCCATCCTGGTACTGGTTGGAAAAAAACATTTTATGTCAAGTGCCATTCTCTAAAGCGTTAATCAAGACAGGCACTAACCATCCCATTCCACGTTCACCAGCAGCTATTACAGTTCCATTACCATTCCATCAGCTTACTAGTATGTTTACCCTCTCATTGTTTTGGCATTGCCGATGTGAATACCATGCTGTGATAAAGCAGACTTTAGTGAGAACTGTCAACAGTACCACAGTACCTGTACCTGCTGCTGGGTCAGTCACTTATATTTCCAAAGCTTGTTGGGGTTAATATAAAAACATATTTGTAAAATATTTACTTTATATTTAATAATTGTATACAAAATAATTTGTTGTTGTTGGCACTGACAAGGAGCCTCCAGGTGGTGGTACTGGGCACCCTGGGTGGAGCAGCTGCAGCAGTCACTCAGGAGCCAAACCTGCTATTTCCCTGCCCCTTGCAATGGAAGGGGAACTGATCCAACCCTGGTAAGGCGTTGTCTACGACATGGGGATGCCAGAGCACTACATGGTGTATGTACTGTACTGAACCTGTAGGATAGACTCAAAGGCCTATGTTATGGAGATCTGCAACACAGCTAAGCGCCTCATGGCATCTGTCCCCAACTTTACCTTTACCTTTGGTCAACAGGCTTGCTTGGTCAGAGACAGACCCTTGTTAACCAACATAAAATCACTAAAAATAAACAGTCCCATTTATCAAGAAAACAACATTTATCCCACCACGTCTGACAAAGTAATGAGGGCAGTACAGTATTGTTACCTTGTGGATTTTTCTGATGCTGTCATGGGTAAAATATGCTGTATGTATACCAATATGATGATAAATTCACAATTACTATATTTTGCATATTATGAGATAACTGACTCAGTTATACTAGTATTGGTACAATTATATTTCATATATGCAGTACTATTATAATTTTTTATGTAGTATATGGCTAGATTTGAGGTTTATCAAGGCATGCATTTAGCTTTCAGTAGTGGTTTCAAGTGCTGAATGACAAGCTTTACAGTGGATGGAATTTTTCAGCTTAAAATCTACGAAGCCAGGAATGTAGCAATGCAACAATTTTGCTTAAAGATGAATTTAAATTGACAGAGTCAGAAATACAGCCAGATTCTTCTATATCTGCTACTAATGTGGTCATAAACATCACTTAATACTCCAGCTTTGGCAAAAATTGCATTGAAAGCCCGGACAGAGGGGGTAACCATCTTTTCATCATATATATAAGTAATAGATCCACACAGACACTGTAGGCACTGACTCTGATGGCAAGCAATTACCCCATAGTACATCTTGAATGTCATTACAGTATCCACTAAAAGTTTCTTATATGCAGAAGAGAATTGTCTTGAAGTTGGGTTATTATTACAACCTCCCACACTTCTTATTTTAGCAACCAAAAAACGGTTCAGTGTGATCTTGACTGATTTTGTCATTAAGATAAATGGGGATTAGAACATGCAATAAAACTTTAATACATATGCAACAAACTGTGAATGCAGAGGATAAAACCAAGAAACCCGGTCCTGCGATTTAATTTCATTAAATGTAAGCCATCAGCAAGTTTCAAATTCTTAATACTGTACCTTCACTAGGCCTACTCTTACCTATTTATTCTGTAGTTTTCCTTCCACTATTCTTGATTCCAATAGTAATGACTCATTTAATTCTTATGATGTTTTGGGGCGTAATGCCAACAAATACCACAGTACACAGAATCAAAAACAAAATTACCAGCTCCGGGCGGTCCTGGGTGTTTTGTTTTGTTCCAATAATGTTGGAGTATATGCCGTAAGGTAAATCTTCATAATATAATAATTATAATAGCTATCGCTTTACATTGTGTTAAAATTAATAAACTGAAGCGTGCAGTATTACAGTACTAGTCCCCTTTTTATATTTAAAAAATATGTAGTATGAAAGTTTAATTATGAAAATATTTCATGTTTTATTTGATTACCATAGAAAACGGAACCTTATAAAAGTAGGGGAATTTGTTTGGGCTTTCATTCTAGTTGCGACTTTCAGAGGGGAGGGTTGTGCTTGTATTGTGCTCACACGCCAATCCTTTTAAAGAGTAATTCGTTTGTCTTCGCATAAAACAAACTTTTGTTATTAACATTTATAATTTAGTGACTTGGGTAAGTTGACGATGGTCAAGAATAGGTTAAAGGAGGGCGACCCTCCTCGGATTAATTTAATTGAGGAGCATCCCGGGCGTCGGAGATCGGGATACTTGGTCAGGGCGAAAATCGGTTGGCTTTGGACCAACTTTTTAGTGGACTCCGGGTCTTCAAGGACATTTATATCCGTTGCGACGGCCAAAAAGTGTGGTCTGTGGAAAAAGACCACGGACGTCCAGCCCAGTAAGGAGCGTGAGCTAGTAGCTGAGTTGGGTAATGTTACCATGGTAGTTGAGGACACCACCAAAAGGCGTTTCTAGATAAGACCTTATGTGGAAGTCTTGAGTACCCTTAACATGTCGGTGATTGGGCTTGATGTACTAGCATCATACAAGTGCCGAATTAAGCATATGAACAGAGCCAAAACTTATTTAGAACTCAATGATTTTACCACCGTTCCTAAGCCTACTTGGCCTAAACCGTCCGTTATCAGTGTTAACGGTGAAAAGGCTGAGGGGATTTTTGACACGGGCGCTTCACACATCTGGTTGCCGGAGTGGATGGGGCGCCGGTGTTATTTGAAACCTGTGGACCTGCCCGTGCCAGATGAGGTGATAGGACTTGAAAAAGACTCCGTGTGTACCCGAGTTTTCCCTGCTGTACCCATCAGTTTTGGGTCGAAAACTATGTCCGCAGATATTAAGGTTTGTGATGAGCACCCGGATGGCACATTTGGCATGGAGTTTATTCGATGCTTTAAAAATGCTTTGTTTTCCCAAGACAAAGTTTCGTTATCTTGATTTCACTTAGTATTCTTACTATATAACCTTGTCAATTGACTTTTGTAATGATCTGCATGCTACGCCCCAGAATTATCGGCCACTACGCATGCATCATTCTGAAACATTGATCAAGCATTGTGGTCATATATTGGATGGTATATTTTTTCAGGCAGGATGTTCATAGTCATGTGCGTCTGCCAAACTCACTCATTTGCATATCGATCGCACGCCAAGTGTGCCATATTCTGAGATTTTTTTCTCTGGTCGGGAATTTAGTACACATGATTCCCCATCACTTCTTACTCGTTAATGGATTGTACGAGTATTCGGCTACCAGGTTTGTTTGGAATTCATATCTTCTGCTGTACATGTCCAATAGTCAGTTTATCTGATGCTGCCATAAAACTTGGCCTACCAACAGTCAGCTTATATGATGCTGCCATAAGACTTGGTCTACCAATAGTCAGCTTATCTGATGCTGCCATAAAACTTAGTCTACCAATAATCAGCTCATCTGATGCTGCCATAAAACAGTCTACCAATAGTCAGCTTATCTGATGCTGTCATAAAACTTAGTCTACTAATAGCTTATCTGATGCTGCCATAAAACTTGGTCTACCAATAGTCAGCTTATGCTACCATAAAACTTGGTCTACCAATAGTCATCTTATCTGATGCTGCCATAAAACAGTCTACCAATAGTCAGCTTATCTGATGCTGCCATAAAACTTGGTCTATCAATAGTCAGCTTATGCTGCCATAAAACAGTCTACCAATAGTCATCTTATCTGATGCTGCCATAAAACAGTCTACCAATAGTCAGCTTATCTGATGCTGCTATAAAACTTGGTCTACCAATAGTCAGCTTATCTGATGCTGCTATAAAACTTGGTCTACCAATAGTCAGCTTATCTGATGCTGCCATAAAACTTGGCCTATCTGTCTCTTTATAGACAGACGCCTTAATTCCGTAAGGGGTGGCCACAAACAAATTGCCTCCAAGTTTCCCTGTCCCTTGCCATTTTGCTACCCTTCCCCCAACTTGTTGTTGTTGTTGATTCCTCATTCGAGGAGACCGGGCCTTGCTGTAGCCCAGTTGGTGGTGGTTGTCTTGAGTAATGTAAGGGGGAAGACAGGGCCTGGGGAATGCCCAGCACACACGCCCTGTCTCCTGGCTGAGTTGCGGTGTGTCCCTTCCCCCAACTTACACCTCTCATATACCTTATCACCCCTTACTATCTTCTGTGACATTTAAAATTAAAAAATCACCATACTCAGGATAAATGCCATACAAGTTGATACTACCCAATCATATCCAAAAATAAATCGCTTAGGATGAGGTGCTAGTGAGCCTTCTCACCCGATGAGAATACGGGCTCAGGGTTCCAATAATAGAACCGTGTGAAACTCTACTTGCAACATCCTCTCATTCAAAAAACCAATCACGTACACATATTTTCAAATTCCTGCCAGTTTGGAATAATTTAATCCTCGTCAGTATATTACTTTTGATTCCCCGCTCTTATGGATTAGCCTACGATGGGAATATTATCAAAGGCTTTCTAATAATCATGAAAAACCATCCCCTATTCAACCCCATCCCCCAACTCCTCAGCTCCTCAACCCCCATTCAAAGTCTGTGTCCAGTCTGCCACTTACTAAGGTGCTTGATAGAGAGGACTTATTTTTCACGAGCCTGTTGATTTGGTGTTGACAAATTTATCCTTTCTTTATATCCAGTTATCACATCTCTTTTACAACCTACCGTGATATTATTCTTATTTCTCCCTTGCGCTGGGAAAACTGTGAAGATTTGGTTCCTGGGTGGGTGCTGCATCTGCGTCTCAATCCATTTAACAGGGGCACCATAGCAGACTCCACTTCACCACGTGATCTGGTTATATAGTTGCCATCCCTAGAGTTGTTATTTCCCCGGTTAAAGGAACTACCGGTATATTGTTTGTCACTCAGTGTAGAGCCGCTTAAAGTGGAAAGAACAGTAATAAAAAGTAACAGGAAGGAAAAGGACACAGGAAGAGAGCAGGACAAACACAGAATGATAAATGTGAAGGAAGTAGTAGGCAACACTACATCAAATGACTGGATGATAGTCATCACCTTACTTTTTGACTCCTACCCTAAGCAATGTTTTAATCTAATATTGCCCTGTCATAGTATCCAGAATTTCGTCAGATATACTACTGATTGTGTTCATATCATATTCCTTCCTCTTTGTTAATGGAATTTCATGATTTTCCTGAAGGTTATACACAGCTTTGATTTTTTTTTTTTTTTTAATCCCTCCCCTCTTCCATTACACTTTCTGTTTTGGTTTTTACTACATCCTTGGTGTGTGTGTGTGTGTTTTTTTTTTTATGCAGTTTTCGAACTCATTCACTTTGAAATTTGTTTTAAAAAAGCTTAGAGAAATTTCTGTTCTCCTTAACCTGATCTAACATTCCCGTGACCACTGTGGACTGTTACATCTTCACTACCATTGCTTCCTCCATATTATGTGTTGCGGCTACTGGTGTGATGATACTAGTGTGTTGCTGGTGTTGTGGGTACTGGTGTGACGTGTTGTAGGTGTTGGCTGGTGTGATGATATTGGTTTGTGTTGCGGGTACTGGTTTGATAATGTTTTGTGTTGCAGATGTTGACTGGTCTGATAATCTTGGTGTGTTGTGGGTACTAGTTTGATAATGTGTTGCGGGTACTGGTTTGATAATGTTTTGTGTTGCGGGTACTGGTTTAACAATATTGGTGTGTGTTGCGGGTACTTGTTTGATATGTTTTGTGTTGCAGGTGTTGATTGGTGTGTTGCGGGTACTGGTGTAATATTACTTGTGTGTTGCAGGTGTTATGGGTGCTGGTGGTGATGGTGGCGGTGGTGATGGTTAGTGGTGAAGAAGAGGCTGGTGGTGGTGATAGTGGTGGTCTGCGGATACTCGTACTTCACCCCATGTACGCAGCCTCGCACGTGCTCACCCTACGTGCCCTGTCCCTGGCTCTGGTGGCGCGTGGTCATCAGGTACGTAGGCAAAAGGTAGCTCGTTTATAACACTTCTTCATTTATAACACTTCTACTCTGGGCAGTTCCTTTTCTGTCGAGGGGACTGCACAGTGAGCGTTATCAATGTCTACCCTGCATCATTTATTCGTTTCCCACGCCCACACCAACAGACTGAGCCGTCCTTACAACACAAGATGAAAATCGTCTGTTAGCAAGAATAAAACTTTCAGGGTGTTAATATTCAGCCTAGGAGACCCCATCGTAGTGAAGGGGTTGAGGTAGACTGTGTGTGTGTGTGTGTGTGTGTGTGTGTGTGAGAGAGAGAGAGAGAGAGAGAGAGAGCAATCACCCAGCACTCTCCTCCTCTTACTGGCTCCCTTCAACCCCTGTCTTTTCGCCGCACTGTTGCATATTTATCTCTTTTCTATCGCTACTTCAGTTGTCACTGCTCCTCTGAACTGTCTGCATGCATCCCTCCACCACTACAACGGGCACGTAGTACCCGTCTAGCATCAAACTCTCATCCCTTTTCTGTCCAACTCAAATGTAAGGGTTAACCGCTACTCTCAGTCCTTCATGTATGCAACAGGTCAACTCTGGAACTGTCTTCGTACTGTTTTTCCTACTGCGTACGACCTCCAGTCTTTCAAACGCAGTGTGTCCAGGCATCTCAAAATGAATAGATCTTGAATTTGGTTCTCTGTTGTCTTGGTGTGTGTGTGTGTGTGTGTGTGTGTGTGTGTTTTTCTTGGAGGGAGCAGTTTGCAGGCCAATGGCCTTTGGCTCCTTCTTCCTTGCAAAAAAAAATTCGGCAACATCTCCAACAAACTCTACAGCACTTATACACACACACACACACACACCTCAAGCACCATACTATCACAACATACAGTCCTTCAAAAAAAAAAAAAATCAACAAAAGATATCTGGGAGCGACTGGTTGAAGTGGCCAGGATCCTGCAGTCCACTGGATTCACGTCCATATGATCCTGAGACAACAACAACAACAACAACAACAACAGACCAGTGGGGTATGTGTTTGTGGTGAAGGTGGTGTTTTGGGAGGAACCACACCACTACCACCCCCTCAGACCACACACACCCATCAGTGGTTGTGTGGCAGTAATGTGGTGTGTGGTTGCTGTGTGGTAGTGATGT